>NC_074721.1:6634166-6950000 GCF_947242115.1 Biomphalaria glabrata | reverse complement strand
ATTGAACAAAAACTTTCGTTTACTGTAGATGCTTAAAGCAGTCAATAGAACTGTTAAACGCTTTATTTTTTTTTACAGTTACAAAAATATCAAGCCCAGAACCTTATTGTAAAGTTACGTACAGGATGGGATTCTATTTCAATTGACAGTAACCTCAGCACACATGAAAAGAATGCTCTATACAGTTAAGAGATTGGTCAGTCTTCTCCTGCTCTTCTTGAGGTTCAGACCTAGCTATCAAACTCAGAGCATTGAAGGTAGAGTTCGTAGCTCAGTAAATAAGTAGCTATTGTTAGTTTTGAGAGAAGCAGACATAACCAATGGACGTGATCTCAATTTCCATCTATGACTAACAATAAATCTCAACCTTACATGTTATAAACGAATTAAAAAATTCATTATCTTCTTTTAGACAAGATTTTGGATGTTTGGACTTCGGTTCTTGACCTTAGGCTCCATCCAATAAAGAGATCATTCACACTGTAGAAATATATGGTTTTAACAAAATAGGCATATAAACAATAAGAAAATAAACAATTAATAGAATGTGTACGCCTAATTGTGCAAATACACCGTTTTTAAAGAAAGATTCAAAAGTTTTATACAGTAAAATAATGTCACCCGGTTTCTCCACACATGTATTCTACAACGCAATTAATGTTATTTAAATGTCCTCCCTTTGTTTATCTATATAATACTATATAGCTAATGGATTCGAGTATTGGGATCATCTAATAATCAATATTTTACCGTTTCTTTTGATAATACCTCTATTCAAGTCAGATCTTCGTGGAACCTGGAACCAGCCTGAACATTGATCTCAAAAACGGTTCTTACGATTTTCCTATAAATTTAACCGTTGATATATATCGCTGACAAAGAATCGTTATCTCGTTGGTCACATGGGGACAATTATAGTTTGACTGTTATAATTTTTTTTTCGAAGTAAAAAATTAATAAATGTAAATTTGGCTATAGTCTATATCTAGGTCTAGATCCAACATGGGTTTTGAAAGGACTATCGTTTTTAAAAGGATTATCGAGAATTTCCAAACTTAAGACATTATTAATTCAAATAATGTTCAGGAAAATTTTGCATATCGTCTTCTAAGTCTAGATTAAAAGGCTAAGATCTTTTTTAAAAAAAACGCATCTTAACATTGATTGGTTCTACAATGACTAGAAAACTGTTTAATTATAAATTGTATTTCAATGTATTCTGAATGTAGATTGCCCACCCTCGTGGTTTCAGTCTTCCGGCCTCTGCTACAATTTTGTTTTCCAACCTGAGAAGACGTACCAAGAGGCTCTGCTGCACTGCCAGCAGGACATGGCTCAACTGGTCAGTATCAAGACCGCTGGTCAACATGAATTTATTCAGACCTGGTTGAAGACTCACGATGCAGCCGGGTAATAGTCTGTCCAATGTCTTTGATACTTTCCGTTCTTTATTTCTTTGTTTCATTAACTTCAGATTCAATTGTTTCTCTGCCTGGTTGTGTGGTTTGTGCTTTGGACTGTCGCCATGATGGTCCCGAGTTCAAACTCTGACCTCTGTTATCCTCTGCAGTCCTGCAAGTGGTTTTGGGCTAGCAAGTAGAAAAGTGTATTTTTAAAGAAATGTGTATTTCTAAAGAAATGTCCGGAACGTAAAAAAAAAAAGGTTAAGAAAAAAGTGTATCTCTGTCGGATTTTGTGATCAATAGGGCAGATGATGTAACGGTCATTTGTTTCTGTGTCCGACGATTAACGAGGTTGTCATTAGACCATCAGAACTATCAACCGTTTTTACTTTCTCCATCTAATATCAGGTGTCCGAAAGTGTTTAATAGCCTGTCTCTAGACTGTCGGGGGGGGGGCGATATCGTTCTGACCACTGCTAATGCCCTTTGTGGGCGATATCTTTCTGACCACTGCTAATGCCCTTTGTGGGCGATATCTTTCTAACCACTGCTAATGCCCTTTGTGGCCGATATCGTTCTGACCACTGCTAATGTCCTTTGTGGGCGATATCTTTCTGACCACTGCTAATGCCCTTTGTGGGCGATTTCTTTCTAACCACTGCTAATGCCCTTGTGGGCGATATCGTTCTGACCACTGCTAATGTCCTTTGTGGGCGATATCGCTCTGACCACTGCTAATGCCCTTTGTGGGCGATATCGTTCTGACCACTGCTAATGCCCTTTGGGGGCGATATCGTTCTGACCACTGCTAATGCCCTTTGGGGGCGATATCGCTCTGACCACTGCTAATGCCCTTTGTCGGCGATATCGTTCTGACCAATGCTAATGCCCTTTGGGGGCGATATCGCTCTGACCACTGCTAATGCCCTTTGGGGGCGATATCGCTCTGACCACTGCTAATGCCTTTTGTGGGCGATATCGTTCTGATCCCTGCTAATGTCCTCTGTAGGCTATATCGTTTTGACCACTGCTAATGCCAAGTCGCCAGCTTAACTAATCCTGACACGCCTAAGTTCACCCTGGTTTGATCAAAGAGAGATAACGCAGATAATAAAGATTTCTAATTATACTATGACACACACATCTTCATACCTAACATTTGAACAGGGGTCACCACATTTAAACATCAATATTATATTTTTAGGAGAATGAGATAAAATTGTTAGTACTCTCTTTCTCTGCACGCTGCAAATATGTCATACTTCTAGATCTATTAAAATTCAAGAAGCTAGAAATCTCAACAAGTTTGGCATACTTCTAGATTTAAATTTCAAGATGATAGAAATCCGGTACTTTTATACACATCATAATATAAAAGGCCGCGCTATTTTGTATTGCGCTGTTGTATCGGCGCTATTTTGTCCTAGCTATTTTGTCGGCGCTATTTTGTCGGGTCACCCCTTCAAAGATTTTGTCTTTTGGTGCAAAGATAATGCTACGATTCTCTCCTAATCAGGCCTTCTGTAAACATTGCTAAACACAAAACTACACATCAACACATCAAGAACTTTACAACAAGGCTCCAAATAATCTGCTACTTTAATACGGGTCTAATAAAACAGCCAATATGACACAATTGGCAACACAATCAACTGCTACAACGTTAGACTGTATATCACTGTACTAAACTCATAAACTCTACTGTCTCTTCCTGGACTCGTACGTTTCACTAGAGGACTGCACCGGGACCGACTTCATGGCTGACTCACAGTCCCGGTATCCGTCTTGAACTGCCGCTTTCTTACACACTGTGTCTCTGGTCTGCGCAGGCCTTTGATCAGATGACCATAACACTCGTCATATTTGCGTGCAAAGTCCATACCAGTACTGTCCTTTGTCTATCGACAGCCCTTGACCTGTGTGATTGGCCTGAGTCGTTGCGTGTCAGTAGGCCGCACACACATTAACCCTTTTGCGCCGCCAATAGGGTTATAACAATAAGAAAGAATGCAATACTTTACGTGCCTGCGTAGACCCACCTGTGACCTACATATTTTGCCAACTTACACTCATTATATTATATTATTCAATAAAATGCTAATGATGTTGATGTTTGTAGCATTGGTAATAATGTTGATATATGCAACGTGGATTAAACTGTAGGAGTTTGTAACATTGGTTAAATGTTTGATGCTTGTAGCATTGATAATAAAAATGGATGCTTATAACATTTCAGACGAGATTGGTTCACAAGTGGAATCAAAGAAAGATCTGGTCATTTCGTCTGGAACTCGGATGGGAGCAATGTCACGGACACGTATTTCGGTGACCATGAGCTTGTTGATAAAATAAAAATTGATATTTGGACACGACTCGAAAACAATGTTGTCGTCTATAAGTATTTTGGTAAGAAGAACTTTTAACGTTTTTACAGTAATTTATCAAGTATAGGCAGGGGCAAACTGGGTGTTAAAATCGGCCCAGGCATTTCTATACATTCGGCCAACAAATCGTATATCATATGATTGACATCCATTTCTAGGTCTACCTGTCCCTAAAAATCATTCTGTTAAGTTTGTTAATGTATTGATAACTGATCGCTTGATACAATGATATTTTTTTTAATAAATATAGTAGGCCTTATGTTGCTTTTTAATCGCTTAAAGTGTGGGCCCTGAAAGGATGAAGCCTACTAGTAGCACTGTCTACGGGTGTAGACTATTGCATTATTTCGGAAAATGTGTAAGATTAAATTAGCGTTACACCGTAGAGTCTGTAAAAGGTTTCTTTTTTAAACACGACGCTCAGAAGGCTTTTTATAAGAGAATATTATACAACTTTTTACAATTAATGCATTATATAGTGGCATTCATGAGACCCTTCAGGTGACCCTAAAGGCCCATTTGGGGTACCGGCCCACCGGGCATTTGCCCGAATGCCCATATAGCCAGTCCGCCCCTGAGTATAGGGCATTTACCGTTTATTTGGAAGCATCAGATGCGTATAGAAGGGGGAGAGGGAATTCTGTATTCGTCCCAAAAATAGTTAACGCCAAGGCTTTTAACTCATTAAGCTCAACGGGAAGACTTAAAGCCGTTCTACAGCCGAAGAAGCTCAACCTATCAAATATCAATTCGTATAAGTAATTGTAGATTAAAAAACATTGCACGCTTAGCATGTGCAAGATCCATTTGAGATTTTCATACATGGCGAAAAAAGCTATAAATAGCAAGCTTTTCGGTGTATCCGGTGTGTGACATGACGGAAGTGTTGATAAGGTAAATTTTAGATTAGAAATACGATTCTGTTGACACTGCTGAGCTGAAATGTGTTAACCCTTACACTGCTTGCAGCTTTCACTGAGTTGGAAATTTCGAAAGTTCAATTTAAGGTCCTTGAGATTGTCTAGTTTACCGTGAAAATTTTGAATTTAAATTGTGAATAGGATTTAGTTATTGTATCTCTCTTTCACCTTACACGAAATCAAAAATATAGAGCTAAATCAATTGAAAAGTTTTTACTTCGGCATACCAAAATGTACTCTTCATTGTGTTAATACTCTGTCATTGGTTTGTAGCTCCAGGCAGCGAGTAGATCTAAACCGATGTAGGCGTATTAAATGTTTAATTTAAAACTAGAACTGACTTTTTTTTTTAAACAAGACTGATTTATATGCATGACTAGGAACACGCGTAGGACGTAATCATCTTCTCTTTGGAAGTAACGTCTGTAATTTATAAGATAAGTATGAATGGTTACGCTATCATATTTTATAAATGTATCTCAGCTGCCTTATTCTCACATTGATTATTATTTAGATGCCAATGTTAATTTTTTTCTTTTGCTTTAGTAATTTTTATTATTTCAAACAAATTTAAGGGGTAACCATTAAAGAACGCTTACTATAAATGTATTTAAAGAAGAGTATATGCGAAATATTTATGGTTTACAAACGTCTAAATATCTTTTTAAATAATTCTTGAATAAAAAAATACTGGTAGTGAGTAGAACTATAAGTCATTTCCGCCCCCTGCATTTCTTTATACATAACTATACGTATCTTTATTCGCAACTATCTTTAATATTGCTTTTACATAACTCCATCCCATTTCTCTTCTATTTTCTTTAAAGCAGTCAGAACATTTTCTATTGCCAAGCAGTGGCAACTTTTTATTTCCCAAACACCCCATATTAGTTCGCGATCTTGAGAGAATCATCCACTTTTAAGTTAAAATACCCCCATGAAATTATGTTGACGTTTTGTCTTCATTTCTAGCGACTGTTGACCAATATATGTGGGGCTGGAACAGAGTCATGAAGCCAGGGGCGTTTATCTGTCAGATTGAACAGGCGGAAACATGGAGATTCTACCAACAGCAGAGAGATTTCTGTACGTTAATATTTGTTTTGTTTCTTTATATAATATATTTATTAAGTAAAAATTTTTTATTATTTCTCTAAGCTGTTCTTGGAATCGTCTTGAGACTCAGTTTAGCCAAGATTACCTACACAGCCTACACCTATGTATTTTTCTATACACTTGTTCACCTTTGCAGCAGTAAATCTCTCTCTATATATATAGTTCCCCTTTCATACCATAGGGCAGATGAGGCTAGGGTCATCTGTTTCTTTGGCCAACGGTTAACGAGCAGGTCGTCAAGTGACCAGCACATAATCCCGAAATTCAAAAATCCCAGTCTTCATCAAGATTCAATTCGAACCCAGGATCCCAGGTTTAGAAGCTAGACGCTTAACCACTCAGCCACCGCGCCTTCTCTCTCTATCAATATATGATTTCTAAACATTTCAATTTTGAGAGTCTTTGTCTTTTTTGTTTCACAGCCTACGGTTCCACCTCATCGAATCCGACAGCCTGGGAATTTGCTCCTAACATAACTTATATATCCCAGGACACTATTTTCTTTGAAACTAGAGGCCAGACAACAGATGTCACATTAGAGTGTCTGGCTACGGGAAACCCCATTCCGCAATATAGATGGTTCCGGAAATCTTTAAGTAGGTAAGTCCTTTCGTAAGAAACATTTGACAATATTCTATAGTATAACTCAAATCATTCTAAAGGACTTTAAAATTATGTGTTAATCTAGCTAGCGCTTATCTTTCTAACTTGGATTCCATTATAAGGGCCGGCCTTAGGCATTGGTAAACTATTCAGTCTCCTATGGCCTCCGATTGGTGGGGGCCTCGCATTTAAGTGAAATAATTTTTTTACAGAAAAAAATGCGAAACTTGGAACAAATTTCAAACATATCAGACCTTTGTGGCTCTATATCTACTAGCCTAGCTCTCAAACATAGCAGACCTCTGTGGCTCTATATATACTAGCCTAGCTCTAAGTTTCTATTATAATTAAAGATTTATTCACAAAATTTTAGGTCTACTTGTTAGACTACATATGTTCGAAGACCATTGTTGTTTTTTTTTTTTTTTTTTTTTTGGTGTGTTAAAACTAGGGGTGCACCGGATAGTACTTTTTGATATCCGGCCGGAGCCGGATATGACCGGATAGTAAAATTTGATATTCGGCCGGGGCCGGAGCCGGAGCCGAATACCTAAGTGTCTTGTAAATAGCTTGTATTGCTGAGCATTTTACGAAACTGTTAAATAACATACCTATATTTGTTGGTATTATTTTTTTTCCTTTTATATACCTTATTGTTTTAAACTCTGTTACTGATTGATTTATTCAAGCTTAACAGTATTTATAAACAAAAATTAATCTGTGTAGCATGTACGAGGCCACCAACCATAAAGGCTGTGTGTTGGAGGGTCAATGTAAAATATGTTAGTATATATTTAGCTAGTTACTAATGTAAATCTCTCATCTGGCTTGTATGGTGGTTGGATGTATGTGTTCAAGAATTTCTGACCAACAACTGGTCATCAGACTTGTAATTTTAAGTCCAAAGACTGATTCTGGTTCTGGTTTCAAGGGCTTAATACTGATAGCTGTTAGTTAATAGTTGGAATCTGAAGCGTAGTAGGTCATATATTTATTAATCCATTTGCTGCAAACGATATTTTATTAACAGCAGGAACATCTATTATACCTACTCATAGCCTGAGCCTTAAATGTTGCGAAGCATAGATTTAATTGTAGTCTGTAGGCCTATTATTGGTATCTATGTTTAGATCTACTGTTATATAGATCTAAGAAAATCAGGAAAATCAACTATAGAAGAAAAAAAAACTCATTCACACCCTCCGTACCAAAAAAAAAACATAAATAGACTCTGTGTTCGACTGATAGTAACAATCTGGTCAGATAGACGTAGTGAGCCTACACATGTAGTCCTAGTGTAGTGTGTATAGATGATGGTGTTGACCATCACGCGTTTTTGTTCTTGGGCATTCGCAATAGTGTTTAGTGTGCAGGCGAAAAAAGATAACACATTGGCATGGTCAGTCAAGCATAGGCCTATAGATAAATTATATCTGTACCTTAGTTACAGAGGTCAAGTGTTTCTTAATATTCCAGCATATTTTTTTCTTTGTTTGCTAGATCTAATTGTGGTGCTTTAGATCAATTTATTTTCTGCGACGTTAAATGTTACTGTAAGGTTTTCCTTTGTATATTAAGTCAATAGATTAAAACAATGATATTAGTTTTCTTTCTAAAAGTTTTAATACAAGGGGAAAAAATACATACACGCACACATGCACATATTTGTTTTATTTTATTGTGCAACGAACGTGTGTTCAGCGCCCTAAATGACATTTCTCTCCAAGTAAACAAACTTAGTCTCATTAACTAGTCACCTCTAGACAGTGTCAATATTTCTCAACAATCTGCGTTAATCCATTCTGGCTTAAGAATGGTCAATGTCTATCAAAACATTGTCATGGATTAAACAAATAAGAAGTTGAGCGTGTTGAGTCTCTTGAGCCCTCCCTTTAAAGATACCCCTGGTCAGTGTCTGTTTGGCTTGTAGTCCAGCCTCCTAATTGAGACTTTAAGTAAACAAACTTATTGTCCCTGCCAATAGTATAAAAGGTGTGGGTTGTGGTCCAGACCCTTGATTGACAACCTATCTCATAATAAACACACTCATACCAGAGTAACCTTATGGAGATTTGGCTTGTAGTCCCGCCCCTAATAAAAATTCTTCTCCAAGTAAACAAACTCAGTTCCCTCATAAGATGTGACCTCTAGAAAGTGTCAACACGTTGACATCTGGCTTAATGTGGTCAGCTGCCTATCTGGGAACTCAATGTTATGGACTAAACAAACAAAAGGAGGTGGGGGTAGCTCATCTCTACCTCTGGAGATATACCCGCACATCTAGACAATCAGCTTGACATAGTTAAGAAATACTACATGGTTACTAGACCACTCAAAGGTCAAGACAAGCTTTTAAAGTGTGCCAGACATCGCTGCTACGTATGTAATACGAATTTATAATGTAAAGTCTAGTCCACCCCCCAATAACAAACCTAGTTCCCTCGTGTGACCTCTAGAGAGTGCTTACGTCCATCGTATCTGACTTGGGTTCACCTGTCAATCAATGAACTCAATGTGATGGGCTAAACAAATAAAAGGGGGAGGAAGATGTTCATCTAGAAATATACCTGTGGCTCTTGTAGTTCAGCCCCCCCCCCCCCAATAAAGATTAACTACTAAGTAAACAAACTCAGTTCCCTCGAAAGGTGTGACTACTAGAGAGTGTCAATACGCTGACATTAAACCTACGTCCAGCGTATTTAACTTGTGGTTACCTGCCTATAAATAAACTCAATGTGATGGACTAAACAAATAAAAGGGGGTGGGAGTTGTTCATCTCTACCTCTGGAGATATACCCACACAGCTAGACAGACGTCTGGTCAGCATGACGTAGTCAAGGAATGTAGCATTTTAACATGTTAACTAACTTACTCAAAGGTCAAGACAAATTGAAAAAAGTGCCAGCCATTGCTGCTCTGTATGTAAAGCGCATTTATGATGTAAAGTTTCATCTCTATTTATATTAAGTTATTAACATGCCTTGTCTTTTTATAAACGATGTTTGGTGCATATTCATAATGGCTCTATTTTTAAGCACATTATTTTGTTTTCATATAAGCATTAATACATTCTATAACAGACAGTAATGGAACGAGGTCCACTTTATGCATATTAAATAGGTGTATTTTTTACTATCCGGTTTACTATCCGGTAGTGATATCCGACCGGAGCCGAATAGCACCGGATAGTAAAAAATGCCGGATATTCGGCAGAAGCCGGAGCCGGAGGGACTATCCGGTGCACCCCTAGTTAAAACGTAATTTCCACCCTGGTGATGACCAGTCGTCTATAACTTAACTTATTTGTTAATTTAGATATAGATACATGTAGGTTCTAGAATCACTGTGTATTTTTCAGTCATAATTCTTTGTTTTTCTATTTCATTTGGAGAAACCCTAATCACTTCGCATAAGGCCTCTGATTACATATACCGGTCCTGCCATAATGATGGTAACTTTATTAAAACTACTGGAATGAAAATCTAAATTTCCGTTTTCAGACCTTGGGATCTATAGGCCAAAAAAAATGTTTCTACGACCGACGTTTAACGAGGGTGTCATGTGATCAGCTCATCATCCAACCACCTTTACTTTCTCCAACTAATGTCAGGTACCCATTTGAGTTGGGTGGACTCGGGTCCGTCCTAAAAATCCAGGAATTCAGTATTTCAGTCTTCACCGAGATTCGAACCCAGAGTTCGGAAGCCAAGCTCTTGAATTAATCAAGTCTAAAGCCAGTCCTAAATGTAACCAAAAAAAAAACAACAAGGTCTTACTTTAACAAACGTTTGTGGTTTAACCTAGCGACCTATTCTCAAACACATAGCAAACATACAGGCATGTCAAAGCTGCTCCTCAATGTGACAGGCATTACAATGAATGTGCTAGTAAGAGATATAAAGCTTTAGTTTAATTACACGACGCGTCGCGTGACTAATATAAAACAAAGCACAGTGAACTATGAATAAGTATTATTTGCGGAGTAATGACCATTGGTCGTTTTGTATACTAGTTTCCCAAAATGATTTTCCTAAATAAATATTTTATTCGTAATCCTTTCTTCCAACTTTCTTTTGAGCATATTTTTAGCGGCCCCCGAAAGGGGAAAAGACGCTATTATTTGTATACGAAATTTCTGTCCATCTGTCCGTCTGTCCCGTTTAGATCTCGTAAACTAGAAAAGATATTGAAAATCCGACATCACAATATTTTAGACCATTCAAAGTTCTGATGCAACTGCAACGTTTTTCTTTTCTGAAAGCGAAAAATCTAATTTTTAAAAATCAGTTATGCAAGCAGTTTTTTAAAGAGAAAGAGCTTATTAGTATGCATTATAAGTTAGATCTAATTTAAAACGAATAGTAATCCTATAAACTTCATTTTCTTATGCTTCTTTTTTTTTTATAAAAGCGGAAATATTGTGTTTTTTTAGCCTTTTGAAAACAATTACATTATTTATAAGACTTCAGTTAGACCAGGAGAGGCGCGGTAAAGCGCTTGGCTTCCGAACCGAGGGTCCCGGGTTCGAATCCTGGTGAAGACTGGGATTTTCTTTCAACTTCGGAATCCTTGGGCGTCTCTGAGTCTACCAGCTCTAATGGGTACCTGACATTAGTTGGGGAAAAGTAAAGGCGGTTGGTCGTTGTGCTGGCTACATGACACCCTCGTTAACCGTAGGCCACAAAAACAGATGAACTTTACATCTAACTTTGCATTCACTTGCACCTATCCTAAGATCTGCTGCACCGTTGGGGCACTACACAAGATCTGTCAACCTTCTTTCTCCATGCTTATCTCTCATTTGTCTTTGATATAATTTCATTTGGATGTTCTTTCAGAAAATATTGAAGCCTGCCTGGGTGGACTACTTCGGGGCCGATTTTAAGTTTGTGTTTCCACACAAACTGTCTTTGTAACCTTGTTTTTTTTTTGTGTGATTACTTAATTTAAACAAAAAAATCACCTCACGGACTTTCCAAATTTAGAATGACATAATACTTAAGAAAATGAACCCATGTGTTAAACAGTCTCTGTAGCCTCAACATTCAGCCCAGAGTGACACAAAGAATAACGTCATAGATAAAAACAACATAGTCATATAATTAACGTCAAAGATAAACACAACATAGTCATATAATTAACGCCAAAGATAAACACAACATAGTCATATAATTAACACCAAAGATAAACACAACATAGTCATATAATTAACACCAAAGATAAACACAACATAGTCATATAATTAACGCCAAAGATAAACACAACATAGTCATATAATTAACACCAAAGATAAACACAACATAGTCATATAATTAACACCAAAGATAAACACAACATAGTCATATAATTAACACCAAAGATAAACACAACATAGTCATATAGTTAACGCCAAAGATAAACACAACATAGTCATATAGTTAACGCCAAAGATAAACACAACAGTCATATAATAGCGTCACAGTATAAACGATCGATTACACAGTTGGCTACAATGGGATGTCTATGAAAATAAATGTGATATGTACGCCTTGTCATGAAGCCCCTAACTTTGTGTCTCTTTTGTATATGTACTCTGCTAGGGGTGTCCAAGATTGGATGGATCCACAAATAAACCCGAAGATCACTTTATCTTATGGCAAACTGATCATACGAAACGTAAGTTTTGCATTACTTTGTAAATTTGCTTAATTTAAAGTAGCTCGGGTCAACTCAATCAAGAAGAGGGGAATAACTGTTGATAGAATCAAATATGTTGATGTGGTAGTCCAAAAAACAACAAGATTTAAGCTCAGAACAGAAAGGGCCTTATAAGCAAATGTCTAGTGGTCCAGCACTCTAATTGGCTGGTAGCCGGACGTAGATTGGATCGCTTGGCTTTCCAATAAAACCTGCAGTACACTTATAAACAGGCACACGTAGCGCCTCGATAGGCCCAAGCACCATCATTTAGAAAATAAAAATGCACACACTTTGCAGTGTAATATTAGTCAAACTCATTTTCCTTTAAATAATGTAATAGTATATTTGTATATTATGCTTTTTTTGTTTTCCTATTTGGCTTGCTACACCCCCACTCATGCCTTTCCTATTTGGCTTGCTACACCCCCACTCATGTCTTTCCTATTTGGCTTGCTACACCCCCACTCATGCCTTTCCTATTTGGCATGCTACACCCCCACTCATGCCTTTCCTATTTGGCTTGCTACACCCCCACTCATGCCTTTCCTATTTGGCTTGCTACGACCCCACTCATGCCTTTCCTATTTGGCATGCTACACCCCCACTCATGCCTTTCCTATTTGGCATGCTACACCCCCACTCATGCCTTTCCTATTTGGCTTGCTACACCCCCACTCATGCCTTTCCTATTTGGCATGCTACACCCCCACTAATGCCTTTCCTATTTGGCTTGCTACACCCCCACTCATGCCTTTCCTATTTGGCATGCTACACCCCCACTCATGCCTTTCCTATTTGGCTTGCTACGACCCCACTCATGCCTTTCCTATTTGGCATGCTACACCCCCACTCATGCCTTTCCTATTTGGCATGCTACACCCCCACTCATGCCTTTCCTATTTGGCATGCTACACCCCCACTCATGCCTTTCCTATTTGGCTTGCTACACCCCCACTCATGCCTTTCCTATTTGGCTTGCTACACCCCCACTCATGCCTTTCCTATTTGGCTTGCTACACCCCCACTCATGCCTTTCCTATTTGGCATGCTACACCCCCACTCATGCCTTTCCTATTTGGCTTGCTACACCCCCACTCATGCCTTTCCTATTTGGCTTGCTACACCCCCACTCATGCCTTTCCTATTTGGCTTGCTACACCCCCACTCATGCCTTTCCTATTTGGCTTGCTACACCCCCACTCATGCCTTTCCTATTTGGCTTGCTACACCCCCACTCATGCCTTTCCTATTTGGCATGCTACACCCCCACCCATGCCTTTCCTATTTGGCTTGCTACACCCCCACTCATGCCTTTCCTATTTGGCATGCTACACCCCCACTCATGCCTTTCCTATTTGGCTTGCTACACCCCCACTCATGCCTTTCCTATTTGGCATGCTACACCCCCACTCATGCCTTTCCTATTTGGCATGCTACACCCCCACTCATGCCTTTCCTATTTGGCATGCTACACCCCCACTCATGCCTTTCCTATTTGGCATGCTACAGCCCCACTCATGCCTTTCCTATTTGGCTTGCTACACCCCCACTCATGCCTTTCCTATTTGGCTTGCTACACCCCCACTCATGCCTTTCCTATTTGGCTTGCTACGACCCCACTCATGCCTTTCCTATTTGGCTTGCTACACCCCCACTCATGCCTTTCCTATTTGGCTTGCTACACCCCCACTCATGCCTTTCCTATTTGGCTTGCTACACCCCCACTCATGCCTTTCCTATTTGGCTTGCTACACCCCCACTCATGCCTTTCCTATTTGGCATGCTACACCCCCACTCATGCCTTTCCTATTTGGCATGCTACACCCCCACTCATGCCTTTCCTATTTGGCTTGCTACACCCCCACTCATGCCTTTCCTATTTGGCTTGCTACACCCCCACTCATGCCTTTCCTATTTGGCATGCTACACCCCCACTCATGCCTTTCCTATTTGGCATGCTACACCCCCACTCATGCCTTTCCTATTTGGCTTGCTACACCCCCACTCATGCCTTTCCTATTTGGCTTGCTACACCCCCACTCATGCCTTTCCTATTTGGCTTGCTACATCCCCACTCATGCCTTTCCTATTTGGCATGCTACACCCCCACTCATGCCTTTCCTATTTGGCTTGCTACACCCCCACTCATGCCTTTCCTATTTGGCTTGCTACACCCCCACTCATGCCTTTCCTATTTGGCTTGCTACGACCCCACTCATGCCTTTCCTATTTGGCATGCTACACCCCCACTCATGCCTTTCCTATTTGGCTTGCTACACCCCCACTCATGCCTTTCCTATTTGGCTTGCTACACCCCCACTCATGCCTTTCCTATTTGGCTTGCTACACCCCCACTCATGCCTTTCCTATTTGGCTTGCTACGACCCCACTCATGCCTTTCCTATTTGGCATGCTACACCCCCACTCATGCATTTCCTATTTGGCTTGCTACACCCCCACTCATGCCTTTCCTATTTGGCTTGCTACACCCCCACTCATGCCTTTCCTATTTGGCATGCTACACCCCCACTCATGCCTTTCCTATTTGGCTTGCTACGACCCCACTCATGCCTTTCCTATTTGGCATGCTACATCGTGATATATACCCCCTATCGCTAGTAATGACGCTACCTAAATAAGTACATTTTCTTTTCTAATTAAACTTAATACGATAGGCTAAACATTTCCAATTTATAGGGATATGTAGACTAAAATTAATTTCCACTTTAAAGTCGATTAAGATTTAACTTTAATCCCTTACACATATATTAATAATAATGGCAATGTCTTCGATTCCGAAGAGTTCAAATGATTGCAGTGTTTCACGTGACTACGCAAACCCAGTTGAGACCTGCACAATTTGTCACAGAACGATTAACGAACTTCTTCTTCTACGTTCTCAGTATTTGTTGGAGAGTTCAGATGACTTAATTCAATATCTACTTTGTTTCTAATATATTGGCTCCTTCTGTCTCAGTTATGATTTCTCTAGAGTTCCGACAGAATCTGGAGTGGCTCAAGTTTCACACAGTTTGGGCATGTGGATGCACCCGTTTAAGGGCTTTCTGATAGGGCAGCTTTCTTTCTCATTCTTTTGCCTAGAGCCTTTTCATTCCTTTGTCTCTCCGCGAGGTTTGAACTAGAACTTACACGGTACAGTCTAACTATAAAACTCAACAATAAATCTTTGGTTTTGTTTTCAGTTATTACATAAGTAAATATTTTAGAGCCTCTATATACTAGATCTAATTGACAACATTTTTGTAACTATTTGGTAATTTTTTGATAATGATTTCCACTTTTTTTCAGCCTGATCCAGTTACAGACTCCAGCACCTACACTTGTGTAGCATCGAACAAACTTGGCACTGTCTGGTCGAATCCTGTGGACGTAGGTTTTGGCTGTAAGGAGTTACGAAAACTTAGCTCGATCCTCCACTGAGGTTGACAATAAAGTAAAAAAAAAAAAAAGTAAAGTAACCCTTTCAGACCTCGCGATCTGTTCCTGAGGCCCACAGTTAACGAGGAAGTCATGTGGCAAGCACAACGACCAACTTTACTTTTTCCCCAACTAATGTCAGGCACCCATTACAGCTGGGGGACTCAGGGGCGCCGTAAAATCCCGAAATTCAAAATCCAAGTCTTCTTTACGATTCGAACCCGGAACCCACCACGAGGCCAAGGTTGACATCTAGATGAAATATAATGTATGGCTCTCCAACAGCTACTATTATTTTAATATTAAATCCCAAAGTCGCTAATAACGTCCCCTAGATCATAGCAGTTGGCGTTACAGTTGCAGGGGAACACACAATATTAGAAATGAAATTTCATATGGCAATATCTAAGATAATTATAAAGACCGCACAACATTATCACTGTGTACCATTGTGATAAAAAAATTTCCAGAAAATCTAATGCGCCATCTGGAATACACTCTCTTAGGAAATAATATATCTCATACCTGTCATGATACATCTAATATTAGCTGCCTCCAGTGCTCCATTTTAGAGATATTTCTGCCTTTTGAAGATTCTGATCTAGATCTATAACGATAGTTTCGATAAAAGTCTAAAATTGTACTTTTTATGCCTGATATGAAATTTAAATTGAAAAGTGTCTATATTTTAAATACACCTAAAGTGTTTTATCATCCTTTTGTTTAACCAAACTTGGTTTGAAGGTTTGATGCAATAAACATATACTTGCAACTGATGATACATATTTTCTTTTCTTTTCAACAGATATGATGCAATACCATATAGCAATGATTAATTTAAACATTTAGGACTCAATTCAAATGTTTACTGTCAACAAATATGATGCTTTACCAGAGTGCATAATCAATAGATAAGATATAATACAAAAAGATGTGATGTAATATAGCCTACATGTTAACTTTCAACAGATATGACACAATACACATGTTTTGTTTCAACAGATATTGGTCAATTCTCCAATGTAAAAACGAACTTCATTGATGCAGTTCTCTACATGGGTATAGAGATAGGATGTGATACACCCGTCCACAATACAGGTATAGGAATCAACGTTTTGTTAGTCTATCAAATTGATAGTTTAGATCTAGTGTGTGTTGTAAGCTCCTATACAAAATGATAGTTTAGATCTAGTGTGTTGTAAGCTCCTACACAAAATGATAGTTTTATCTAGTGTGTTGTAAGCTTATATACAAAATGATAGTTTAGATCTACTGTGTAGTAAGCTCATATACAAAATGATAGATTAGATCTACTGTGTTGTAAGCTCCTATACAAAATGATAGTTAAGATCTAGTGTGTTTTAAGCTCATATACAAAATGACAGTTTAGATCTAGTGTGTTGTAAGCTCCTATACAAAATGACAGTTTAGATCTACTGTGTTGTAAGCTCCTATACAAAATGATAGTTTAGATCTAGTGTGTTGTAAGCTTATATACAAAATGATAGTTTAGATCTACTGTGTTGTAAGCTCATATACAAAATGATAGTTTAGATCTACTGTGTTGTAAGCTCCTATACAAAATGATAGTTAAGATCTAGTGTGTTTTAAGCTCCTATACAAAATGACAGTTTAGATCTACTGTGTTGTAAGCTCCTATACAAAATGATAGTTTAGATCTACTGTGTTGTAAGCTCCTATACAAAATGATAGTTAAGATCTAGTGTGTTTTAAGCTCCTATACAAAATGACAGTTTAGATCTACTGTGTTGTAAGCTCCTATACAAAATGATAGTTAAGATCTAGTGTGTTGTAAGCTCCTATACAAAATGATAGTTTAGATCTAGTGTGTTGTAAGCTCCTATACAAAATGACAGTTTAGATCTAGTGTGTTTTAAGCTCCTATACAAAATGATAGTTTAGATCTAGTGTGTTTTAAGCTCCTATACTAAATGACAGTTTAGATCTAGTGTGGTGTAAGCTCCTATACAAAATGACAGTTTAGATCAAGTGTGTTTTAAGCTCCTATACAAAATGACAGTTTAGATCTAGTGTGTTTTAAGCTAGTGTAGACTTCACAACGTGATATGCTAACAAGATTTGTTTCCATTACTGCTTACCAAAATAATTGTTAAAGCCTCTTACTGTAAATGTTATAAAAGCATATAGATGAGATGGTATATATAAAAGCCGAGGCCTCTGGATCATATATGCAGGTTAAATTGTACTTGTTTGTTTTAGATCTCCATTATGCGTGGTACAAGTCAGACATGAATTTTATCAGACCAGAACTGAATTCCCAGTACTTCCTATCCAAAAATGGCAAGTTCTATATTTCAGAGGTTCAGTCATCAGACCAGTAAGTTAATTGGGGTTGTAAATTGTGTCTAATAGGTAGAATATAATTTAGTAATGAAATTTTAATTGAATACAAAGGAAATACCTTGATGAGTTTAAAAAGGAATTTTTTAAAAGATTTACATTGATATCTGCTCTTAGATTCAAACAAAAGTTGTTTTTTTATTGATTCCTGAATTCTTATGTATAGACATGGTACAAAACCCAGACATTCGTTAAGATAGAGATTTGTTATGAGGTAGAGACATGTTAAACTCCTGTCAGAGATTTATACATTTCTACACTTTGTTATTTCTACACTCTGTTATTTCTACACTGTGTTATTTCTACGCTCTGTTATTTCCACGCTCTTGTTATTTCTATGCTCTGTTATTTCTATGCTCTGTTGTTCAAGGGCGGACTGGCTATATGGGCATTCGGGCAAATGCCAGGTGGGCCGGTACCCAAATGGGCCAGTAGGACCACAGAAAGGGCCGCATGGATGCCACTATGTATTAAATTGTTACAAGTTTTATAATATTCTTTTACAAACGGGGCCCTCTTAAATCTCTCTACAGTGTAATTTTAATTTAATAAATTATTCAAATAATGTAATAGTCTACATCCGTAGACAGTGCTTTTAGGGCCTACACACTGAGCGATTAAAAAGCAAACATAAGGGCTATCTTTTTTTATATAGAAATATAGTGCTCATTGTATGCATTTGAACAGTTATCGATACTCAAAGTAATATAATGATTTTGAGGACCTATAATTGGATGTCCATAAAAAAAAAATGTAATTTACGGGCCTGATTGTATAGAATTGCCTGGGCCGATTTTGACACCCAGTCCACCCCTGCTGTTATTTCTACACTCTGTTATTTCTACGCTCTGTTATTTTTACACTCTATTATTTCTACGCTCTGTTATTTCTACGCTCTGTTATTTCTACACTCTGTTATTTCTACGCTCTGTTATTTTTACACTCTATTATTTCTACACTCTGTTATTTCTACGCTCTGTTATTTTTACACTCTATTATTTCTACGCTCAGTTATTTCTACACTCTATTATTTCTACGCTCTATTATTTCTACACTCTGTTATTTCTACGCTCTGTTATTTTTACACTCTATTATTTCTACGCTCTGTTATTTCTACACTCTGTTATTTCTACGCTCTGTTATTTTTACACTCTATTATTTCTACACTCTGTTATTTCTACGCTCTGTTATTTTTACACTCTATTATTTCTACGCTCAGTTATTTCTACACTCTATTATTTCTACGCTGTATTATTTCTACACTCTGTTATTTCTACACTCTGTTATTTCTACGCTCTGTTATTTTTACACTCTATTATTTCTACGCTCAGTTATTTCTACGCTTGTCTCTGTTGTAATTCGATTCCTACATTTATCTGAAACTTTCGTCATGGGACATAACTATATTTATTTAGTTAATTTGGGACAACATAATTATGGTTCCTTACTTTCTTGCGCCACAACGATACTCCAAAAAATATCAATCCTAACTAAATGAGTCATGTATCGAGGGAGAAATCATAGAAAATGAAAATGTAATGTTAATAATAAGGTGATAACTGTCGTAATAGAGACATTATTTGAAATGGAAAATTAAAAATACAAGAAAAAAATCACTTTCTATTTAGCTACCAATATGTTGTAATACTTAGCATTTATCTATATTAATTAGAATTGTTACAAAATTATATATACTATATGAGTGTTTAGTTTAATGCAAATTGGAAGCATCGGAAACGCGGTGGCTGAGTGGTAAAGCTCTTGGCATGCGAACCATGAGTCCCGGCTTCGAATCCTGGTAAAGGTCAGGATTTTAATTTCGGGATCCCTAGTGCGCCCCTGAGTCCACCAAGCTCTAATGAGTACCTGACATTAGTTAGGGAAAATAAAGGCTGTTGGTTGTTGTGCCGGCCACATGATACCCTCTTTTACCCGTGGGCCACAAAAACAGTTTATTATTGCATCATCTGCCCAACAGATGGCAAGGTCTGAAAGAGAAACTTCATTTTTCTTTTTTTTATATATATCATTAAGTAGATACTGTTTTTTTTTTTAATATAATTTGTTTCTACGCACAAATATTTCTGTGATTTTAGTCGACGATCTATTCTTATTGTCTTCATTACTTATTGTTATTACTAGAACTATTTTAGCCAAATAGATCTATCTTATGAACGAGAGACAACGAGATAGACAGACAGAAATGTTAATACCTGTAAATGTGCCTTGTCAGACCTTGCGATCTATAGGGCAGACGATGTAAAGGTCATCTTTTTCTGTGGCCCAAGGTAAACGAGGTTGCCATGAGCATTACAACCAACTTTCACTTTTCCCAAATAATGTCAGGTACCCTGTAGAGTCGGGTGTACTCAAGGGTGCCCAAAAAGATCCCGAAATAAATAATTCCAGTCTACACCAGGATTCGAACCAAGGACCCCCGGTTCGAAAGCCAAGGTCTTTACCACTCAATCTTCACGCCATCTTAAACTGATTGACTTATTTACTTTGCTGACAGGGGGGAGTACTTTTGCGTGGTCATGATGGTGCCCCGTAGCGGTCAAGTTCTAACTGAAACACAGGCGCCCTCAAGGACATCGTTAGGAATTGATCTCAGAGTCCTTGGTGGAAGTAAGCGGTCATATATTTATTGACTTGTTTGTGGTCATTTTTGTTGTTGCTTTTATGTTGTATTTTGTGTTTATTCTCTTATTTTCTTGTTGTTTGTATGTTGTATTTGTGTTTATTCTTTCATTTTGTTGTTGTTTTTATGTTGTATTTTGTGTTTATTCTTTCATTTTGTTGTTGTTTTATGTTGTATTTTGTATTTATTCTTTTATTTTCTTGTTGTTTCGTTTATTCTTTTTTTATTTGTATTGTTTTTTTTTGTTGTTTTTGTTTGTTCTATTATTTGTGCAATACCTCTATCTAAGTCACTCCTACATGGAACCTGGACGCTGATCTCAAACACGCCTCTAATGATTTTTCTAAAAAAATTTAACAGTTAAAGTATATCATCATTATCATCATCGGCCTCCATCACTCGTGAAACGACTCTGGTTCCTCTCGAACACTTTTTCATATGGCTGTGAAGCCCTATTTTGGAGAGACACTCCTGTCCACATATATTGCATGTCAAGGTAGCTTTCGCTTTGATTGTAGAGGAGCTGGCCATTTTCCATGTGGCACGCTTTTCTACAAGAATCGAAGCCCATGTTTTCTCGCTGTCTATAGCTTTCTTGGTCACCGTAATGTTTGTTTGTAAAATGTTTTACATGTTTCGGATGTTCCTTCAGAGTTGAAGATAGTTTACTTCCTAGTCCAAACCTCCCGCAGGACGACGGGGGATAGGAGCGGGAAGGATTTGAACCCTCGACCATCGATAAATCCGAACGACAGTCCAGCGCGCAAACCGCACGACCAGGCAGCCATCTATATCATTGAGAAAAGAAATAACTAGCTCGTTGACGACATGGGGAAAACTCTAGTTTGACCATTATAATTAAAGTAAAAAATAAATAAACGTAAATTTGGCTGGAGACTAGATCTAGGTCTCATTGCTACTTTACTTAAAGGTCGTCTATCCTGAAGGCTTTCTAACTTTAATAATTTTACTAAAGCTGTTTCTCTAGTCAAATGTTAAAATGTCTCTAACAGCGGCCCACACTTACGGCCCTGAGATAATGGACAAGTTTCCCCAGTTCTTCCCTGAAGTCCCGATGGTTGGGGATTACGTTGAATTGGAGTGTTTTGCTTACGGAAGGTCAGTCTAATGTAAGACTTCTATTTTCTCTATCCACATAGTCATATAATAGCATTGTGTCATGTTTCTAAAAATAAAATTATCTTTCTATCTTACATGGTAAAGATTTTCATCTTTTGCATAAAATAAAATCTAAAATTAACAAGAAAAACATTTTAAAAAACATTTTTAAGAAAAATCAAAGCTTATACGAAGTATAATTATCTCAATTAATTTGGATCAGTCAAGTAACTACATTTGTAATAGATCTAGACTAACTACAATAAATATGTGCGATTAATAATATTAACAATAGTTTTTGTTTAGCGCTATTTCATGCTATTAGCTTTCTCAAGACGCTATGACCCTATCACGTATCTGGACCAGTTGGGAAAATGGGAGTGGCGGGGGTGGGGGGGGGGGTGGGTGGGTAAGAAATGGATATCTGGGTTGATTTTGCCGTAATTGGTTTTTAAAAGCATTTACAAAAAAAGAAACGGGTGAGGAGGGAGATCTGAATTCTAACTCGTGGTTTACACCTCCTCGGGCCGACATGCTAACCACTTTGCTAGTGAGGTACTAATGAGTAGAGAAGATTTTATTATTATATATTGTTTGTTTCAATATAGAGCGGCGACCCATAAAGTAGATTAATTCAGCGTGTACCACCACTTCAGTCAAGTACAATCTCTTTGCCTTACTGGAGTCAACAAACAAACTAATTAATTACCAATAGTTAATTAACTAATTGGTTAACTTTTCTTTTACTGATTCTTGTGTTGTCAGGTAAAAGAAATAATTATGCAAAGTTTTAGCTTGATCTGAGATTAGGTGTCGGAGAAATAACGACTACTAACTTTTAACCAGACAGACAGAGTTCATAGAAGTTTTGTGACTTTACATAAATATATCCTGGGAATCGCTCTTATTGTTTGTTTGTTTTTGTTGTATTTTTAACGAGTAAAGGGTCTCAACTCCAGTCTTTGTGTTTTTGTTAGAAAATTATTTTTTTTCTGTTAATTGCACTGAGATTTACAGCTTAATGACGATATTTTAATGCACCAATCGAGCTGAATAATGCATGTAATACAAATCATATTTCGACTCAAGCATGTTACTAATTAACTTTCTTTTTTTTTTTTTATATTTCTGCAAAGTGCAGATAAGTATGTAAATAGTATTGACCAATAAAGAGTATAACAAAATGTATTGATATATAATTTTTTTTTAATTTTGTTTTTTGATATGATCTTGCTTATAGTTTGATAAGATCGTACTCATGTAGCTGTTAATTTATGTCATAGAAATTTAGTATTGGAAGAAGCGCTTATGTACGAGTTCGGAATAATCAAATGGAGGCAAATTGTAACAAAATCTGAAGTCTTCTAAATACCATTTCGTCAGAAAGGATTATACTTGTTCATAAGTATTATTTATTATTAAAATCATTTACTGAAGGATACCAGAATGTGTAAATAAAAAAAAATGGATTAGGATATTTGCGTAACACACTAGTTCAGCTTTGAAATAGTAGTTTTGGGGTAGAAAGCTAATTTCTTTTATTTAGTTCTAATAATATTAGTTTTTAGTGAATGTGCTTGATGTCAGTCAGTTAATCCAACTTACCCTGTAGGCATATTCAATAACTTGACACATAAATTTGAGTAAAGCTCGAAATTATTATTTTGAAACAAAATGAGCTTAATTTTTACAAAGCTTATATCAACTCACTCTGTCTGTCTGGTAAAAACTTTGTACACGTTATTTATCCCACACCCATTCTCGGATCAAGCTGAAACAAGTATTCATTGACACAGACAAGACATGAATCAATCAAAACAAGGTTACAAAGACAGTTTGTGTGGAAACACAAACTCAAAATCGGCCCTCGAAGTGCTCCACCCAGACAGGTAAAAAGGAAGGTTTTAATACTTTCAGAAAGAAATATCAGAATGCAATTCGATCAAAGGTAAATGACAGAGAAGAATGGAGAAAGAAGGTTGACAGATCTTGTGTGGTGTCCAAAGGTCCAGCAGACCAAAGGATAGGTGAAAGTGAAGGTGAAGTTAGATGTGAACCTGGCCTAACTGATGTCATATATATATATATATATATATATATATATATATATATATATATATATATATATATATATATATATAGTTCGTCCATCGTGTTTCGATGATGACCACTTTTGTCACACAGGGGGCTGAGGGCCTTGCACTGGGGTTTTGTGCCTCCTCATATGGCTGGTGAGATCTATGTGAGCCCAGAATGTTCCGCTGCACAGTGGGCAGGTTATTCCAGCTGGTGCTAGTATCATTGGCCTTGCTTTTATTCTCTAGCATTTTTTAGTCTAACTTGTCCTTTGACGTCATATGGAATTAAATCTTTAAATGCAATGCTAAAAGAGCTCACTTGGTGCATTAATATCTATGAACCCTCGATAACTGGCTCGTATTGATGAGGACATTTTTTAGTCTAACTAGGCCGTGTGACGTAGTGGATTTTTTCCTTTGACGTCATATGGAAATAAATCTTTAAATACAATGCTAAAAGAACTCACTCGGTGCATTAATATCTATGAACCCTCGATTACTGGCTCGTATTGATAAAGAATTTTTTAAGTCTAACTAGGCCGTGTGACGTAGTGGATTTTTTGTCCTTTGACGTCATATGGAATTAAATCTTTAAATGCAATTCTAAAAAAACTCACTCGGTGCATCAATATCTATGTACTCTCGATACGTGGCTTGTATGATGAAGACATTTTTTAGTCGAACTAGGCTGTGTGACGTATTGGATTTTTTTCTTTTGACGTCATATGGAATGATTTCTTCAAATGAAATACTAAACATCTCGGTATGGTATTGATATTAAACCTCGTTATCTGACTCGTATTTTAAAAAAGACATAATAGCTAGATTTATATCTAATCTAGATTTTTTAAACTAAATCTAGATTTTTTTCTACAGTAGATCTATATTTTTTAAACTAGATCTAGATTGATATGCTAATTAAATTCATCGTAAATTTACAAGAACTCAATTTCTTTCTTCTAAAATATATCATGCTTTTAGATATGAGTATTTTGTATTCATAAGTGGATCTTTATTTAAGCTTTCAGAATATTATGGGGGCCTCCCCAAAAATCACTCCCCGGGGCCTCCCCATACTTAAATCCGACCCTGCCTGGTGGTAATAGTTAACGTCACTCACATTGATTTGACTTCTTACTGATTGTTCTAGAATGCCACTGTACTACTCTTGGCTTAGAGAGGACGGTCCACTCCACCCTCAAGCATTCTACAGAGACTACAAACGTGTTTTGGTCATCCCCAAGGCCAGACTTCAAGACACAGGCTCCTATACTTGCATTGTAAAGGGAGACAAGAATTCGTCCAACAAGACTCTGCATCTAAGTTTAAAGTGTAAGTTTACTAAACTCAAAACTATGAACAAATTTCAATAAACCTTAAAATCAATATTTAACACAGTGGCAAAAAGAGTATAAATATCTGCGGAAATAAACAATACACCATTTTTAGCGGCCCCCGAAAGGGGAAAGGACGCTATTAGTTTTGTGCGAAATGTCTGTCCGTCTGTCCGTCCGTCCCGTTTAGATCTCGTAAACTAGAAAAGATATTGAAAATCCCTGAGTCCACCCAGCTCCAATAGGTACCTGATATTAGTTGGGGAAAAGAAAAGGCGATTGGTCGTTGTGCTGGCTACATGACACCCTCGTTAACCGTAGGCCACAAAAACAGATAAACTTTACATCATCTGCCCTATAGACCACAAGGTCTGAAGGGGGAACTAGTTAGGCCAGGTTCACATTTAGCTTTGCATTCACTTGCACCTGTCCTTTGATCTGCTGTACTGTTGGGGCACTACACAAGATCTGTCAACCTTCTTTCTCCATTCTTATCTCTCATTTGTCTTTGATATAATTTCATTCGGATGTTCTTTTTGAAAATATTGAAGCCTGCCTGTGTGGACCACTTCGGGGGCCAATTATTGAGTTTGTGTTTCCACACAAACTGTCTTTGTAATCTTGTTTTAGTTGAATCGATGTTTAGTGTTAACAACCAGGATCTTCTGTTTAAAACACTTTTTTCTTTGAGATCGGCTACCAGACCATTGACTTTGAAGTTTAACCCCCTAAGAAGAAGACACCCTCTGGTGAGACTCCATGTTAAACAGGACAACGTGTGTTTCCTTTTACTTAGCTTTTATCAACTTACTCTGTCTGTACACGTTATTTCTCCCACATCCAATCTTCGATGGAGTTTGAATTACATACAATTATTTCTCGCAAATGACAAAACATTAATTTAAAAAAATCAGTTACTAAATTAAGCTTTATTAATTAATTACTTTGTTGGGTATCGATAAAGGGAAAAAATCGAATTTGAAAGATGAAATTGTGCAAACTAAAAATAGAATTGTAAAAAACTTGTTCTAATCGCAGATGTATTATTGTCACTCGTGTTAAGGGTTTAAACTCAACATTAGCTCTTACTTTTTCCTGATATTATTAAGGCCAGAGAACACGCTAAGGCAGCTGTAATCATATTACTCATTAATTTTTTCAGCAGTGGCGTAGCTAGGGTGGGGAGAGCGGGGTTTAAATTTGAAAAATCCCCACCGGGCGCCCACTTGAGGAGGGGGGGGGGAGTCCCAATAAGAATGTCCAAAATTTGTTTTTACATTAAATATTACGCCATTATCTCATGCCATGAAGTCGAATGTCAAAATGCAGGGGCCCCTAATGAATTAATGATTCAAATCTCCCGAAACTCTAGCTACTCCATTGTTCTTTAGTCCTTCTAAAAAGATAAATGTCACTAGTTTTAACGTATACCTATTGGAATGGTTGTTATCTTATTCTATTACTGTTTAACTCTCTTTCTAAATGAAGCATCAGCTTTACTAGTGTTCATTTAGAGTCGATTATCTCAACGGGATCCAGCGTTATAATTTGTAATTTACTGTATATTTAGAGCTGTATGACAAGGTTTTGTACACGTTGTTTCTCCCAAGTATTCTTGTATTAAGTGGAAACTCTCTCTTTTTGCGAAATGTCTCTAATTAAAATGGATCAATAAAAATCAACTAACAATTAATCAATCAGTGGTAAATAATTAATCTTGTTTAATATTGATTGAGGGAAATGAACCTCACAGTATTGATAAATATGGCTATAAAAGTATATGTATATGTAATTTTTGTTAATATCCTTTAATATAGATATATATACTTAATTGTGTTCTGCTTTATTTTATTTTTTTAATTTAGTTCTGTTTTACTTTGAATTTTTTTATTTTTTTTTATTTAGTTCTGTTTTATTTTAATTTTTTTTATTATTTTTTTAATTTAGTTCTGTTTTACTTTGAATTTTTTATTCATTTTTGAAGCTCGGCCTTACTTCCCTTACCCTATGCGAAACCAACATTTGGATGCTGGGATGTCTTTCACTTGGACTTGTGGAGCAATAGGCTATCCCTTGCCCACATACACCTGGTACAAGAATGGAGTCAGGCTCACCTCAAACTCAGGAGACGGCATTAAGGTTGGTCGGACATGCTTAAGCCTGTTTATAATTTACGCCATCTAATCATTTACGTCATTTAATCATTCACGTCCTTTAATCATTCACGATGTCAATGACACATCTTTGACAACTGAAAAAAAAAAAATTTAATCCGAAAGTGTATGTCGTTAAAAATCTATCGAACTTAATATAGTATAAATAATGTTTTTAAAAAATAAAATTACCAAAGTACACGACCGGAAAAAATAACCATGTAATACCCCCATATATGTATTAAATCATATGTACATATTTAAATATACATAGTAGTCCCTTTCAGACCTGCGTTATATATGGCATATGATGATGTTATGCGGCAAGCACAACAACCAACCGCTTTTACTTTTCCCAAGGTACCCATTAAAGTCCAAGGGTCCAAAATAAAAAAAATCCCACTCTTCATCGGGATTTGAACCCGGGACCCCCGGTTCGGAAGCCAACCGCTATAACACTCAGCCACCGCGCCAACTAACATATATATATATAGCTACATACTAAATACTTAAATAATTGGCTGAAAAGCTATAAATCCTGCATAAAAATTCATAACAGTTAGAAATTTCGAAAGGATAAAAGGCTCAGTGTTCACATTTCTCTCATTCAGCATTTAGTGTTAACATCTGCTAGGTGGAAAACAAAGTATATGTATTTTTTTCTATTAGTTGATTCATTGATTTTACTTAAGTCATTTACCAATTAATTTTACTTGAACATCTTGATACCAAGGTTCATCGAAACACACTAACCATCAGCAACGTCACTCTCGGGCGCCATGAGGGCGTCTACCAATGTGAAGCAGTGAACGCCTACGGCAAAGCGCGGTCTGGGGGCCAGTTGAGAATTTTGTGTAAGTATTACAACCGAAGAATCTAGGAAAACAGTGGAAAAACTATACCCCTACAAAGAGATATGTTCGAATCCAGATAAAAAGCGTGATTTTGATTCAATTATTCTTTTTGCGTCCCTGAGTCCATCCAGGTTAACCTGACTTTAATTGGAGAAAGTTAACAGCCGACCATAGAGATAAATTGACATCGTCTAACATTTTGTTGGCAAACTCTTAAAGAGGATCTTTATTTTTACTTACCGTCCTATTACTTTATTGGCTTCTTACAATCTTACCTACATACAAAAGCGCAATTTTTATTACAAGCACTTCGACTCATTCATGTAATGCTACTTACGCTGCTACTATTTGCCGTTTAAGTAATCTAGAAAGAAAAGACTTTAAAACAAGAAAAAAGGGGGAAGAACTCCATATTTACAGCTATGTCTTTAAACAATGTAGAATTTAAAAGTAACGTTTTATATTGATTCGTGAATGGTTGTGGAAGAAATAACGTGTACTATTATCAATGGGGTCGCAACCCCATTTACTTATCCATATATCTTAATACTGAAGGTTTAGTTATTTGTTGTTTTGGTATCTAACTAAACCTTAATTACTAGAAATTAATTAACTAATTGTGTTTTTTTTTACTTGATTCGTTTCTTGTTATGTAAAATAAATAATTGTGAATAGTTTTAAACTTGATCCGAGAATGGGTGTGAGAGAAATAACGTGTTCAAAATTCGTACCAGAATTACAGAGAGACAGAGTGAGTAGATATGAGCTTTAAAAAAAATTTAACTTATGAATGACCTAGTACCTTTCTTAGTTTAAAACGCGTTTTTTTTTCAACTTTCTTTCAATTTTTCTTTTGACCAATCTCAATAATCTTTTATAAATGACTAAAGCGTGAGCTTGTCTACCAATGTCTTACCACTTCCAATGTCTTACCACTTGCAGACTTCGCACCAACCTTTGCAACCAGCGCAATTGAAACGTCCAAATCTGCTGCCGAAGGCGGAAATGTTACCATCGCTTGCAGCCCCCACGCTGCCCCCCGAGCAACAATCAAGTGGCTGAGGAATGGAGCCGAGGTTGGGCACTTTCTTCCCAACGGCGCTTTGGAGTTGAGTTCCCTGAAGAAATCTGATGAGGGCGTCTACACCTGTGTGGCCAGTAATGAGTTGGGAGAAGCCAGTTCTACCTGTAGGCTCTTCGTGGAAGGTAGGAGTTCCTAAACATAATTTTGTTATCTATGTGTGTGTGAGTACTTTGTGTGTGTGTGTTTTGTGTTTGTTGTGGTTCGGATATTTTCTGTGTTTTGTTTGTTTTGCTTTGTTTCCATTCATCCATCCCGAAGGGAAGCGTTGTCGAGAGGCTAAGTACGCTTGAATTTGGCTTAAAAGCACGGAAAACCTTCTCCCAGACACCCCCGTCCCCACTGGTCCACAAATGAGATTGGAAAACAGCGCTCTGGGCATGTTATATGCATAAAATAGCAATATAGAAAAAAAAAAGCTAAAGGCTAGTGGTGCTACAGCCCATGAAGGGTCCTTGTCTGCTTTAGGACATCTCTCCATTCTGATCTATCCTGTGCTAATCGTCTCCATGCCCGGACTTTCAGTTGCTGTAGATCTGCCTCTACGTCATCAAGCCATCGTACTCGTGGTCTGCCTTTGGGGCGCCTGCCTTTTGGTTTTCGCCGGTATACAGGTCTACAATCGTTGCTCCTATGTTCTCTTGCATTCTTTCGAGGTGACCTACCCAACGTAATCTGGTCTTTTGCTTTAATTCCAAGCAATTATATTAAGGGAATATATTTTACAAAATTATTTATACAAATTATCAATTTTTCTATTAGAACAGAGACCAGGTAGAAAAGGCTTTCCAGTCTCAAGTTTGAATCTGATAAGGACTGGTATTACCCATTCAGTCGTTTGATTCATTTAGAGCTCTAAGATAATTTTTTGTTCAAATTCCAAATCCAACTTAGACTGTTTCATTCTTGTTACAAAGCTTACATCAACTCAGTCTCTGTCCGTCTGTGTGTAAGCAGACTAAATATTGCAAGTGGAAATTCATCTGTTGGAATTTTTATTGGTCACTATCTAAGTTTAGTTGTTTTTTTCGACGAAATCCTTAAAACCTATGGATTGTCTACCATATAATATTTATTTCAAATAAACTGGAGAAATCGATGCGGATAACATTCCTGGACATGGCTAAATCATCACCAAGCTGTGGTTGAGGTTTGAGTTATGTACATCCACTTATACGAGTATTTCTGTAAAACCTAAACATTTTACAGTACGACCTTTCCTATGTGCCAATAACAATGATTAGTTGGTGAGTTAATTATACATCCATTTGTAATTGTTAAAAAGGTTTTTACGTATGTGCATACATTATGCTTTTGTTACATGCTAGAGGCTCCGATTCCTGGCTAGTAGGATCGTTTTCTCTAATTTTAGGTGACATGTGATGAAGATTTTGTGCCTTGATTCAGAATGTGACATCGATAAATATTAACCAATATTCTCACAATCTCACTTATGTCATTGTCTTTTCAGAGAATGCAGTTTTTGTTGAGCAGCCGATTGACGTCACTGTAGAGGAAAACGAGACCACGGTCATTCCTTGCAAAGTGTCATTTGTGCCAGGCAAGATGGACATTGTCTACTCATGGCGGTTTTATTCTCACGTGATTGACTTTACATCCATCAGTGAGGACAGAGTCCATTATACGATGGTAAGTTAGGACAGAGTCCATTATACATTGGTAAGTTAGGACAGAGCTCATTATACGATGGTAAGTTAGGACAGAGTTCATTATACATTGGTAAGTTAGGACAGAGTTCATTATACGATGGTAAGTTAGGACAGAGTTCATTATACGATGGTAAGTTAGGACAGAGTTCATTATACGATGGTAAGTTAGGACAGAGTCCATTATACGATGGTAAGTTAGGACAGAGTTCATTATACATTGGTAAGTTAGGACAGAGTCCATTATACATTGGTAAGTTAGGACAGAGTCCATTATACAAAGGCTTGAACGAAATACTTTTGTTATAACACTATGCAAAGTCATATAATTAGTTAAATTTGATACGTTTACCATAAACGTGTTACTACAGTGTTACCATTTCGTCCACTGTCGTTGTACAAAGTAATAGTCAGTCTATCCACTGTCAGTGGTATAATGAATATCATGACATTTATTTGTAACATGCAATGATAAATGGTTATGCTTCACCTGGATGTGGCAAAATATGTAGGTCACAGCTGGGACTGCGCAGCCACGGGAAGTACTACATTCCTCACTAATCTTCGGACTCGAAGACTAGCCTTATTATTATTATGTATGATAAAAGAGCAAAATACCACTCACTAACTCACTGATTCATTGATCATGAAATCTCTTATACAGTAGTAGGTATCCGCATCAAATTTCGTACACAGGTTCATTTTACCTCCCAAATGCTCACTAAGAATGGCTTTTGACAGTATCGCATACTTGTGACCACTATTCTATCAAACCTTTGTAGTTTATTTTCGGTATTTCCCCAAAAGGCCGCAGTCTTTAAAAAAAAAATATCCCCAAATTAGGACTTCCTGTATATTATTCTTCCCCATAGACATAAATAAATATAGACTGGAAAAAGGAAGTAACTTCATGTAACTTGAAAACATGTACATCTATTGTATTCGGATTTCCGAAATATGAAAAGTTGCATGATCTTCATTCTTAGAGATTAAACAAAACTACACTGCCTCCTTATTTACAATATATATAGGTGTGTATAGATATGAATACTTAACTTTTATACTGCTCATAAATGCTTTATAATAAAGTACACAAAATTGCAAGTCACAAATTTTCGTTTCATAAAACTCTTTAATTGGCCAATCTATATTTATTTATGTCTATGTTCTTCCCCTTCAGTGAACTTTTTAAACTTGCCTTACGCCATTTACACTTCCTTTTAGACGCGGTCTAAATTTAAAAAATGCAATCCTAATAGCATTAATAAGATATGTATTAAAAGATGTTTTCTATTTTGTTTTAGCCTTACGCAAACACCCTGGACAACGGAGCCTTGTATATAGTGTCTGCCCAGATCAAACACACGGGACTCTACACTTGTGTAGTCACTACAGTAACTGGCTCTATCAGTGCCAGTGGCTATTTGATAGTCAAGGGTAAGCTTTTGTTCTTGGGTTTATACTTTCTGTCTGACTAATGACTTGCAAGTTTCTAGCCCAAATCGCAGGCAGGACGCATTGTAGTAGGACTAGACTCGAACCAGGCCGTCGTGATGGCATTCCAAAGTGTCTACCATCCGAGCAGGAAGACATTTTCAAAGTTGTTACAGTTCCTTTTACAAGGCGTACAAAAATTGTTCAAAAAGGATAGTCGTGAAGCAGACAATTTAAATTAGGTATTTTGCTGACTTAACACTTAACATAGAGGCGCGGTGGATGAGCGGTAAAGCTCTTGGCTTCCAAACCGGAGTCCCAGGTTCGAATCCTGATGAAGACTTGGATTTTTAATATCAGGATCTTTAAGCGCCAATGAGTCCATCCAGCTGTAATGGGTACATTAGTTGGGGGAAAAAAATAAAGGCGGTTGGTTGCTGTGCTGGTCACATGACACTCGTTAACACTAGGCCACAGAAACTGATGCCTTTTACATCATCTTCCCTATAGAACTGAAAGGCGAACTAACACTTAGTATGTATGAGGGGACTACCGTATGCTAAGTCGATGTTTTTAGCGAGCTTGGTGTTCTTTCCCCCTTCCCTCCGAAGAGCTATAAAAACCAACTCAGAGATATGTTCATTCTCACTGGCATAGAGGAAAGCAGCTGACAGGAAATAAATTTTGAAAGAGGCAGCTGATGAAACCTAATGAAAAACCCTTGGCGAAAAGAGAATTTATATATATATATGTCTGTATCAGGTATAATAAAATATGTAGGTCGCATGTGGTAATACTGTATCCATCCTTAATCTTCGAATTTAAAGGATAACACCTACATATATCGAGTTCATTATGCAGCTAAACACTACCATAATTAATGTACCCTAGTATTGCCAGTTTTCCCATTTAAAGTTATCTCTATTATGATGCTCCAAATGTTTATTTATATGTTGATTAACTAAAATGACATCACTAAAAATACTGCTTTTGTAAATGTGTCCGCAAATTCTTTTCCAGGACCTCCGGGGGAGCCTGGTGGGGTGCACGCCAAGCAGAACAATGATTCCTCAATCTTTCACACCAACGTGGACATCTGGTGGCAGGATGGAGAGGACCACGGCTACCCTGTCACCCGATATAAAATAGAGTACCTCTCTATCTTTGAGGAGGAATGGCAGGTGTTGAGAGACGGTAGGTTGATAGCTACATGTACTGAGATGTGGTACTTTAATCACTTTAAGTACTGAGATGTGATAAGTTGATAGCTACAAGTACTGAGATGTGATAAGTTGATAGCTACAAGTACTGAGATGTGGTACTTTGTTCACTATAAGTACTGAGGTGTGATAAGTTGATAGCGACAAGTACTGAGATTTTGTAGGTTGATAGCTACATTTAGGCCTATTGAGATGGTAAACCGATAGCTACAAGTAGGTTGATAGCTACAGCCTACAAGTACTGAGATATAGTAGGTTAATAGCTATAGCCTACAAGTACTGAGATATAGTAGGTTGATAGCTACAGCCTACATGTACTGAGATATAGTAGGTTGATAGCTACAGCCTACATGTACTGAGATATAGTAGGTTGATAGCTACAGCCTACATGTACTGAGATATAGTAGATTGATAGCTACAGCCTACATGTACTGAGATATAGTAGATTGATAGCTACAGTCTACAAGTATTGAGATATAGTAGGTTGATAGCTACAGCCTACATGTACTGAGATATAGTAGGTTGATAGCTACAGCCTACAAGTACTGAGATATAGTAGGTTGATAGCTACAGCCTACAAGTACTGAGATATAGTAGGTTGATAGCTACAGCCTACATATACTAAAATATTGCTAGTTTTGAAAGCACACATACCTAGAGATGGTAGGTTTAATGAAAAAAAAAGCAGCGGATGGGGAAACACTTAAGGAAGAAAGTTAACGTTGCTAAAACAATGAAAGACATATAGCCCACTTGAGCTTAAAAAAAAGCAGCTACATTTTGTCGCTGCACATTCTAGCGCTGTTTTAGTCACATGATATTTGTTAATGTTATTGTCTTTAATGAAAACAATGAGACATATCTCTTGTATGTGTGTTTGTGTTTTAAATGCCAAAATGAAGAGTATTGTTTTAAGACGTCTTCACGGGAACAAAAGGTATTTTTTTTTTATTTTGAAAAGAAGATAAGAAAAATAAGAGAAAGATACTAAAGCAGATGTAATCTTAGTAAACTTAGTGATGCATGGGGTACGTCTGATCTCAATGAGAAGTGAGTTTCCTGTACTGAAAAGACAATTCAGCCCGTAAATTTATATGTTCATTGTGATATCATAAAGAGACATGAATTGGTCTTGTGTACAGAGTCAGGATATACATTTGATAATTGTGTACACAGAATATGAATATTAAATTTCTAGAAAATTCGAGACTCAGCCTTACATTTCCTTTTTATCGTTACTGTCACTATTGCGAAAAGTAAACTATTATATGTCTGCGATTTATTTGCGATATATTTGTGAGCGACGCGAAGATGATCACCTTCTTCCTTAGTTTGTACGTACAAGAAGATGGCTGGGAAGACCAACTACATCTGCATTATAAGAAGGGCTGGTCTTTTCATGCTTAAATATAATGAAATAACTAAGCCCAAGCAAGTTTTAATGCAAATCACAATCTAAATTGTGAAAACATTTCGCCCTTAATTTTTACGAGCCAACCGTTTGAAAGTTAAATTGAAAATATTGCCTTTTTCTTATTTATTGAAAAGAAATTCACATCTGCAATACCTTTTTAATTACATACTTAGTAATTTATAGTCTTGATTTACAAGTTTATCATAACATAACCCATAGTCACTTGCTATGTTAGATATCCCAGTTCATCTGACAACAATAGAATCACATCCAACGTGGCACGGCTTTAAAGTGGTTGACGGACTGTCTCCTGGCAATGCCTACATGTTTCGTGTCAGCGCTGGGAATGATCAGGTGGGCTACGGTCACCCAAATCAAGGTCCAACGCGTAAGTCAGTGATTTTTTATTTGATTTTGATCTTTTCTAAGTAGATTGGGTAAGAAGTAGATCAAATCAAAAGTGATGTGTTAGGCTACATGTCAACAAGTACCCTCTCAAGATGGTCATACACAGCTTAAAACAAAGAGAAAATGTCCCTTTTTTATGGCAGCGTTTCCGCAAGCGTTAGGTTAAGCAGAAGTCTTCCCAAAACTACGGCCTTTTTGGGCAAAACCAATCAGCCTAAAGATCAAGACCCAACTCCTCAATACCAATCATCGTCCCAGCGGCCACCTACGCTCGCTGGGCTTGAAAGTCATCCATAATTCCTTAGCACCGTAAGACTACGTATCAGCCTTTTTATTCTTCGTATAAACAACAACATATCCTTATTTACAAAAAACAACAACACTGCGCCGTGTATCTCTGATTTTGCATTGTTGCCCTGCAACCGCAAACACGACAAAAGAGATCGAAGAAGAAGAAAATTAAGGATTTAACATACACATGAATTTAAGAAATGCTCTTTCACTTTTTTACAACTTCAATAGAGCAATTTCTTCGGCCATAGGTTTGCTCATGATTGATCCCTTTCCTAGTTATCGGTTCTAGCTTTCCTAAAAATTTCATACTATACTTACAAAGTCCAAATTATAATTAGGACAAAAACAAAGGGCGTTAAACCTCGTTGATATGTTTAAATGTTAAGTCCTGTGGTCTTAAAATTCTCTTAAGGACTGCCCAAGACTCCGAGTTCAAAGTTTTGTTGGAAATGCGCCATTTAAACCACCGTTTTGGATATTTTAATTGCAGTCTTCGTTAAAGAAGCCGAAAAGTTATTTTTTTATTTATTTAAATTCCAACAGGACCAGATAAGAAATCCAAAACGTTTTCGCAGAAGTATACTGTTTCAATATTGTGCCTGTTTGTTATCATTCTGTTTATCTTATTCATTCAAATTAGCAGGTCTATGGTATCTGCATGTTTAATATCGCCAATACTAATCCCATTGAAATGAATTGTCTTTGAAGGTAAAGTCTTACAAATTGGTCTTTTCCGTGTAAGGTGTACGAAAAGCTGATGTTCTTCGATTGTGTCGGGCACTCAGTCACATTACATTTATAACAGGTGTACGAAAAGCTGATGTTCTTCGATTGTGTCGGGCACTCAATCACGTGACGCTCGTGTGAATTTGTTTGAACTGTTGAGATGAATCTTGCTAAAGAAATTGGAAGTTCCGTTCATGTTTCTTTCATCACCAGGGCCGGCCTTGCATAATTGGAGGCCTTAGGAAAAGCGAATAGGGAGGCCCTAGGGGAATATAATAAGGTGGCCCTAATAAAATCTAAATCAACAAATAAATTGAATTCCTATAGCGACGATAGCAATAATGTGCTTCATGGACGATTCATGATCACCAGACTGGAAATAACTTTTTGACATTTTTGGCATGGTCTTCTAACATATCTTGTCTAACAAGTAGATCTAAACATTCGCGAATAAACCTTGAACCATAGTACAGACTTAGAGCTAGATTTGATCCGTGTTTAGCAATTTTTTTCTCTAACAAAATTATTTGAGTCCTATGCGAGAACCCCACCAATCGGAGGTCCTAGGCGGTTGCCAAGTTTACCTATGCCTAAGGTCGGCCATGTTTTGACAGTGAGGGAGTCTCTAACAATACAACAAACTTATCTTAACTTTCTTTACAGGAACTTTTCTGACACCCAATAAATAATGGATTGACTCCAACATCTTTTTTTAAAATATATTTTAAACGTATTATCGGGGTGTGAAATCGTGTGATACATGTGTACGACTGAACCACAAGGACCGCCTTAGAGTTTGTTAAACACAAACTCACCTTTATTATTATTTGAATATTTTATCATTAAGCGTCGCCGCTGTTACTCCTGCTCAACGTGTATAGTCCGCAAGAGTTATCCCCGTTCCTTTCTGCTGTCTATGGTGTTGGACTGATCAATGCGAGACCAATCGTTACAGAAGGCCTAAAGACTGGCCTGCAAAGTCACAAGCTGTGGGCAGTGGAGACCAATAGCTTATTGTCATGTCACCGCTGCCCACAGGTTACGACGTTGCAGGTCAGTGTTGAGGCCTTCTTTAACAAACGGTCTCGATCAATGTCGTTTTAAATCTACTTTTTATTCCGTATGCTTTCACTCTTCACGTTGCTCCTTTCCAGAATGGTACACAGTGGCCTCGGGGCCGCCTCTGTACCCCCCTGACAACATAGGCGGAGGCGGAGGCATGGTTGGTCAACTACAAATCACATGGGATGTAAGTTTTTAGTGAGGAACCATGGCTCCTGACATAGTTCTTACTGATACTTTTAAAAAATACAATATCATCAACATAACTAAATGAAAAGAATTTACATTGAAGTACTTTGAACATTAAGAATTTAAAGAAATATTAATCACACAGACTAAAATGTATTTATTCAATTAAAAATGTAAACTTTTAAGAATCTGCTTCCTTCTTTGTCGTGATTTAGACTCATTGGAAAATGCCCTACTATTTTTTATTTCTGTTTCAAACTATTTTCTAGTTAAATATGTACACACTTGATTTCTTTCTTGCAGCATCTTCCTAGAAGCAAATGGGGTGCCCCCAATCTAAGATATATTGTTTACTACAAGCGACATGACGAGAATAACAGGATCCAAAAGTGGGAATCGGTAAAGGCTCGAAGTCTGATATACAATTAACAAAATCTAATGAATTTATTACTGGGTAGTCAAAGTGTGTTCACAGATTGACAGGGAATGGTTAAATTGTTAATGTGTGGTAAGTGAGAGGTCATAGAGTGGTCTTGAGTGATCAAAATGGCCACAGGGTGGTCAGAGAGTGATAAGAAATTGGTCAGAGGGTGGTCAGAGAAGGGTCATAAGGGCCAGAGTGACCGGAGAGTGGCTCAGTGGAAACTGAGTGAACAGGGAGTGGTCAGAAAATGGTCAGAAAGGCCATAGCGTAGCCAGAGAGAGGTCATCAGAAAGTGGTCAGAAAGTGGTCTTGGGTGATCAAAATGGCCACAGGGTGGTCAGAGAGTGATAAAGAAATTGGTCAGAGAGTAGTGAGGCCAGAAAGTGGTCATAGATAGAAAATGACCACAGAGTGGTCAGAGAGTGGTCGAGTGGTTTACTCAGGCTTAGACTTAGACCTTGCCTAACTAAACGCTTTCTATTTGGACAAAGATTTCTATATTAATTTGAGAATATTTTGATTTTACCTTTGTCTGCATGTCCATTACCTGCAGACTATAATGTAAACATCTGTTTCTATATAATTCTCTTAGTCGCCCAACCATGCGGGGCACGCACGCCTACTCTCTAACCTTCCACTATCACGGAAAGATAACTCTTTTATTTCTGCAAGTCGGACTACAGTTACCTCACTTGGACAACTGTGTCTTTCAGGAAGTTTTCCCCCAGTCACTTAATAGTGGCGTATGCTACGCCGCGGGTCGACTAGTTGTTAAAGAATTAGGCTAAAAATAATGATACGAAATTGATATGAAAAATAGTGTGTTATGGAATTTTATTAATGCAACCAAAGCAAAGTTCACACACTCAGCTACACATAACACAAAGATATAGACTCACACCTGAGACACACATGAACACATCGAGAAGGAGGGAAAGACACACTCAGACACACAATCACACCACAAATAATCAAATTAAATCAACAGCCAGACGCTAAACAGGCTGAACATTTGTCAAATTCATTCGCCCCAGTTAAACATTCTTGTAAAATGTTTTACATGTTTCGGATGTACCATCAGAGTTGAAGATAATTTACTTCCTAAGTCCAGATCTCCCAAAGACAACGGGGAATGGCAGCGAGCAGGGTATGAACCCGCGACCATCGAGAACGATAGCCCAGTGCGCATGTTGCAGCCATCCTCTTGGGATCTAAAAATATGAACTAGTGATTTCAAAATTTAAATTTGCAAACTTGAATTTATCTTTCTGATCGCTTAAGGCAGCATGGAAACCTTTCTCTATTCAACTTCAGAATTACAATAGGACCGGAACGCAGTGTAGATCTAGATCTTTATGCTTTCGCAGAATTATAACTGAAACTGTGCTATTCAATGGAGCTCTATTCTTTGTCCTCAGTCAGGAGAGGTAACCACAAATTTCTTTTACACTTCTGTGGGGCCTGTGTATTACTACCTCTTGTATGATGTCAAAGTTCAAGCCATCAACGACAAAGGTGAAGGTCCCAATTCCACCATCCACCAAGTGTACTCTGCAGAAGAAAGTAAGATATTATCAACTGTGATTAAACGGGGGTTAATTAGCTGAAGACGTTCGCTTTATTGTCGCTGATCAGTTATGTCCCAATCAATCCTAACTGTAAAAACAATTAGATCTATCGGTAATCTTCCATTGTGACTATTGCCACTAATGACGATTAGTTATCTTCCTTGGGTAAAGCTGCTTATGTTGGCGATCAGTGAAAGCTGATTATGTTAATTACTGATTGGGATCTTCCATAACAATGTACCTTGCCCAGGGCGCACGTTTGCTCACTACGCCTCTGGGTGGGGCATCATTGTTTTCAAGATGAATTAAAAACTCCATGCAGATGTGTAACCTCCCCTCCAGGATTGAAACACTCTTATGTTTACTTTTCTATATTATGTGTATGTTATAATGCCAATACTCATTGAAATAGGTTCGTGTCCGCTGTAGTATTTAATACACGTTTTGGTTTTGTCTTGGGCCTTACAGTGCCTATGAGGATACCAGGATTCGTGAGCGCAAAGCCAATCAACGCCACTGCTTCTATTATCACCTGGTCTAAGATCCCTAACACCAGAGAGGACCTCAAAGGATCTACACTGGCCTATGTCGTAAGTTGACCTGACTATTAAAATTTAATATGACCACTGGTCTTTTTCGTAAGTTGATATGACTAATAGAATTAAAAATTGCCACTGGTCTATGTCGTAAATTGACCTTACTATTAGAATTATATATGGACACTGGCCTATGTCGTAAGTTGAGTTGACTATTAGAATGGCCATTGGCCTATGTCGTAAGTTGACCTGACTATTAGAATGGCCACTGGCCCTGGCCATTAAGTAAGACATTGAGCACTGTGTAGGTGAATGTATGAAAGAGATCATTAAGAATTAGAAAGATGTATAGATTTGAGAGTGGCTATATAATTGGTCGTTTGGAGTCTTCAATAAAAAAAAGCATAAAAAATACTTTTTTTTTAAATGCAATATCTCCTTTATACAACTTATAATAAGGCTTTTCTTTGAGTCCCAAGATTAATGACAAGTTCAACTTATAGAGCAGAACCTCAAAATTTATTAAATATTCTTTTTCCTATTGAGCGATTATTTTGCATAGATGTAGATTACATGGGGAAAAAAGGTTTATTGCGTCATCAAAACGTGATGTTTATTAGAAGAAGGTGCGTCAAATTATTATTTAATTTATTAAACTCTTGAATCAATAAAGCCTTACGTTCCGAAATTCCCGATCGCGGTAGCTCTTTCAATAACGCGATAGTCCTAGTTCAAAAAACCAAATTGAAATTGTTTTTTTTTATTTGTTATTTGCTTTATTTATTTGTAGGTCAATACTTTAAAAAAAATATAAAAGACTAAATTAAGTTTTTCCGTTATGGCCAAAGAGGTAGTAACATTATCCCAAACAATATAGGCCTACACCAACAATAAAATTTTGAGGTGCAATATTCGGGAAAACCCGAAGCTCCCTACAGCGACCAAAATGGAAGTTTACAAGGCATGCGCTCTGAGTACGCCTTCTGTACGGCAGTCAGTCGTGGAGTACCTACGCAAAGCAAGAGAGAAAACTTATTCCACTTGCGCTGCCTCCGAAGGATCTTGAGAGATAGTGTAAGCTAATAGTAGGAATCGAAGCAAAATATTCTTAGCTCTGATTATACAATTAACACTGGTCAACAAAATACATTATTGAATCACATAAGTACCTTACCTCTACTGCTTCACGTACAGCCCAAAGCAGGAAGTTAAAAATAGTTATTGGAAAACTTTACAAAATAAATCCTTAGAGAAACAGCGAGACAGAAACAGGGAGAAAGAAAGAGAGAAACAGAGAGACAGAATGAGAGAATATTATTATCTTCTATACTTTTGCCACCTGTTATTGCTGCTTGCTGGGTAGTATACCAGTTAAAATGTGTCTCAGTGTAAATTGATCTATCAAAATGTTGATGGTTTATATCTCTTGCCAAGCAACTTGACAAAGGAATTTTTTGTACGCTTTATATAATTGCTCCAATGAATTGACCTCTTTCACCAATTTTAAACAAACAACATTTAGTCACGTGATAATATTGATAAAACAACGAAAAAAACGTATCATGTGACAGCCTGTGTTTATTACGTAATTTGTAATGAGGATATAGAGAATCACGTGGTTAAATGTTGTTTGTTTACGATTGATGAATGAGGTTCATTCTTACACGTTGAATCTTATGTTAGGTCAACTACTGGTTAGAGGGTAACCTTCGCTGTTTTGGTAAGTACGAGGACACGGCCCTGTTCAACACTTACTACGGGGACGTAGACGAGGGGCTTATTGTAGGTCTCGAGTACGGAGGGGACTACTGCCTCAACATCCAGTTCCAGAACCACGCAGGGCTTGGGCCTAAGACAGACAACTACGGCATGCCCATGCCTCTGGCACGTAAGTTGAAGTGGCGTCTCTTTTATGTGCAGTGGCGTCAATGTCAGTGTGAGTATACCCCGTTGGCATGAGCGAGAGAGACACAGAGAGACAGAGTTTCAGAGAGAGTGAGAAACAGTGAGAGAAACAGAGAGACAGAAAGGGAGAGAAACAGAGAGACAGAAAGGGAGAGAAACAGAGAGACAGAAAGAAAGAGAAACAGTGATACAGAAAGAGAGAGAGAAACAGAGAGACAGAAAGAGAGAGAGAAATATAGAGACAGAAAGAGAGAGAAAGAAACAGAAAGACAGAAAGAAAGAGAGGCAGGAGCGAGAGAGAAAGAAACAGAGAGACAGAAAGTTTCAGAGAGAGTGAGAAACAGTGAGAGAAACAGAGAGACAGAAAGGGAGAGAAACAGAGAGACAGAAAGAGAGAGAGAAATATAGAGACAGAAAGAGAGAGAAAGAAACAGAGAGACAGAAAGAAAGAGAGGCAGGAGCGAGAGAGAAAGAAACAGAGAGACAGAAAGAAAGAGAGGCAGGAGCGAGAGAGACACAGAGAGACAGATAGAGAGAGTTTCAGAGAGAGTGAGAAACAGTGAGAGAAACAGAGAGACAGAAAGGGAGAGAAACAGAGAGACAGAAAGAAAGAGAAACAGTGATACAGAAAGAGAGAGAGAAACAGAGAGACAGAAAGAGAGAGAGAGAGAAACAGAGAGACAGAAAGAAAGAGAAACAGTGATACAGAAAGAGAGAGAGAAACAGAGAGACAGAAAGAGAGAGAGAAATATAGAGACAGAAAGAGAGAGAAAGAAACAGAGAGACAGAAAGAAAGAGAGGCAGGAGCGAGAGAGAAAGAAACAGAGAGACAGAAAGAAAGAGAGGCAGGAGCGAGAGAGACACAGAGAGACAGATAGAGAGAGTTTCAGAGAGAGTGAGAAACAGTGAGAGAAACAGAGAGACAGAAAGGGAGAGAAACAGAGAGACAGAAAGAAAGAGAAACAGTGATACAGAAAGAGAGAGAGAAACAGAGAGACAGAAAGAGAGAGAGAGAGAAACAGAGAGACAGAAAGAAAGAGAAACAGAGAGGCAGAAGGAGAGAGAAACATAGAGACAGAAAGAAAGAGAGGCAGGAGGAGAGAAAAACATAGAGACAGAGAGAGAAACATAGAAACCGAAAGAGAGAGAAAAAGAGAGACTGAAAGAGAGAGAAACAGAGAGACAGAAAGAGAGAGAAACAGAGAGACAGAAAGAGAGAGAAACAGAGACAGATTTTAAAAACACATACCTATTCCATTTACATTTTTCTTCTACTTTAAGAAGTCTGTAGTATACTTTATTAAAATAAGAATATCTACAATTAGTTACACATTAGTTATACATTAGTAATACAGCACGGGAGCCTTCTCCCATTTAACTCTTCATCCACGTTCATAAAAGATTGAAACTAAGCATGCAGTCAATAATACAACAATTGTCATCTAAAACTCTCTCTAACTAAAGACTTACAAAAGACGCATGCAGTAACATGACCCAAAAAAAAAAAAAAAAAGAACCATTCAGACTAACTCTCGTTATTGCACATATGGGGGCTTTCAAAACTCCAGGGAGGCCACTGCACTAAGCAGTGATGCAAATAACTGACCTATATTATTTTATTAGTGCGCGTACAACGACCGACCGTGGTATTTGTTTTTAAAGAAAATAATACCGACCGAAAAGGCAACTTTCTTTGTGGATTTTTTGTTTACTTCTTTAAATAATTGACACCAAAAACTAGCACTGATTAAACAAGTTTCGTCAATTAGCATGCGGGGTTTTAAAATTACGAAATGATTGCATCCACAGCGCCGCAGAGATATCCAGAATATATCACGGTCATGTCCCATGGGACTGAGAGTGTAAGACTACATTGGAAGGCAGTGTATGCAGCCATCCGAGAGGAATCCCTCAAAGGATACAAGGTAAATGGGATATTTGAATTGAAATTAGTTGAATGTCTTCTAATTTCGGATTTAAAAGATACTCTATTACTTTAACTTTGTCTCAATTATTACTATGATTATGGTTATGATTATTATTATGTTGTTTTTATTATATATTCACTTAATAATATATATTTGCTTATACAAGAAAAGCTATTTAGTATCATTATAAATGTAGGCCACTCCAGTACATGTTCCAGGGACTTTGGGTCATATTGAAAAGGTGTATTACTGTAAGGATGAATTTTTAAGCGTTACGAAACTTCAGATTCTATAATGCTTATTGTAGAATTTAGATCAGTTTTTTCCTAAACTTTTGACTAATGCGTAGCCCTTCTAGAATTTTCTTAACGCTGAGTACATATCGCAAACCCCCCCCCCCACCCAAAAGAAAAGAGTTTATTTAAATAACAATCAAAGTTTATTTGATTTTTTTAGTAGGCCTACATACACAAAATAATAATTACTCTATCACAATTAAGTCTTCAATTTGTGTTTTATTTTTTGCATACTTCAGAGAAACATCAAATACATTCAAAAAATGAAAACATAGTTTTTACATTGAAATAGAGGGGCGTGTCGATGGAAATTATCACATCCCTATTCATTTCCTGATCTTTGTAAAAATTAGTTTAAAATAATAAAAAATAGCACCGTATTTGAGTTGATGTTCCATCCTATATGACTCCCTTTTGTCTCGAAAGGCAATGGATGCGCCCAAATGAGTCACTGGTTTTGGCTTAATCTTGATGCGGGGCAGAATCTGGTGAGGCTAATCAAGCCATTTCTAGAACGGCAGACTTTGCCACAATTCGTACATGTGTATGCCTCTGATTTAGGGCTAGCGGACAGGGCAGCTTTCTTTTTTTTCCCTCTTGATTAAAGCCGCTTCAATTCTTTTGTTCTCAGCAAGGGTTGTCCCAGCACGCACAGTCTGTCTCCATGCACTCCGGTCTTTGGCTATGTTTTCCCACATACTTTCGCTGATGCCTGTGGCTCTCATGTCTCGCTTGCAGACATCTCTATATGTTAGTCTTGGGCGGCCCTTGGGTCTGACTCCTTCCACAAGCTCAGCATATAAGATATATTCCATCCTATTCTATAAACTAAATGGGTATTTTTAAAAGATCTGCATAGTTAACGATGTGCAACGCGTACCCCCTTCAAACTCTTCCCGTGCCCCTGGGTTGTACGCGTACCCTACTTTGGGTAACACAAATCTAGATTGATCGATATTGTACGTTTATATCTGTACTATTTTGTGTGTATTTCAACACCGCGACCGCAGTGGAAGTTATCAAAGCATTGTTGTTCAGTACATTTTAATTAAAAAAAACACGATTGGGTAGTGGGTCACTAAATTTAAATATACAATTATCTTCAATGAAATGCTCAAATGTACACATTCTTTATACTACAAAGATAAATGGCACGATTAGTGCCCTTTTAGCCAACAAAGAGCATATTTAATATTTGTTTAGAGCCTCTTTCAACCAATAAAACTCATGTACGCTCATGACCAGAATCACATTTGGGTGATAAAGCGCATGTAGACATGATCAGAGACTTTTTAGCCAATAAAGAGCGTGAAAACTGCTTGTCGTGACGTATTTTAGCAAAATAATTTTTGAATTACCAGAGCATATTTCAAGTATTATTTTTTTTTAAAGACCGTGTCTACTCCTTCAATATTTCAACACTTTCAAACTATCAGTACTATTGTATATACACATCACGTGACAGGTAGATCTATTGTTTCTCCTGTAGGCCTGGTGGTGGAATGTACAAGAAAATATTCTGTCCGCCAATATCACAACTTTTGGTCTGATCACTACTGGAGTAATACATGGCATAGAGAAAGACAAGATTTACAAACTCCGAATGGTGGCGTGGAGCAACGGCGGGGACGGACAGAAGAGTCCAGACGTTTTTTTCACTTTAGGTACACATTTTTTTCCATCCCGTCCTCTTGCTTTTAATTCAATGTTTAAATAAATTGTGTTTCATGGAAACTATCCGATAAAAAAAGTTTTTGATTAATATAACCTATGTTGCCAGAACAGCTAAATCTTGTAAACATATTACTTAACTTGATACAAAACTTGGCTTAGGTTTGGAATTATTTCTTAAACAAAATAAATTATATATATTTATTTTATTCTCTAGTCTGCATCAATCACAGTAAAGGATACATCAGGCGCTACACATACTCTGTTCTCATTTTTCTATGGCATTTTACATCTCGAGAGATTATCTTTTCCTTTGCAACTTGTCCTGTGACTAAAGAAGCCAATCCTCTAGACACAGCTGCAGTCACAGGTTGGGCATCTGGCATCACCAGGAATCTGCTGCTCTTTCATCCTTCTTTCTACTTCTGGTGTGTAAGCCATCTGCAATCCAGGACCTTTCCTTTATTCTCTCTCCAAGTGGTTCTACCCAGAGCCTCTTGTTCCCAATTGTTTCTGCCAATTTTGACGAGCTTCATGTCGCGTTTGCATACATCAGTATACCTTAAAAGTGGACGACCAGCGGCTCTCCTGTCTTCTATAAGATCACCATACAGAATGTTTTGTGGGAGTCGAGCATCGGGCATTCTGTGAACACACTAAAACATCATCAAATTAGCAATAAATCTAATTACACTCTAGCATTCTCAGCAATAACAATGTCAAAAATTCTTTAAAAATATGAAGCAGAGAGATATAATGCATACAGAGAGAATACCAAAGTCAAAACTTTATCTTTGCTTAATTTTTTTTTTCGTTTAATTGCTGTTTAATACCCATGTAAACCTAAGTACAGTGCAGAAAAAAATAATCAACCATCGTGCACTCAATGCACACATTTATAAACAAGATGACAAAATTATTTGGTAAAAAAAATCGCTTATAGTCATAACGTTTCTTAAAAGATATTTCTAAAATTGTAACTTTTGCATTTCAAACGTTCATATATTACGTTATAAAGGGCACTTGCTATATGCTTGGCACAGTGTAATGAGAGAAAATGGCTATTCGATTGGTGTTTGTTATTTAAAAAAAAAAGAAAAAGAAAAACAAGGCTGTTCTTTTTGTACGAAATAAATAATAAAAACAATTTTAAAAAATATTTTTTTATTATTATTTATTAAATGTTTATTCTAAGACATAAAAAAAAGGGACAACAGTGCCCTTTGCTACCTTGCGATCCTTAGAGCAGATGATGTAAAGATTATCTGTTTCAATGGCCTGGGGTTAACGAGGGTGCCACGTGCCCAGCACAACGACCAACAGCCTTTACTTTCCCCACCTAATAACAGTTACCCATTAGAGTAGGGAGGACTCAGGGGTGTCCTAAGAATTCAAAATCCCAGTTTCTGCCGAGATTCAAACTAGGGGTCTTTCTATTCGTAAGCCAAGCGCTTTACCATTCAGCCCCCACTCCTCTTTTCTAAGATATTAAAACCATAGGGCCTATAGTATCAAAGAAATAACATAAAAACGTATTTCTTATTTTTCTATGGTTTGTTTTATTTCAGGTGGACAGGTCATGTACGATCCTTCTCAGGCAGATATTTTAAACACAGCCCCTTCAAAATCAGAAATTTCATTGGCCATATTGGTGTCATTCATGCTATATGTCGTTGCTGTAGTTACACGCCTCAATTACTAAAGAGCGTTTTGTGTTTATGGCGAACTAAAAAGCTTTGCGTTTTTTGAATTGTAAACTCTACCATTGAAGAGAGAAGGAAAGTTGAAACAAGTCTATAAATAAGACTTAACAAAAGAACATAAGTAGATGATGTGGGACACCTAAGAGTGTTACAATAAAATAAAAAAAAAAAGACTTATGATTATTGCATTCTTGTTGTAGGAATCAAGAATTTAGATTTCATGTATCGAAAAGTTTCAGCTTGCTTGGTGTCCACACGACCGTGTAAAAATCAAAATCAGAAGGAGAGTCCTACAAAGTGTATTTTGTTATTATAATAATTATATTGACTAGTGATAAGCTTTCTTTTACAATGTTTAGACTTCAGACTTTCAGAAGTTCATTATGAAATGAAGATTTTTTGTGCCCTAGTCAAAACTTTCAAGACGGTAGGGGATTGCAGTGGAAAGAGTACAAACTTCAAGACTACAGTCCAAAGTGCACATTACACGTTCATGTAAATGGATCACAAACTCTCGCGCGAAGTGTCAGTACATAGATTTAACATCTCTCTGTTTTCACGAAGCTGTCAGCATGCGTTTGTATTTTATGTCATTCAAGTTTAATGGAAATAATTGTTATTACTAGCATGATATAATCTTTACTTTATGGTGTGCATGGCATAACTGTGATGTTGTCATGAAATGTATCACTTCACTGTGTAGTTGTTGTTATGGTTTGTATCACTTGACCAGGAAGTTTTCTTTTGTTATGGAATTTATCACTTCACTGTCAAGTTGTTGTTATGGTATGTATCACTTCACTGTCAAGTTGTTGTTATGGTATGTATCACTTCACTGTCAAGTTGTTGTTATGGTATGTATCACTTCACTGTCAAGTTGTTGTTATGGTATGTATCACTTCACTGTCAAGTTGTTGTTATGGTGTGTATCACTTCACTGTCAAGTTGTTGTTATGGTATGTATCACTTCACTGTCAAGTTGTTGTTATGGTATGTATCACTTCACTGTCAAGTTGTTGTTATGGTATGTATCACTTCACTGTGAAGTTGTTATTATGGTATGTAACGCTTGAGTGTAAAGATGTTTTTTTTATATCCATTTGATTATCTCAATGCTTCCATAGTTTACGTTGCTTCGTATGTCTTAGTGAAAGTGTTAAGGACTTGAAGCTCTCCATGAAAGTGTTTATTTATTGCCTGTAAGATTTTTTTCTTATAAATAAGTAAGGCGCTACGGGAATTATAGGCGCCTCTACTCATGCGAGGGAGTGCATTTGTGCTTGTGTGTGTGTTAGCGAGAATTTGTGTGAGTGAATGTGTTCAAAATATTTTGTTAAATATTTTTTTGTTACGATTCAATTATTTATTGTTTTTAATATTCCAAACCACGTGTTTTACCCTACACTACACTCTACTCGTTGTGTCGGTAAGACCTAAAGTTATGAATTAATGAAAATGGACAAGAATTCAGGTATCTTCGACAAAACAAAAAGCAATTGAGAAATCCATGAGTAGACAGAGTCATATAGTGTTTCGTGAAATCAATGAGACCAAGATATTATTTTCAATGCTGGTGTTATTGTTCTTTGATTTGATTGGATTAGCCAGTCAACACCTATAAACAAAACAAACAATAAAAACAACTAAAAATGTGGTTTCAGTCAATAAATCTATTTAAAGCCAATAATGCGTACTATTGTATTCATTTACCAGTCATCAAAAAGAGGCGAAAGATTATCATTATGAAAGCCACTATATTGGAACTTAAGAAGGTCAATATCTATACATTATAAATAGAACGTCAATCGTGAAGTCCTCATATATATAAATTATAGATTTTCAATTAAGTCCTCATATCTATACATTATAGATTTTCAATTAAGTCCTCATATCTATACATTATAGATTTTCAATTAAGTCCTCATATCTATACATTATAGATTTTCAATTAAGTCCTCATATCTATACATTATAGATTTTCAATTAAGTCCTCATATCTATACATTATAGATTTTCAATTAAGTACTCATATCTATACATTATAGAACGTCAATCATTAAGTCCACATGGATTGGTAACTATTCGACATTATTGGAGAGTTTCATACATGGTGGAAAGATACTATGGCTAGCAAGCTTTTTTGGTGTATCCGCTGTATGAAATTAAAAAAAGTGTTGATACGATATGTGTTGTTTGTTTGCTGCTGTTTGTTTGCTGCTGTTTGTTTGCTGTTGTTGTTGTTTTTTTTTTTGACCATTTTTTGCACTACAGAATCCAATTTCCTAAGAGCTCTTCCGTTGTAGCACAAAATAATTTCATTTCGTTATGAGGGAAGCATGACACCTTCACTCTATGACTTATGAGGGAAGCTTGAGACCTTCACTCTATGACTTATGAGGGAAGCACGAGACCTTCACTCTATGACTTATGAGGGAAGCACGAGACCTTCACTCTATGACTTATGAGTGAAGCACGAGACCTTCACTCTATGACTTATGAGGGAAGCACGAGACCTTCACTCTATGACTTATGAGGGAAGCATGAGACCTTCACTCTATGACTTATGAGGGAAGCACGATACCTTCACTATATGACTTATGAGGGAAGCATGATACCTTCACTCTCTGACTTATGAGGGGCGCATGAGACCTTCACTCTATGACTTATGAGGGAAGCATGAGACCTTCATTCTATGACTTATGAGGAAAGCATGAGACCTTCACTCTATGACTTATGAGGGAAGCACGAGACCTTCACTCTCTGACTTATGAGGGAAGCATGAGACCTTCACTCTATGACTTATGAGGGAAGCATGAGACCTTCACTCTCTGACTTATGAGGGAAGCATGAGACCTTCACTCTATGACTTAGGAGGGAAGCACGAGACCTTCACTCTATGACTTATGAGGGAAGCATGAGACCTTCACTATATGACTTATGAGGGAAGCATGAGACCTTCACTCTATGACTTAGGAGGGAAGCACGAGACCTTCACTCTATGACTTATGAGGGAAGCAAGAGACCTTCACTCTATGACTTATGAGGGAAGCATGAGACCTTCACTCTATGACTTATGAGGGAAGCATGATACCTTCACTCTCTGACTTATGAGGGGCGCATGAGACCTTCACTCTATGACTTATGAGGGAAGCATGAGACCTTCACTCTATGACTTATGAGGGAAGCATGAGACCTTCACTCTCTGACTTATGAGGGAAGCATGAGACCTTCACTCTATGACTTATGAGGGAAGCATGAGACCTTCACTCTATGACTTATGAGGGAAGCATGAGACCTTCACTCTATGACTTATGAGGGAAGCACGAGACCTTCACTCTCTGACTTATGAGGGAAGCATGAGACCTTCACTCTATGACTTATGAGGGAAGCATGAGACCTTCACTCTCTGACTTATGAGGGAAGCATGAGACCTTCACTCTATGACTTATGAGGGAAGCATGAGACCTTCACTCTATGACTTATGAGGGAAGCATGAGACCTTCACTATATGACTTATGAGGGAAGCATGAGACCTTCACTCTATGACTTATGAGGGAAGCACGAGACCTTCACTCTATGACTTATGAGGGAAGCATGAGACCTTCACTCTATGACTTATGAGGGAAGCATGAGACCGTCACTCTATGACTTATGAGGGAAGCATGAGACCTTCACTCTATGACTTATGAGAGAAGCATGGGACCTTCACTCTATGACTTTGGAGGAGCGCATGAGACCTTCACTCTATGACTTATGAGGGGCGCATGAGACCTTCACTCTATGACTTATGAGGGAAGCATGAGACCTTCACTCTATGACTTATGAGGGACGCATGAGACCTTCACTCTCTGACTTATGAGGGGCGCATGAGACCTTCACTCTATGACTTATGAGGGAAGCATGAGACCTTCACTCTATGACTTACAACAAAACAAATTGCAATTAAGGACATCAGATATGAAGATCACCTGCAACACGCTCAGATTTTGTTAAAATTAAAGATCACTTCTTTTTTTTTTTACCTGTTATGTTTAAGTTTGCATTCTCCGCTAACATTTGGGCATCATGACAAATAAAAACTGTTATATGAAGCGCAGCAACTAGTCATTAAAAAAAAATCATTTCGAAAGAACAACACGTAGTCATAATGAAGCACAACAACCAATGATGAACTAGTCTTAATGAAGAAGAAAAAGTAGTTAATATTGTTATGACTCTGCCATGCGCACCGCCATCCAGGTTAGTGCAGAGATGCGCACCTCTAGTAACCAGACTAAAAAAGGATGTTGACACTTCCGCCCAAGTTGAGAGAGCCAATATGGAGATGCTGTGCTCAAGGCAGATGTCCCTTTGTGTTTGTCATGTCTCCGTGTAAATAAACGTCTTTGTCTCGTTGAGTTGCCTCCCATCAGTTATTACAATATTAATTGGCAAGTAGTCGTAATGAGGGCGCCAAAGTAGTTAGAATGAAAGAACAATAACTAGTTTCTATTCTTTTCTGCCAGAGGCCATTTGTGTTGACTGGAGCGACGAGAGGGCGGCATGCGTCAATGTCTGGATGAGAGAAAAATGTTGATACGATACGAGTCAGTGACTGTGAGACGCGAGACAATAAAATTGTCTACGTGGTGTGTTTGTAGGGGTACATGTGAAAAATACTGACTGATTTTTTTGTTAGGGCTAGTACGTTAGAACTTGGAGCTTGTAGGGAGAGTTAAAATATTGAAACTTCTACAACTTACATTTCTCTTTTGCATTATTGAAGAATACCCAAAAACTAGAAATCATCAACATTAAAAAAAAAACTCGCATCATAACACCATCCTTATTAGCACATCAATAGAGAAGCTGGACCCCTCATTCAGAATGTCCAAACGGTAGATATTCCAGCCACCAAATTTTACGTTCAGTACCGTAGAGCACGAGCAAAGCTCTAATAGAACAAGGAGTTTAATTATGCATAATTGCAATGTCCACGAATCATCTCTTAAAGAAAATATTTGGGATCTATACTGAAACTTTGTCTTCTAATACCGTAATCGTCCACTGAAACTAAAATGGCTTTTAATTCCATGTCCCATTTTCTTTATCGAATGTTTGGTCTACATTCATCTGAAGAAAACTGGCCGATCGTGTTTATGAAATATCTATTTCCCGTATATATCTGCACTTAATGTGATCAGAATAGAAACGTATATCTGCACTTAATGTGATCAGAATAGAAACGTATATCTACACTTAATGTGATCAGAATAGAAACGTCAGTTTTATACAATCGTCTCTGTAAACAGTGCAGACAGAATGAATGTTATCTGTAGACCAATTAGTACGTCACTTCTGGGTAGACATTGAAAGATCTGTGCCTGAAATATCTTCGTAAGTGGAATCAACAGAGGGCTCATCACCAACAGCTGCTTTGCCTCTCGATTGAACCGTCCGTGCATTTGAAGCTGCTCGCATCGGCGTTTGAGAAATGTCAGTGTTAACAAACACGTCACCTTGTTTCCACGGTGTATGATTGTAAGCTCTGATTGCTATATCGTCATATGTGTTCTCTATAGGGAGATTGGCATCTGCTTCAATGTCCGTATAGTCTGAGGTTTCATTTCTCTCATCAAAATGATTGAGCTGATATTTATTGTTGTATAGCACATTCATGAAGCCAGGAGAGAGGACTTCCTCATTCACCGTTTTCTGCTTTACATCTCGGTTGTGGTTCTTGGAACTCGTAGTGCTGTTTGTTTCCCTTTCTTTCTGTGACGTCGCCTGTCTCATTTTTCTGATATGCACGACAAGGGTGACAATAACGCCTGTGAGGATTAGTGACCCGAACGCGACACAAAGGGCGATAATTAGCTTGGTTTCTTTGGAGTTCTTTTCTCTCCCTTTCTTTTTGTGACTCGAACAGTTGGATGGTGTCAGCCCATCACTAGTACCCACAGATAATAACACGGTACTAGATCTAGTACTCTCTGTAGCGGTTGAGCCTTGGACAGTAACATTTGCTTTGAGTGTAGATCTTCCCTGGTTTGCATTCACCCCAAATGTCGACCTCACTAATGTTGATGTCCTTCTTGTAGTGGGCGAGTCAGTTGAGCGAAACTCTCTACACGTAGGCCTATTGGTCCTATAGCTGGACGTGTCCGTTTTCGTGACAAGGTCTGTTCCGTAGACGCTCCAATTTTGTGGAGTGATAAAAGCAGCATCGTAACACAGATTTCCATCCTGCCGCATCAACAGCACCTCTCTGTTAGTCACGTCATGTGTGAACATTTGCGAGCAAGACAATGTTTTGGCCCAGACCAGCATGTAACATGTTTTCAGCAGTGCGGTAACCGCGTTGTAGCTCGTTCTCTGAACATGTGTGACGTAAGCTTGGTTGTTTGTGGTATTCACCCAAGTCGCTTCACAAGAAAAATTTCGAAGAATTATGCAGTTGTAGAACCTGAAAAGAAAAAAAATTATTTTGTTTTCATTTTTTTACAAAGATATATAAACTCTGTCTGTCGGTCTGTCTGTCTGGTAAACGTTTGTATGCGTTATCCCTTGATCACTCCTCATTTGGTGGAGTTTTGGGTGTCTTTAACCTATGGGGCAAAGAGCCACCAACAAAGGGAAACAATTACCTAGAAAAATTAAAGTAGAAACAAGCAATAGAGTAGACCAATATTACAACCTACCTCTGTCTTGTGTAAAATACACACACACACACACACATATATATATATATATATATATATATATATATATAGAGAGAGAGAGAGAGAGAGAGAGAGATAGATAGATAGATAGATAGATAGATAGATAGATAGATAGATAGATAGATAGATAGATAGATAGATAGATAGATAGATAGATAGATAGATAGATAGATAGATAGAGAGAGAGAGAGAGATAGAGATAGATATATTTATTTATTTATTTATATGGTATATTTTATAATAGATAGATAGATAGATAGATAGATAGATAGATAGATAGATAGATAGATAGATAGATAGATAGATAGATAGATAGATAGATAGATAGATAGAGATAGATAGATAGATAGATAGATAGATAGATCTTACTCGATGCGTCGTTGGAGCATAATAAAGCTTTTTATTCATTCTAATTCATTTTGTAATAACTCTCTCTCTCTCTCTCTCTCTCTCTCTCTCTCTCTCTCTCTCTCTCTCTCTCATCTCTCTCTCTCTCTCTCTCTCTCTCTCAAATAATAAGCAATTTATATGAGTGCTTACGCGTTATAACTATTGATTCCAAAATGTAGTTGCAAATGTTGGTTCTGAATTGAAAAGACATAAGGAGTGGTGATACTCTGAAGATCTGCTGGTCTGAAGATGTGAAGTAATAAAACGCTAATCTGAAGAACCTTCTGACATTGTGATCTCATCTTTTGAGGATGTGTAAGCCTGTAAATAATGGAGCACGTTTCATTAAATGTTTTTTTTTACAATTCCTCTATTCAGGTCGCATATTCTTATCTTATGTTATCTTATACAATAAAGACGTTACTTCAAAGAAGAAGATGATTACGTCCTACGCGTCATGCATTCAGTCATGCATATTAACCAATGACTTAAATTCTGCCAAGTCACTGGTTTTCCTGGCTAGCTTAGGCAACCCATTCCATGCTCTAATAGTACTAGGGAAGAAGGAGCATTTGAACAAATTCGTCCTAGCATATGGGATGAGGAATGTGCCTTTATCTTTGTGTCTTTCTGAGTATTTTATTAAGTTTTGTTTTTGTATTTGAAGATTATGGTTCAGTGTTTTATGTATAATTGCTACTTTACTTTTGAGTCTTCTGTCTTGAAGGCTTTCTTAATTTAGTGATTTTACTAAAGGTGTTACTCTAGTCAAATGTGAATATTCGTTTGTTATGAATCTCACTGCTCTATTTTGTGTCTGTTCCAGTTTCCTAATGTTTTCTTGAGTTGAGGGGTCCCAAATACATTTTCATCCTCAAAAACATATGCAGCCCGGAAACAAATGGAACCTCATGGACACGAATCTCGAAAACGGCTCTAACGATTTTTCTACAAATTTGACATCTGATTTATATCTTTGAGAAAAGAATTACAAGCTAGTTAACCACAATGGGAAATTTCTAGTTTGACGGTTATAATTTTTAAAAAAATATATATTTAAATTTGACTCGGCTAGAGGACTAGAAAATCTTTATCTTGAACAGATTACTTCTTCGGGTTTTCCGCATATAGGCCCTCATCTATATAAGTCTATGCCCTCATCATTAAAGAGTTTAATCATTAATAAATTAATGTTCAGGAACATTTTCACACCGTCTTCTAAAAGTAAATCACAGAGACCTATATTTATCCATTAGTTATTAACAGCAAAAAAAAAAAGTCCTTGACTCGGTGCAGTGCTCATCTCTCGCACCCCCCTGGTGACGTCACTGTTGGTAAACATATTGCGTGCGAGTATATTAAAAGTAGTGGCGTAGAAACCAAGTTACCCTTGGAAGACTAAAAATTTAAATGTATAAAATTTACATCATGCTGTGGTAGATAGAAGTTATTTCTGAATAAATGTCTTTTTGTAAAGTGTACAACTACATACATGTCATTAGAGGGTAGCTCATTTTAATATGTGTTACACTCAACTAAGGAACGGCAACACATGATATGTTTAAACTTGCCATTCTATTGATGTAATGTGTGTAAATATTCAAATTATATAATTATTGAAATTTTATTTACGTTCCACAATCAATCTATACAATTTAGAAGACAATCTCTGATCGTTTCATGAGCAATTAAGTTTTACTTCATAATAATAATAATAATAAAGTCTAGAGAAAATATGTCCTATAATTGTGCATTACAAATAACTATCAAAATATACGATCATATTTACATTTCACTCAAACAATACAGTAAACTTATATCAGGAAAAAAAACACCTAAAATCTGGGTTTTGGAATCGCAGACGTTTTCAATTGAATCACATGAGCATGCTTAAAATACTGTAAACGTTCAGTTATTTGTTGTTGTTTTTTTATTTCTAAGAGGTCATATTAAAACAATGCTTGTAAAAAAACTTACCTGTCAATAAATGTAAATACCAAATGTTCATATTCCTGTTTTATTTCTAACTTTCTGCATTGATATTATGTACTAAGGTAAAAAATCACAGCAGCCGTATAAGATGAATAAAGTGCTTTGAACAAAGTCAATAAGAGTCTTTATTAATAGTGCCTACTAATTGTGCCAGCGTTTACTTTGATAACAGAAATGTATATATATATATATATATATATATTTGAAAATAAATTTGAATCAAGATAAGAAAACTTGTACCTCCACATTTATTTATAGAGTTAGTAAGAAGTAATCATGACTTAGTTTTTTAAAATGGGCCAAAGTATCATTGTCGTAGCCTGAATATTTTTTTTTTTTTGAAGTCTGCCCTTTTGGGCGTGACACCCAATTTGGAAAAACATATCTTGGCAAAAGCAGACACAACGGAAAAGATAATAATAATAAAAATCTCCGGATATATGTCCAAATATGCCTAGACACTTGAGGGGGGGGGGGCAAATGAGTGTTTTTTACATTAAATATTAAATATTACGCAAAATGCAGGGGCCCCCAATGAGATTAAGTCCCCCGGGCCCCCAGATGATGGAGAATTCCTAGCTACGCTCCTGCACCTGGAACTACGTAGCACACGAAATACTGCTATCTTTATCGATCTTCGGACTTATTATCATTATTATTTTGACACATCCAGGGCAAGCATAACCATTGTCCAAAGGTGGTCGATTTAGATTTTCTTTTCGCCATCTGCGTTTGTCCTCGGCAGCGGATTTTCTTTTGGTTTCAAATGTGTATCCCGCGGCCTTCGTGAGTGACCTCCAGCTGTCTCGTTCTGAGGCCGCATGCAAACCAGGTGCTCTCTTCTATGTCAGCCAAGGAAAGTTGACGCCCAAGCTGGTCTTTGAAGCGTTTCCGTGGGGCGCCTCTGTTATGTCGACCACCTTTTAGCTCACCAAAAAAGACTGCCTTTGGCATACGTTCGTCTCCCATACGGGATACGTGCCCTACCCAGCGTAACTGTCGGACCAAAAGAAGTCCCTCTATACTGTCCATACCGGCGTTCGCAAGGACATCGCTGTTTGTAGTGCGATCTTGCCACCGTATGTCCATGATGGAGCGCAAGCATCTTCGGCGGAAGCGCTCAAGAAGTCTTTGATGTTTCCTGTAGGTCACAGCTGGGATTGCGCAGCCACGGGAAATACTGCATTCCTCACTAATCTTCGGACTCGAAGACTAGTCTTATTATTATAGTTATTATTATTATTATTATTATTATTATGTTAGAAATGAACGAGTAATCATTCTATGGCGCTGTTAGGGTCGAGTTTCGCTAAAGAGAAACAAAATTCATCGTAGTCCCGTTAACAGTTTCCACTGAGGAATTTTCAGGTGATGTGGCCAGTCTGCAGCAGTACCGACCTCTGACAGGCAACGAGGATGTTCCTAGGAATGTTAAGGGCCTTGAAGGTGTCTGTGGGGTCAGTTGTTATTATCCCTTCGGTTGATATAATAATGGAGTATATTTTTATTTTCGACAATTTCCATAGACGCTCCAAGCCTAGGTTCCCATATTTTCTTTGTTTTTTCTTAGTTTTTCTTAAATTATGAGACAGTGGTTCGGCGATGTAGATAATGGTAGCGTTTTTTTTTCTTTTTTATCAACGAACAGAAGATCTGGGTGAATGAAATCTACCGTTTTGTCGGTCAGAAAATGCCTATCCCAGTACAGCAGCTGTTCAGTAGACTCGAGAACCTCTTGTGGCGAGTATTTATAATAAGGAGGAGTGTCCTTACAGATTAAATTGTGCGTCAAAGCCACTTGGTTATGGCGACCTAGGTAGGCTGATTATGATAGGGCTGGACATCCTGCCATAATGTGTTCAATCGACTCGCCCACATTTCCACATTTTTGGCATTTGTCGACAACATTGAGTTTCAGGATATGCTTCTCGTAATTTTTTGTCCTGATTACTCTGCCCTGTATTGCTGTAACAAAGCCATCTGTTTCAGGGTAGAGATGACCTGCTTTAAGCCATGTTAAGGAAGCAGCCTTGTCAATGTTGTCCCCATGTAATAAAGCCGGGAATTTTCCGTGGAGTGTTTTTTCTTCCCATTGGCGAATCTCGTCCAAACCGACATTAACATCAGCATTGTGTAGGTTCAGAGGGGTTGCTTCGGAGTCATATTTGCGAAGAAAGGAAACTAATTGATTACTGGAAGCGAGCAGGTTTGATCGTATTTTTAAAACTTGCATCTTACACAATTTGAAGATGTTCTGCAATCCACGACCCCCATCCTTCCTGGGAAGGTTTAACCTTGTGATGGAGGACTTGGGGTGTAGGCATCGAAAATTGGTTAGTAATTTTCTAGTGAGTCTTTCAATGTCATGTAGGTCGGTATTAGTCCATTGGATCACACTGAACGTGTAAAGGAGCACTGGGACGGCCCAGCTGTTTATTGCAGTGATGAGATTACTGCTAGAGACAGTTTGGTGTTGAGGATTTTATTAACTCTTTGCTTATATTTACCAATATTTTCTTATTTCTTATGGTTTATCTTGGCATTTTGGTTTATTCCAAGATATTTATAAAGAGAGGCAGAGTTCAATTCCTCGATGCCTTCAAATGCAACGTTGGTGTTCGTTGCCTTGCCTTTTTAAAGCTTTTGATGCCACACTTATCCAGGCCAAAAGACATACAGATATCGTCACTAAAGCATTTTACCGTTTTCATTAAAGTATGTAACTAATGTTCGGTTTCTGCATATAGCTTTAGATCATCCATGTATAATAAGTGGGACACACTTTTTGTGTCAACCCTAAAACCGTTTGTAGAGTCTTGGGGTAATGTAGATAGAGGATTAATCGCTAGGCAGAACCAGAGTGGAGATACTGAGTCGCCCTGGTATATACCTCTTCTTATGTGCACAGAACCTAGTTTATCACGATTAAGGTGCAGATTTATCTTCCAATTATTCATACAGATTTTCAATAGATGTTTTATTCTTGGGTTGATTCTATGAATATCCAGGGTTTTTAATGGCCAATCATGCGGAACTGAATCGAAAGCTTTTTTGTAGTCGATGTAACACATGTGTAAATTTCTCTTTCTTCTATTAGCTTGGTGCAATATAATACCATCTATAGTTAGCTGTAATTTACAGCCCATCGACTCTTCAATGCAACCTTGTTGTTCCTCTGCTAGTAGCTTATGGGCAGAGCAAAATGTATACATTTTACTTTTTAAAAGTGAAGTCAATAGTTTATACACAACTGGCAGACAAGTGATAGGGTGGTAGTTTGATGGTTGATTCGGATCACCTTTTTGGAGAAGAGAGATGTTCTCCCTTCAGTGAGTTCTAACAACATTGAAGACGGTTCTGATATGAACTCGTTAAAACTTGATGTTAGAGGTACATGTATGGCTGTAAGTTTTTTCAGCCAAAGTTGTGTATATTGTCCGGCCCAGGAGCAGTCCAGTTGTGAGTTTTTGATATAGCGGCTGAAACTTCCTCGCTGTGAAATCCTCATCAGACATTTCTGGTATTAGGTTGTTTGTAGTTTGGATTTCGTCGATCCAGTCAGCCTGTACGTTGTAATGTAGAGGGTCAGACCAAAGCGCCGCGCAGTAGTCGGTAAAGGAGCCGTGTTTAGTGCTATCAATGTTTTGAATTTTGTCAGCACCATTATCAGCTAGTTTAGGGAAGAAATATTATTATTATGTTAGAAAAGAAAAAATATTCATTCTCTGGCGCAGCCAGGGTCGAGTTTCGTTCAAGGGAAACAAAATTCATCGTAGTCCCTTTATCAGTTTCCACTGAGGAATTTCCTGGTGATGTGGCAGGTCTGCAGCAGTACCGCCCTTTGACAGGCAACGAGAATGTTCCTAGGAATGTTAAGGGCCTTGAAGGTATCTATGAGGTTAGTTGTTATTATTACTATTATTATTATTTTCGTTTAACAATACAACCGTTACTTTCTCTTGCTGTGGTAATCTCATTTCATTTTACCGGCTCTCCCTTTTTTTTTTTTTACAACCACATCTTTAAAATAAAGCTATTTAAGATTTGATCATTTATGCTTACATTTTCTTTAACAATACAACCGTTACTTTCTCTTTCTGGGGCAATCTCATTTCAGCCGCCTCCCCCTCCCTTTTTTTTTATTTACAAGTGCCTCCGATTTAAAATAGCACTGCATATCAACCTTCCCTTTAATATATTGGGTTTCTGATTTTATTTTAATTTTTTCCCCCCTTTTGTTTTAAAGGGAAGTAAAATATTGTGCTTGTTTTGTGACCAAAACAAACCTTTGGTCATGTCCCTTGGAACATTTTTTTTTCTCTTGGCATGTTACAAAGGGCAGATTGCGCGCGCATAGTCTTGTCGATGCATGCTGGGATATTCTTGATGGGTTTGTTAAGCCGCCATGATGGATCAGAAAAATTGTTCAGAAAGTGAAATATTTGAAGACGTAGGATAGACTCATTTGTGTTTGTATTGATTCTAAAAGGATATAAAAATGTCGAACTGATGTTCTGATATCTATTACTTTGTTTATTGGCCCTTTTTAGGGATTTTTTGCCCGCTTTGGCAGGATAATATTTTGACTATCTCATTAGCATATCCTAGCCGAGGACGATGAGCAAGGTTTCGTTTAGGGCTCGGGCGCTGGACGCCTCTAAGCCCATGCCTGTTTATAAGGCTTGTGAAATTCCAGACATGAAAGATTTTGCGCAGATTAACCGATCTGTTCCGCAAATGCCGACCGGAATGGAGAAAGAAGAAGAAACGGTAAGCATTATCAAATTGTAAGTGTGCGCCAGAAAGTTGGCCGCCATATTGAATTTTAGAAATACACGTTTATTTGTCTTGATTTTTGGCCGTTAATTCTACATTGAAAGCACTATCTTCCCTTCTCACATCAATGTGTTATACATATCTAATGTTTTTTACGTTTTAGAACACGCATAAATCTATAAAAGTTAATTTTCTTTGTCAATGCCGTTTCAATGAAGGGAATTCCCCTTGGTGACGTCATATGACATGAATGGACCGATTGACCTAGATTTAGATCTATTCTATTGGACCATCACCTGGCCTTACATTATGATTGTTTATTATTGTTCTTAGGCTTAGGCAGTCTATAAATAATAAGTAGATCTAATCTAGTCTGAATACAAATAAACATTCAAAACATGAAACATCATTTTTTTTTTATTTTATATGTTACTAGTTATAGATCTAGATTCTAGAATTTAAGACAAAATCTATTCATAATCATGTAATAATGTAATCAATCAATGAATGAAGTGACTAGTCAGTATAACTATAGTAAGTGTAGTAGTAGAGTAAGTATAGCTACTATAGAGTAGTATGATTTATTATGTAGTGACTAGTGATATTTGTTGTGAAGCCACAGGCACAGGAAATAATGCATTCCTCATTAACCTTCAGGCTTGATTTTTTTAGCAGAGTTTAAGTAATTGATTAACATGCATGACTAGATTGACACATGAAATGTGTAGGATGTAATTATCTTCTTTTTTGAAGTAGCGTCTGTAATATAATATAAGATTGTGTTTTTAATTGATCTAATTTGTAAATTACACTTTAATGTTTATGTATTATTTATTACATTTTTTGTATTCAACAATGTTTTTTAATACCTATTTCTACAAGTACAAGAATGTCAAGAGCTTCTTTCTTTTTTTTTAATGTAATATTGTATGTCATCCATGTGTGTATTTACTAGGTGAAGCCCTATCTCATTTATCACTATTTCTCCGACATAGAGGCAATCAAAAATATTATTTTCAAAGTAAATGCATTTTACAGGCTACAAATGATGTGTGTATAAATGGCATCTATGGATACGTTTAAGACCAGTGTGTACGGAAAAGTACGCTTGAACTGCCAGTGTGTTTGAGGTCTTTAACTTAAGACTGTGTTCCACTAAGACACTTTCCACTAGATAAAAACAAGCAAAATTTTTTACTTAGGGACCAGAAAAAAAATTGTGTGTATTATAGAGCCCAAGGGAAGAAGCAAATTAGGGGCTTATTATTATTTGTGAAGGGAGCCTAATTGCAGTATATCCACCAGGAGGAGATTCAATGGTAAGGGAAAGGGGGTTACATTTAGGCTGTTTGACTTGATAAAGAAAAGTAAAGATGTTTATCCTAAGAGGTCATAAAATGTGTAAGGAAGGGAGGAGTACTATTACATATATTCTTTTCTACTTTCTGAGCTACAACTGATGTTGTTTGTGTGGAAGAGGAGACTTTTTTTCTGTGAAAAGACAATGGAATGTTTCTTTGCCCTGGTGGGCTGAATAAGTTAGCTTGCAAATGTTGTATGAAGTGTTACTATGATTAAAGTTAAAGCAAAGAAAATGTATTCTTTAAGGCTACAACTGATTTAATAAGAAGAGTGTGTTAAGGGGTGAGGGGCCTCAATTGTAAGGGTGAACAGAAAAGGTATTTTTTTTTATCCTGAATGGCTCCTTGTAATTTGGGTGTGTTTTAGTAAGGCTGTGATCTAACTTCTTAAAGCCAATCCACTCTCCTATTTGGGCATGTTTAAAATTACAAACCTTTGAAGCTAAGTTCAAAATCCTTTTGGAAAACAAAAAAAAAAATTACTGATATAAAAAAAGATTTTCTATATTGTTTAAAAATTTGGTATGGCTTGGATAGAAAAAGCTAATGAAAATGGTAACACAGGAAGACTGAATGTGGACAGCATGTCTATTTGTGTCTTTAGTAGAATTAAACAATACAAAACATCTTGTATTATGAATATAACTTAGACCCTAATTTATATATTTGCAAAAAAATAATAATAATGCACTCACTAAATATTAACATGCTAAATAAGTGTGATGGTGAGTTTTTTTTTGTTGTTGTCTGTTCCATAATTTCATTGTATGAAATGAAATCACACTAAATCTTTCACCATAGGACTATCCTATGAAAGTATTAACATTTATTAAGACGTTTTTGTAAGCTCTATTTTCATCCTTTTGAAACAATATTATCTATAGGCACTATTTAAACCTATAAGTGGCAAATAAAAATAGAATTAGAATTAATGGTGTATTACTTATGTTGTAGTACATTTGATAACCAAGTAATAATTGATAACAGCACTAAAATACAATACTTTTTGGTGGAGCAGACAACTTAAAAACACTGTTTGATTATGTCAACCCTGGGAAAATACTGGGCTTTATCCGGAAGGTGGGGTTGAATATGAAAATTTGAGATTGGCCAGAGTAATTGTAAATATATACATATTTATAACAGATTTTTATTAAATTGCATACATTTTTACTATTTGAGCTATGAATGGACCTTATTTTTAATAACTTAGCTCTTGAGATATAAAGGGAAAATAACCATTGAGGGATTATGGGCATGACATGGCCTAAGTTGTGCAGATGTGCTTAAAAAACAAAATTTCAAATTAAAATATCAATAGTTTTTTATTAGGGAAGACTATAGTAAAATAAATTTAGGCAATTTCCAACCCTCATTCACACATTGGGATCAAGTTAACATACCACAATCATCTAGATATATTATATCTTTTACCTGACAATAAATTCTATATATGAGTGTTTCTTCAGTACTGGTATCAAAAAAAGTGTCACGTTGGTCTAAATATTATAGTGGAAGTTTTTGGTTTCATTTCAAGTGTATTCACTTCTTCAGCCATTGTACTTCAAAAATTTATCAATATAAAATGAATCGGAATTCATAATTTCCTCAGCGGTGCTGGCAAAAGGGGGGTATCCACTGTTGAATTTCAGGTGCATCTGAAGGGACACCATATTTAAATAAGATTTTTTTTTCATAAGAGAATAGAATACTAGCAATATAGCTAAATATATAGGCTGTTATTTGCTGCAATAATTCAAGCATTTATTGTAGCATGGCTATTATATCACAAGATGTTGCAGGTGTTACAAAGGGACACCAATTTGAAATATATAGTTGTTTTTTTCAATACATGCAAAAATACAACTTTTTATTAGTCTGTAAATACATAACCAATTATTCTTTGATTAATGAGTCACAAAATAGGTTTCTTTAACCTCAAATGTACCTTCTAGGCCTTTGTATGTGTGTTTTCAGCAATCCTTTAAAAATATAATAGACATAACTGCCTTAAACAGGACCTTATCATAGACTAAAAGGTGCATCTTTGAGCCTTTCAATGCACAAAGAACAAGATTTAGAACTAGATTTACATATATTATATAAATTGAAATATAGAGTAGATTTATATCTACACTAGACCAGTGATGCTCAAAATACGGCCCACGGGCCAGATCCGGTCCGTGACGAGGTTCCATCCGGCCCGCTGAAACGTCGGTATAAAGTGTAGAAAATCTCCCCACCCCTTTAAAAAAAAAAAGGTTGAAAATGTATCTTTACCTACGTTAAATTGGTACCAAGAGCTTTAACATTTATGCCTTTATGAAAAGGAAATTAAGAATCTACAAGAACCATTTTGGTCATGTGGCCCGCGACACGAGTGTCGGAAATTTAAATGGCCCGCAGGTTGAATTAGGTTGGGCATCACTGCACTAGACCTATATCTAGATCAAGACTAGTTCAATGTTCAGTGGAGCACCACAAACAATGATAAAACAATGAGGTTTACATTAACTCAGATTTTTTAAAAAAGTATTCTAAGTATTCTAGATCTAAAAGAGAATAATAAGCGTAATCATTGTAATTCAAAACTTTGGTGAGAAAACTTCTTGTATCTAGATCTTGTGGTATAATGCTGTGTTTGAGGTACTGCAGTGAAAAAAATATGTGATACCATGTCTTTTAATGTCTCCTGTTAATTACTATGTAGCCTTTCCCAAGAAAATGGCACTACTTGTGCACTGAGCAATATCAGAGATACCATTAAGTAATTTCCATTACAATAACTTTGTTTAAAAAAATATTTCCCTATTGTCAAGCACGTTTTAGGTTCTTTATATCTAGGACACAAAGACCTATTTTACTAGTTATATACAATTTTACAGTTTTATAGAAAAATTACTCTGCATATAGTAATAATTGATGCTTTTAGTAATAGAAACACACTAGGGAGCAGAATGCTTTTAGTTTGTTTACAATTGATAGAAACTTAATAAATTCCAAGTTGAGTGGGACACCACTTGATGCAACTATGACATATTTTTACAGTGACATTTAAGTAATACCAAAGTAAATGTAAAATAAAAAGATAACCCATTTCAACAAAAATGTCTGTTCAGTACTGTAATATACTGAATCAACTCATAACCTTAGAAACAAGGCTTTATTTCATTAAAACACGACTCAGACTGGTCACGATTCACAGACTACGATAATGCGAATACGATTACAAGCACGGGTAACACACAAGTTCATTTAACGATCACTCCAAGTACTCCTGGTTTTAGTACAGTATTACCTCAAACTATCCAGGGTGTTTCCTGTTTACATTAAAAGATGCAATTTTGTGTATTATTTCACACATTCTCTACAATTTTAAAATTACACTATCCACCTTTCAAGCTCAAAATATCACAATTTAGAAGTTAACCATTTCTAAGTGCAACGAAATGAAAATTGTGACATTTTAAGTAGAATTTTTTGAGATATATATATTCTTTTAAGTGAACCAATACCTATTTGTCGCCAGTTATAAGAGTCTCTATCTACACATTATATAGATCTAGTTAAATGTCAGTGGATCTTTACAGCTTTTACTAATTTAATTTAGTACAGCAAAACCTTGTTGTTGTTTTAATATAATACCTGTTGTCTAGTCTTATCTTATTATATATATATCTATACTATAAAGTAGAATGTAAGGCGTATGTATGTATGTATGTGCCGAATAGAAATCAAAAGCGTTTGACCAATCTTGATAAAACTTGGCAGAAATGTTCCTTGGGTACTAACTTAGACCGTACTGTATGTATTGTAGCCCTAAAACAAACTTAAGACCCTCAAAAAAAAAAAATTGCCCAACTCTATGAAAGTATAGTATCTTATAAATCTAGGCCATGTTTACCATGTTGATATTAGAAAAGATCGAAAGGATTTAGATCTAGATCTAATTTTAAGAACTACACTTTGTACAGATAGTTTTTTACTTTGACACATGAAAATTACTAAATATAGTATATTGATTTCATTTTTTAATAAAATTAAACATCAAATTTGTGTTTCAAAAGCATTTTTACATAAATTCGTTCCTTATATCTGTGAATTTAGAATTCCTTATGTAAATTCTTTCACATTACCCGAAAGGTTACACATCTCTCTATTCCTAGGTCTAAAACTCTAATTCAACTTTAAGATGATAGAACTTGTCTTCGCAAAGATAGTTTTATACTTTAACACATGAACATACTAATTATAGTCTATTCATTTCATATTTTAATCAAATTAATATATTCAAATTGGTTTTTCTAAAGCATTTTACATACATTAGTGCCACTAGTGCAACTCTATTCTTGATATCGCATGGTTCTAAATATAGGTCTATACACAAGCCAATGTTTTCACAAATTGGATTCAGGTCAATTAGCTATTTTTAGGTCCATTCATAATATTTTTTTATTCATGAATTCATGCATTCGCTTTACTTATAACTTTATTATTTTCTTTAATTGTTTCTAATGCACTATATCAGCAATACGCAAGTTAAAGGGAAACTCCAATAGTTTTTTCAAATTTGAGTTATTGACATATTTAAATTCTGCGTAAAAGCTGTAATAGTAAACATTATATCATTTTTTATTTAAATGCTTAGAAAATTTTATATTTAATAAATTAGTCAGTAAATTCTTGACATCTCAAAAAAAAAAACAGGATTCCTTGAGATTTTGTTTTAAGTTATTTCATGCGTCACTTCCCCAAACAATACTGAAAGAGAAACTTGATTTAAACAATCGTATCGCTTCATTCTTACAGTAGCTGTTAGGCTTAGTGACGGCCTAGTCCAGATAGATCCAAAAGCATTAGGATAACCAACTCGAGAAAAAAAAGTAACATTTTCATCTAAGCCTCTCCCTATCCCAAGAAGTAAATAGATCGTGTGTCTGAATGATTCGAACAAGCTGGTCAGTGTAAGGCTAGTCGAGACTACGTGTAGTCGGTCATGACAAGAAAACCAAGCGATAGTGTTTGTTGTGTGTTGAGTGGTCTGGCGAGAAAATACACACTGCACACATCTAGAAATGTAGTTAATTAAACAGTAGTCTGTTTGGGAAATGTAGTTAGTTAAAAGTAGACTTATGGTACACAATCTAAGTTCACAATACGAGTCTTCAAAATCGGGTTATTGATTCTGATAATAAACACAGTACAAAGCCTGACAAATAAGGACAAAACTGAAAAGCATCTATCACAAAGCTGAATGATGTGAAAACCATAACAAACTGTGCTAAGTAGTTAAATTATGTATCTTTTAGAGAGTTTATGCCTGAAATGGCGATTCCACAGCTTCAGTCTTGAGTATTAATATTTTACTTTGAGGTTTGTATATTTCTGTGTACAACTATGTTTGAAAAAAAAAATCCAAAAAAATGTAATTCATATATATATATATATATATATATATATATATTTAGCTTGTAGAACTCAAGTTAAACCTATGTGGTCAATTGCAATTATAATTTAAGATGAGCACAAAAGTGTACAACTTGAACTACATCTGATTTGTTCCACTTAAATGTTTTAATATACTCCTGCTTTTTTCATCTCTACATTAAAGCACCCATACTATTTGTTGTTACATATATGACAGTGTAAGTAATGGAGTGTATGACTCCGTTGCTATTTTAAAAATTTTGAACTTCTTTGCTGTTTTCTTTATCCTTACCAGTAAGATATTAAAATGCCATGCGGTTTTCAGGTTATTTTTTTTTTTTATATATTATTATTTTAGGAACATCATCTTCAGCGGGCTCTCTCAGCACAGCAGGTCTATGGATCATCAGAAGCATTGGTTATACCCATTCCAGAAGTACAAGACATTTCAGAAAGATTTCATGCATTGTATCCAGACACTTATAAACCTTCCAAGCAGTATGTTCATATTCAAGGTAGGTAACCAGAAAAATAAACATTATTTGGTGTAGTTTTTTTTTTATAAAAGTTGTTAATATTTCCTTCAAATAATTATTTTTAATTTTTCCTTTAGCTTTTAGCATGGATCAAGAAATACCGGACTATGACATGGACAGTGATGATGATTGTTGGCTCAATGTACAAAGTAAGAAAATGGAGATTACCCCCTTGAAGTTTGAAGAGATGATGGATAGACTAGAAAAAGGCAGTGGACAACAGGTATGTGTACTTCTAACTAAAAACCCCTAAGAATTTTTTATTGTTGATATATAATATATATAATAATAGTAAAATTATAAAGTAATTATATATATATATATAATTGGACTTAAATGTATTTAAGTGTAAAATAAAATATGAAAATTGTACTTCAAATATCTCCCATTCAAAGGAATAGGACTAAGCATTACTGACTATCTTATAAACTCCATATAAAAAAAATATTATTTCAACCTTTAAAATATGTATAAAATGATTGCAGCCATAGAACTATTTAGATCATTGTTTGACAAAGAAATAATATCCATATATATTGACCTTCCCATATTCATCTGGGATGCTTAGATCCTCATCCAATAAATGGTTGGGGTTTTTTTATAGCTTGCTCACAAAAGAAAAAAAATGCTTTGAGGGCTTTATGATCATCACTAAAAAAAAACAACTTTGTTCTGTTCAGAGGTGCTACTTTTTACCTTGATAATTCTGGTTTCTGGGGATCCTATTTTTCCCCCTTTTGGGTTTGCTCACTAGAAATCATTGTTTAAAATTTCCAGGTATTAGTAGATTTAGATTGCATTTTCCCCGTTGGACTAATCCAACACTTGTATTATAAATTTCATCAATAAATACACACAAACTCTATGCATTATAATGATCAATTACATATTAACAATATGGGGGCATATAGATTTATATGTTCTATAAGTGATACCATTTGGAAAAGTTATTTTAATATATTTATTTCGCTACCCACCCACCCCCACCCCAAATTTTTTATTTATGGGGATTAAAAAAATATGCTAAGCTTCCTTTGATTAGAACAAAAAGAAGAAACTATTTTTATTTATTAACTATTATTACTTTTGACTAGTTTTTTACATTCGAATTAAAAATATTTTAGCTGGCATGCTCTTAATTTCAAGGTTTTGACTAGTTTGTGTATTTTAGTTTCATGGTTTACAAAAATGGACAAGTTTTATATTTGACAAAACACCACAGAACAGACTAACTGCTGATATTATGGCCAGCAATAAACCCTTCATAAGTTAATAAGGTTATATCAGCACTACACATTTTTGGTTATAAAAAACACTTTTAATGAATATGTATATCCTGATCAGGTTGTGACACTTCAAGAAGCCAAACTTCTGCTCAAGGAAGATGATGATCTTATAATAGCTGTTTATGACTACTGGCTAAATAAGCGTCTGAAAATGGTAGGTAACCATTCATTTTGTATTTTAATTTAAATTTTATTTTTGATTTTTATTATTGCACATTAGTTAAAAAAAGAATCTTTTGTCTCAAAATTTTAAGTGTCAAACTTCATATTTTTTTTAGCAACGACCATTGATAGCAACAGTGAAGTGTGAAAAACGAGATGGCACAACTACAAATAATCCTTATGTGGCTTTTAGACGGCGAACAGAAAAAATGCAAACAAGAAAGGTGGGAACTACTTAATAATAAAAACTTTTGTATGTAAGCATTTCATATTGTTGTATTGTTGTTTTTTCCTTACATTTATTTTTAACTATTTTCTCTTGATTCAGAATCGTAAAAATGATGAGGTGTCTTATGAGAAAATGCTGAAGCTGCGCAGGGATTTACAAAAAACTCTGTGAGTTATAATTTTTATTTCCTTTTAAATGTATATATAATAATGCACGCACAATTTAATCAATGACATTATTGAAAATACTAAGCCTTATTTGTTATGAAATTAACATTTAATTGCAGTACACTTCTAGAATTATTGAAAAGAAGAGAAAAAAGTAAGAAAGAATTATTACAGCTTACTATAGAGATATTGGAAAAAAGGTTGGTATTCTATTTGTATTTGATATGCTACAGTAGTTGTTATAGAAAATATTTAAGAAACTTTAGATTATATTCAAATTGTATGTATTTGTGTGTGTGTAATTTTTTAAAGATAAAACAATATTTTGTTAATGATACAATTTTTATATAAAAGAATTTTATGTAATATTGAGATCTCAACATGTCCAAATAGTAATTAGATTAGTAGGTAAGTAACAAAGCAAATATGCATTGTTACGCTACTTTCCTCACTCACCCCGCAGAATTGAAATGGAAGATTTTTCCGGAAACGCGCTTGCAGAAGCGGAGGAAGAGAGAGAGAAACACCCGACGTTTGTCGCTCCCTTCGCCCTCAACAGTCGTGGGGAGTGGGTGCAGACTTACAAGGGGGTAAGTTACGCCCTCTGCTTTAGAAATGAGTGGGGTGTAACAATTCTGGTATTGTTTTCTTGTATAAACATTTGCTTTTTTTTTCTTTTAGATAACAATAATTAACCCCACTCTGTATCTCTAAGTTTACTTTTCTAAATAATCATGGACTTGTTGAATATTTTATTTCATTAAAACAAAATTTGTAAAATACCCACTTTGTTGTCTTAAAAGTATTGATAGAATCGAATTTGTCAGTAAATTTATTTACTGTTTTCCCAAAAAAATTGCTTTTGTATTCATATATATCTCATCTCCTAATTGCCTTCTTTTTCAATAGTGGCTTGTGTATAGTTCAACTCTAATTTTTTATTTTAAATTTTTTTTTTGTTTTTGCTTGTAATGATCGTCTTTTAAAAAAAAATAATTGTTTACTAGTTTTCTACATTTATATTTCTATGTAGAGATTTTGTTATTAAAGTGTTGTTTTTTTTTTCTGTTTACTTTATGGTGAAATCTTATTCCATCTTATTACAGGAGGAGACTGCCCCTGTGCGGAAGAAAAGGCAATATCGCAAAAGAAAGCAAGCACAGCAACAGCAGCAACAGAACCAAATCATATCCCATACGTCAGTTCACCATTTTCAGCACCAGCAACATTCCAGTGGAGATATCGACATTATGGATAGCTCAGAGGAGGACATTCTCTCTCCAGTATGTCACTGTGCTTTTTTTTTTTTTCTGTGTGTTTATTGTAATTTATTAAGAATTTTCAAAAGTTTTAGTTATTCAATTTTTTTTTTTAATAGGCTATGTCCCAGTCAGACCATGAGGATGAAAATGATCCTGATGGAATGTTTGCTTTCAAAAGACGAAAATATTGCCACTATCACCAGGTCAGTACATTACTTGTTTTTAAATTGCTTTAAAAATGTAGACTTAATGAATTAGTTTTAATTCTTAGTTCAATTAAATATTTATGGTTAAAGCTCAGTCTCTTTACTATTTCAAAACAATTGTACTGTTTTTAGCCTTTACAGCATGGTCTTGGGAATTGGCCTTGGCATGGACCAGAAGAAGGTGGTAGAGGAGATAAACGTTTTCGTTTTTCACTCACATCTTTACCCACAGGTTGTATGGCATATGCTCGCAGGAGGATAGGTAGAGGTGGAAGGTAAACCTTTTTTCATTATTTGAAAAAGTTTAAAGCACTTTTTTGTTCTGTAAAGAAATTCTCATTGCATCTTTTATTATTTTTAACAGAGTAATTTTTGACAGAGCAAGTACACCTTGGGATGAAACTTTTGATCGACTTGATTTAGGCTGCAATTCTCACCATTCAAGCATTTATTCAGATTATATAACTTATGTTAGGGAGAATAATATGTAAGTTCAAAACTATTATCAGATTGCTCATAAATCTTGTAACATTAAGTCAACAAGTTTATTATAATCTAACTTCTTTTTGTTTCCATTTTATTTGCTACAGTCCTCATTATCGCCCCAAAACTCCACCTCCTGAAGCAAAGCGTACTTCCCCACAGACTGGCTCAAATAATGGTTTTGGTAGTGGGCATAGTGGCAACTCATATTCCATGTCAGAATCCGACTTTGATGTGGAAAGTTTTCAGTCCCATAGGGAACAATTGCTGGAGATGCAAAGAGAACAACAGCAAAAACTGTTTACTGAAGAGGATCATGAGACATCTATCACATTAGACCTTCAGCCAACATTGCCAGCTGATGTCAACTCACATTTCACTTTAGACTCTGCTGGTGCTGAATTTGCTGTCCGGGCTTTAGTGGACTCTCCGAACTTGGGAACGCTGCCTGTTTTGGAAGGAACCACACCAGGCAGCATCAGTGCTGCTGCAGCTTCCCCAGTAGGAAGCAGGACCAATTTGCAACAGTTTAGTTTCTCTTTAATCAAGTCAAATGACTCTAGTGGAACCAATGGAAAAACTTTGAGCAACTCAGTTACTCCAGGAAAAGTTACTCATGCAGACAGTGCTACAGTAGCTAAACTACCACTTATTGCCAACACAGTCTTGTCTTCACCATCCATTTCATTGCTTCACAAATCTCCATCGGCACCAGTTTTACCCCTGTCATCACAAGTCACATCATCATCCACATTACCGTCCACAGTGTCACTATTGTCATCAGCGACAACCATTCTGCTGCCACATAAAACTAATGGTCCTTTATCATCTTCACATTGTAAGTACACACTATAAATTTATCACATTTGACATGTGGGTATTGTTTATGAAGTATTTTAGCATTGATTTGGGTGGTGGGGGTGGAGACGAATTTACTATTTATATAGCATCTTATGTATTGATGTAAATTCTTAGGTTTGTAAATAGTAGTAGTTGGTTTTAAATATATAACTGTAAGAGATAACAAAGTTTTTCCGTGCTGTAATAGTCTGTTCAAATAGAGCTATTGTGTTTATTTTACACTAAACATGACCATAAATGATTTTGATTATTTTTGGTATCATAAATACATTTCAATCCACACAAATTCTTTGGCTACATCAAATTTTTAAAAAATATTATAGTAATGTCCTGAAAAAACATCCAGACTATTCTTTTAAATATTAGACCATAACTGTGATTAAAAATAAAAGGGATGAAATTTTTTTTTTAATGTATATTTACCATAATCATATTTACTTAGGCTTTATTATTTAGGATATTGAAATACTAGCAAGTTTTATAAAACAATGTATGGTTGTAAATGTGATTGAGCTAAAATGTTTAATTTTGAAAATGTTTATTTTCATCATGATAAACTATTTATTTGACAGTGAAATCCAGTGGGCTTTCAACTTCACCTGCAGCAAATGTGCTTCAACTCAATTTTCCAGCAAACACATCATTACTAACAACAGCATCTACTTTAGCTTCTTCTAGTGCAGTCATTGCAGTAGCTTCATCTTCATCATCATCTACTGCTAATACCACACCAGTGACTACCTCTCTTACAGGGAATGCATCTCTGCAGCTTCAGCGCTCATTAAACAATAAAGTCACAACCCCTGCAAATTCTGCTGGGACACTTTATAAACTTCCTGTTTCAGCCACCCCCACTTCCAACTATGACATTCTCAGGTAAGAAATTATTCCTGTTATTTAATACTTGTATTGTGATTGAAATATTTTGTAAAACAAAATATGTTTAAATCCTGTACAACTTGAATACTGTTTGCTATATTTAATGTTATATTTTATTTCTTAAATCATGTAGTCAAAAAAATATACTATTTGTTGAAGTCATCAATAGATTTCCATTGACCTAAATGGTCAGCTTAGTATGAAAACTAGCTTGCTAACTTTTCTACCTACTGTTTCTTGTGTTTAAATAATATAAAAAGAAGAAATGTTTCATTTAAAAAGAAAACATATGTCAGACCTGCCTACCTTATAAAGTCCAAATGTGTAGCACAGATGGTCAAAATGTGTATTTTGGCACCAGAATGTGTAACGCTTGATATTTATTTTAAAAGCAAAATAACATTATATTTAGATCTAGCTATATATTAAAGAAGATAATTTCCCTTTCTAATTAATACAGGCCATCAAATCTAGATGTATATGCTAAAAATCTTAATGTCTTAATTTTAGCCTAAATTATATAAATTATATCTATATAGATCTCAAGTAGTTTCTAGACTCTATTTACTATTTAATTATCTAGATCTACATCTTCTAACTGGAATAGATTAGATGTCATGATTAGATATAAATCTAGATCTGGGGCGTACCGATCCCGTGGATCCGCTACAGATGTAGCCCCTTCAAACTTTCATAGGCCTACCTAGATCTAGAATCTAGTACCTTTATAATTAATCTAAGAATCTAGATCTACACAAATAATCTAGATCATACTAGATCTAGAATGTTGAGAATCGTAGCGTAATGTCTAGCTATACTCTAAATCTACAATGTGTTTTGAATCGATAAAGCTTTGATATTTTTTTTTTATTAAAATGAATACGGGAATAAGGAATTCTTGTTTTGCATTCAACTTTTTTTTAAGCTCCAAAATAATTAATTTCTTCTAATAAATTTGGTGTAGTAGCTAACTGAATGGTACCAACCGGCCACTCCACCACTCTCGCGTTCTCCATTCCTAGGCTACATCTAATTGTTATCAAGAACCAATCAACGTATAGATCTGGGTATAATGTGTTCACCCTACCTTTTCTGTTGTTTTTTTTCCCTATAGGGCGGCTTAGTGTGACCACTCGTAAGCTAGTGTAGAGAGGTAAAAAAAAAAAGGATATGAAATGCGTAACATGACAGTTTCAATTCATATTTGCGTACTGGCAGTCATTTTTGGGAGATTTTGCATAACTAATATGCATTTTGCGTAACAGTAGGCAGGTCTGATATATAAATCTTTTTAGGTTAATCATGAGAAAAGGGGCAGTTGTTGTCATGTAGATCTAAACAATAAAGGACACTTTATTAAGTTAACAAGTAACCAATTTGTAAAATATACAGGTTTCGTAGCAAAATCAGAAGTCTCCTAAAATTTTAACTACACTCCTTAAATTTCTTCTCAGTATTTTTTTTTTCTTTTGCTTTTTTCATGTAAAAAAATTTAAGCAGCATGTCTAGGTATTGCTATTGCGTGATTAGATGGCTTTTTTGACTGACCATTCATGTGTGTACCTCGCCTTTCACCACTCATATGCTAGAGCAAGCATTTCACCGCCTGTCTTTGTTTTTTATTCAGGCTGAGAAGAACCATTTGTTTTCACTCTTTGATTCAACTGAACATGCGCTGGACTTCTTGATTTAGTCTGTAGCCTGCCTATACCCTATAGCTATTTGATAAAGACTAATCCAATCCTTACCAGTCTAAAATATAAACCCCTCCCTCACCTGTGGTCCACTTATTGTAACAGAGTAACTTGAGCTGCAGATCTTTATTCTTTGTGTACAGATTTTAGTAATCTAGATCTAGTCAAGATAGTTTTCACATGAATTTTATTTCAGTCTGAAAAGTGTTGAAAACCAGAGGAAAAATATGTCCTTCAAAAAATAAATAGGTGAATTGGCTACTCCCCCGTTTTCCAAAATTTATTATGCTAAACAGTGACCTTTCAAAATTGTAAATTTGATTGTAAATAATATATTATAACATTATTGCTTACTATCTGTCAATGCTTTTCTTAGTATCTTTTTTTTTTCTCTCTCTCTCTCTATGTATATATATATATGTGTGTGTGTGTGTATCTTCTTGCCAGCTTTTACTGCTGAGCTGAAATCTTTACTTTACTAGATATAAGATAAGTTAACATCTGCAGTCTCCGATATAATAATTTGTTTTATATTTTCTTTCATTTCAGGTCCAACCATGATGAGATTCTTTTCAACAAAGATACAGGCATCCCTATGGATGTCACATGACAGAGATCCCATGCGTCCCCTTGGCGCTAGTATCTGTTAGTTACGCACCCATGCAAGTATGGTGCCAGCAGCATCATCGCTCCATCTTGTCTGTGTCTGACTAGAACTGGAACAGTCACAATCTGATTCCTGCTCCAAAAAGCAATCCAGCTAATTTAGTAAAGCTCCAGTAGGCACTAAAATGTCACCATGTAATTGTGTAATTGTTAATTCATTCTTTTTTTTTTTATTCCTTTATCTTTTTTTTTTTTTTTGCTCATTATTATTGAAGCAGAATTATGCATTACTAAAAAAAAAAAACACATAAAAGGCATTTGTATATTATTTAGATCATTTATTTAGCATTTAGAATGATAATAATGTGGGCTCTGTTTTCTGGTATGAGCTCTTTTTATAGTTCTCTGTAATATTTCCAGCCTGGTCACAAGATCTTTAGTGTTTTGAAAGTGAACATAAGTTGTCAGCTGCTGGAGCTTTTACTCTCTTGACTTATTGATGCTAGGGCATGTCAAACATGCAGTATCATTTAAATAAAGTAGGAACATTTAGAAGTAGTGAGGTGAAAAGAAAAATTATTGTTTAAAAAGTGTTACTATCGGCAGAAGTGTTCTCATTGTGAATAAGTCCATCTTCCTGTTACTTTGGTGTTCCTCTTTATCCAATTACAACATACAAAATATTGGGAATTGTTCTTATATCCAAGTTGTAACAGAAAGATAATGTAAATTATGGTTGATTTTTGCTTAACATTAGAAAAAAATAGCCTCATAATAAGACAAGATAGCAGGTAAATTTGAATGTGAGCGTTTGTATAATTATCATTTTACAAAGAACAAATATGTAAGAACTGGTAATACAAAATTGTTTCCTGCTGCAATCGGTGTTTAAACATTCTTGTTTTTTTTTTTTTAAATTATAAATTATAGGGACTTGTACTAGCTGTGGTGTTAGTAACATCGAACTTGTCTAGTGATATTTTCAATAAATGTTTAGGTAGCAATTTGCCTGCATTTCATCTTGTGACTTGCTAGACATTTGTTCAGTATAAATACTATCTATAGTGCCTGTTCATGTTCCCTTAAAGGTGAAACCAACACCCCCTCCCAAACATTCTATTGAGTAGCATTGTGTCATGGTATTTGGTCCAGTGTTTGTATAGTTTTGTCTTTCAGTGTTGTGAGATGCTTTAGAAAGTTGTTCTCTTGCAATATTTTTTTTTAAATAATGATGTGAACATATAACTATGAAATATATTTTTACCTTCATATTGTATTGGAAAATCTCTGTAATAGTGCTTGGCATGTTTCTTATTTTTATAACTGTAAAGATAGATTTAAAACAAGTTTACTACCAGTAAATCCTTTCCTTATAAATTCCCTTCTTTTATCCTACTGTTAGAAATTTATTATTTTAATGTTTGGGACATTTTCTCATTATTAGATCAATTTTTTTTTCCCCTTATCCCAGAGTTTAGAAATGTGTTAGTAATTTGATTTTTGTAATTATTATTTTCACCTTTTTTTCCCCCCTTATAATCTGAGCACACCATTATGTTGTGATTTCAATTGTATGAGAACAATTTCTTTGTCAGTGAACAACCATTTGAATTATAATGAATAATGATCATCAGTAGAAATGTTATTTGTTAATTTCTTGACATCTTTGATTTGGTGTGAACAAACCAATAGACAGCTTTTAGATTGCAAACCTAGCAACAGTACCAATTAGGTATACAAGTGTGCAATTTAAATAGTCATTTAGTGAGGCATGCTTTAGCACAAAGATATAACAATTTGAACATTATTTTTTTAGCCTTAATATTTCTTTTATTTATAAATACATATGAAATATTAAACATACATAGCTTGATTTATGTAAAAGGGAAAATGATTTAACAAAATACTGAATGTTTTTTTTTTTTTGTAATTCTTTGCTGCTTGAGACCTTACCCCAGTAATTGTTGTCACTGTAGTGTAGTCAGAGGAGCTGTGTGGGAGTAGGTTCTAAAGAATGATGTATATATGTTTCACTATGTGTATATGTTTCAAGAGCTTCAAGATTATTGCATGATGTGGATGGAACATGAGATGTGTAAACAAAAAAATATCTTTACTGTGATAAACTATAAAACCAACAAAAACAAAACGGGTGTACAATGCATCCTCTTTCACAAATTGACATTTGTAATAAAAGTTGAATTCATGTCCTTTTTGTGTTGGCTGGTTATTTGTTATATATTGTAATGTATATTTATATATAACTTAGCCTTTTCTACAACTTATCATAATTATTAGGTAACAATGTTTTAAAAAAAAAAAAAAAGTACATGGTACATTCCATGACAAAAAATGATGGATTGATAACTTAAAAGTACTTTACTACTAATTACCCAATAAAGCCTGAAATTGATGTTTTTTCATGACAGTTCCAATAGGGACTATATTTTAAAAGCTTGGTTGAGAGGCTAAGTACGCTTGAACTTGGCTCAGCTACCTATGAAGGGGGCTCGAAGTTCGACAGCGACTCGGGCAGAGTTGTGTTTACTGAGCGCCTAAAGGCAGCTCTGAAAACCTACTCCTAGATACCCCTCTCCCACTGGTCCACAAATGAGATTGAACCAAAGCGCTCTGAGCATGCTATAAGCATGAAAGTAGCGCTATATAAAAGCTATAATTTTATTTTACAAGGATTTATAAAACAATTACAGAACACAAACGTCTTTATTTCAGAGGTATACTGGTAATTCAGTGTAATTTAAACAAGTATACAAGTTTCTCCATTTCATAGCTTTATCTGTTCTAAATCTTGCAAATCTTAATTTTCTATCCAACTACATAATTTATAAAGTGGTACCTAAAAACATAATTAACTATCAAGCCTGATCCACAAACTTGCTTCAAGATTGAAAGTAGTTTGTAGGTCAGACAACTTTGAATCCCTTAAAATTACTACTTTCCTTATCACAGTCAAAACATTCACATGCTTCAACTGTCTGATGCTTATCCAAAGAAATATTAGCCCAAGTGCTGGTGCAAATGCGAGAGAATTTCCCATGAAATAACAACTCAGTTTGAATGGCTCTAGGAAGCCTCCAACAGGATAGTCTCTGTTCTCGTTCAATGTTAGGACCAGGCGGGGCACCAATGTTTAACATGTTGCAAAGCTTCACAAAACAAAGTGTATACAATGAGAAGGGAGCATGTAAGGGGAGATGATCAAGGACATCCAATGAACTTACAAACCTGTCCTCTTGCAATTTTGTTCTAATGTCAGGATCTCTAGATAAGTGTAGTATGTCATATGTAGTTAAGAAATTGTTCATCAGTAAGTAGCGAGCGATATCATCATGCCCAGAAAGCAAAGCCACACTCAGAGGCGAAATAACTGTGCCATGGTGGTTGAATTTAAAACAGGTTTCACTACACTTTCTGTCACGAGGGGGACATCCATTTAGAATCATGTATCTCACCACCTTACGCTCACCTCTTGCAATCATCTCATGCAGATGCTCTTGGTCAAACACAGAAAGATTCAGGTCTGCCCCTTGTCTCAAAATGTTTTCAACTAAGGCAAAGTCTCCCAGGCAATTTTGAAATGCCAAGGTCAAGGCTGTTTTCCCATCATGGCCAACAACATTGACATCAGCACCTTTACCCATGAGCAGCTTTGCACTTTGAAATTCACTATTTTGAAGAGCATGCATCAAAGCAGTGTATCCTTTCTCACAGACCACATTTTTGTCAGCGCCAACATTTAGAAGATGTTGGACACATGTTGTTTTCCCTTGTTTGGCTGCATACATCAATGCGGTCTGTCCTTTAATGTCCCTCGCGTCAATTTTCAGATTTTTATTCAAAAAGAACTGAACACAGTCCTCGTACCCCCATTGGGCAGACAGCATCAGCGCAGTGGCCCCCTTTTTATCAGACGTTTTAAAATCAACATCGAATCTCTCGAGGATCTGGAGGTAATGCAAGTTGCCAATGTCAGATGCGTACAACAAAGCAGTCATTCCATCTTTGTCTATAGCATTGGGATTAGCACCATCCTTTAACAAAGCTACTAGTGCATAACGATTTTTAAACTTCACTGCAAAAACGATGGCTGGTGTTAAATCTCTTTCATGGCGAACATCCGGATGAATACGTTTGTTCTCTAGCAGGTGCTTCAGGGCATTTTTGTCTTTTAACCTTATGGCTTTAAAAAGCTCATCTTTCACATTATCTGACATGATGACACTCCACGTTGAATACTGAAGTCTAGATGCCTGGTTTAAAAAAAAATGTATATATATTTAAAAGTTAATTGATAAATTATAATGATCTACATATTTTATTATTAGATCTTTTATGAAGGGTAGTCTACATCTAGATCTCTAAATAATCTAGTTCTAGACTCAATATAATCATTATAATCTAGATGTAGGCTATCCTAGACATTGTCACATGTAAATTATGAGTGAGTCTGGTGTGAATGTACACTTTGGTTTCTTATAGTTATAATGTTTTTTGTTTGGTGTAATGCACAAATTGTAAGACAAATTTCCTTACGGATAATAAAGATTATTATTATTATAATACAGCAGTCAGTGTAACACTATATTACTAGATCATAGATCCTGAGCTAACCAGGAAAACCAGTGACTTGGCAGAATTTAAGTCATTGGTTAATACGCATGACTGAATGCATGACGCGTAGGACGTAATCATCTTCTTTTTTTTTGAAGTAACGACTGTATTATATAATATAAGATAATATTAATTTATATTAGTAACACTAACAGTAGATTTAATTATAGGCCTATAGATCAAAGGTCATATAGAATAATAAATATAGACTGTAGACATCTAGAACTAGGTAACTAGATATCTTTAGATCTAGATCTAAGCATTCTAAGTAGATTTTAGATAGATTGATACTAAGATAGTATTCTAATTATGATAATAGACTATTATATAATAATATAATTATAATATATATTATATTCTAATCTAGTATTATCTAGTAAGATGGAGCTGATCCTGAGGTAACGATGAAATAATAACTAATAAGTTAACAATAACGTTAAATGAATGAAAAGATCAAGTAGATTCTAGATTACATTAGTTATATTATTAACATAATTTCATAAACACTAGATCTAGTCAATCTAGATCTATAACTCTATATAGAACTAGATCTAATGACATCATGATTCATAAAACTTAAAATGCGATATCTTCGCATACTATTGTTTGTTACCGGATGTGATCCAATGTTACCTACCCCCACCTTTACGTTTCTTAGAAAGCAGGAGAATACTCATTAAAAGTACGAACGGGATTTCCCATTTCAATTACACTATTACAATCTTTGAATCTAGATCTAGAATTCTAGATCTAAATTACATGTAGTATGATGTAGCACCTAGATCTAGAACTAGACTAGTATCTATTATATTCGGAATCTCTATCCAAATGAGAGATTTCATTTAATCATCTTAGATAATAACTAGTCAAGAACAAATCTCTTTATTTTTTTTATTTATTAACGTAACTTTGTAAGTCGTAAGTAGACTAGACTTACTAGAGACTGACTAGATCTAGTAGATTAGATATTATCATATACTTATACTAGATCTAGTAGTAGCTTAAATTTGTCATTTACTGATTCAGAATTAGATTAGAGTCTTTATTTATAATTATAAATAAAAATATATCGAGTCAATATAGATCTAGATCTACTGAGCTACTCACTGATGATTTAGATTTAGATCTAGTTGATTTAGGGGTTAGAACTTGTATATAATGATATAATAATGCATACCAGTACTAGATCTATATTATAAGTATAATATAGAATCTAAATCTAGATTAATCTAGGATAGATCTGTCTGTAGTATTTTACGTCTCGAGAGAAGATCTTTTCCCATTGCAACTTCTTGTGTGACTAAAGAGGCCAATCCTTGATACACAGCTGCGATTGCAGGTTGGGCATATGTAATCACCAGGCGCCATTGCATTTTCACCCTTCTTTCTGCTTCTGTTGTGTATGACATCTGCAATCCGTGACCCTTCCTTTATGCTCTCTTTCCATGTGGATCTATCCAGTGTTACCTCTTCCCAGCTGCTAGTGTCGATTTTGAAGAGCTTCATGTGGCGTTTGCATATAAAAGTAAAAGTGGTCGACCAGAGGCTCTCCTGCCTTCTATTAGATCACCATACAGAATGTCCTGTGGAATTCGACCTACTGGCATTCTACGAACGTGGCCAAGCCAGCCAAGACGTCTGCTGCTGATAACAGAGCGGATGTCCTGGCACCCTGCTCTTCAAAGTACTTCCTCATTGGTTATCTTATCTTGCCACCTTATTTTAAAGATCCGCCTTAGGCATCAGAGGTGGAAGACATTCAGCTTTTTTTCCTACCACGAGTAGGTTGACCATGTAGAATAGATCTACAATTGTACAATCTATACATACTTTAACTATGTAACATAGAGAGAGAGAAATTCTAGATCTAGAAGATCTATCAGTTTGTGAGTTTGACATTTATCATTTTGAATATAACATTTTGTCTAAAAAATACATCAAATTTTTATTTTTATTAAAACTCTATTTTTTATGCCACATAATAATTTTTTTTTTTAAATACTCTACAGCAAACTATCAACATGAGCAAAAGGATTGCCCAAAACTCCAGCATTATTGAATGTATCAACAATGATAATCCTGATAAGTTGAAATCTCTGATGGCCAAATGCTTACAACCTGTGGGTACCTCTCCAAAAATTAGTAAGATTGAGTTAAATTCTTACTTGCTTCATGCTGCAAAGAAAAATTCAACAAAGTGCCTGGAAGTTTGTTTGCAAAGTGGGTCTGATGTAAACAGCAGAGATGAGCGAGGAATGTCTGCTTTTTTATATGCTGCTGACCACCATAACTTGAACGCTCTTCAAATACTTAAGAGTTTTGATGCAGATCCTAGTGTTTCGAATAATGAAGGAACCACTGCGCTCATGTATGTGTGTAAATGGCAAGCAAGTGACTGCCTACAGTATTTGATCAATCTTTCTGTTGACCTAAATATGAAAGACAAAGATGGCTGTACAGCCTTGAAGTTTGCAGCTCAATACGATAGCTATGACTGCGTGCTCAATTTGATCAATGCCAAGGCAGACCTTAACCACCCAGAAAATGTTTATGGATATTCTCCATTGATGCATGCACTTAAAAGAGATAATGCCAAAATTGCACAGCTATTAATAACCAAGGGAGCTAATGTCAATATTGTTGGGAATGATGGCAAAAATGCCATAAGTTTAGCTTTTCAATGTAAAAACTATGATCTAGTGGAAAGCATTCTTGTTAATTGTAGCAATTTTAAAGTTTGCCAGGAAAATTATTCCTACATGCACAAAATGATTGCACAAGGTAATAAACGAATTATTCGATTAATGCTTATTCGAGGCTTTCATCCTATAGATCTGTCCTGTAAAGATAGCTGTTTTAAATTTTCTTTTGTCTCAGATGAATTGTCTCCTTTGTGTGTAGCCCTCTTATCACTTCAAGGTGATGTTGCCCGCTACTTTGTGGTCAACAGATTTTTCTCACCAGGTGACCAAACAAAGCTGCTGGATAACTATGTTAGAATTCAGACAATGCTTGAACAGCAACAGCCCCAATCAGTAGACTCATTGTCAGTTTTAGAATATATCTACAGGCATTCAAGTGTGCTTTCTTCAAGTTTTGAGTCACCACAGTGGCCTTACAGCAGATTGTGTTTAGTGTACTGGAAGATAATTCCTCTTGATCACCCTTTTAAAACAGAACCCTGCAACTGCACTGAATGTAATGAGGGACTTAAAGTTGCATCTAATTGCCTCACCTTCAATATGCTTTAAAATGTCGGTATCTCAAGTTATGAGGCAAGGATATCAGCAAAGAACACACACAAAATCGGGCAACTCTGCAACAGACCCAACCTACCCTTGTATGTAGCCAGCTTTTCAAGGTCCGGATTGGACTTCACAGGCATCTTTGAGTTCATAGGAAATGAGATTGTACTCATCTTTGATCATGAAGGAGGAGCCATTATTATATTTAAAGTACTGTTTATACTCTTTTAAACATTAAAACCTTGTTAGTCACTATGTACTTTACTTTTTATTGCGGTACCGGTATGTTATTATACATATATGAAATAAGATAAACCAAAAGAGAATTTTAATATTTTATATACAACAGTTTCTAATATCATTTTTGTTTCTTTTATAAAAATAAAATTTTGTACAAATTTTAAGTTCAACTTTTAGACCATACAGTCTATAGGGCAGATGATGTAAAGGTCATCTGTTTCTGTGGACCACTAGGGTGTCATGTAGACAGCATAATGACCAGCTGCCTTTACTTTTCCCCAACTTATGTCAGGTACTGTACCTATTAAAGCTGGGTGGACTCAAAGGCACTCTAAAAAAGCATTAGGGTTTATTAAAAGAAATTTTTACTAATTAAACAAGAACATAAAACTAAAATGTCATTTGCTTTTGGTTTGGCCAATTTTAGAATAAACCTAATAAAGTACTCAGAAAAACAAAGACAGATCAAATTTCTTATTCCATATATGTTAAGACAAAGTTGTATAAATGCTCCTATTTCTCTTCTATTGTAAAATGTTTTACATGTTTCGGATGTTCCTTCAGAGTTGAAGATAGTTTACTTCCTAGTCCAAACCTCCCGCAGGACGACAAGGGATGGGAGCGGGCAGGGTTTGAACCCTCGACCGTCGATAAATCCGAACGACAGTCCAGCGCACAAACCGAACGACCAGGCAGCCATCCTTTGCTATTAGAGCATGAAATGGATTGCATGAATCATCCAGGAAAACCAACGATTGATTAACTACATGACTAGATTGACCCCTGTCCCTGTTAGGTAGAACATAATCATCTTTTCAAGTAGTGCCTGTAACTTATAGGATAGGATACTCAAAGTTTTGAATAAAATCCTTTATGTCTATGGCAATAATTTTTGCTTGCTATTTATTGAAAGTAACTTACAAGTTTAAATTATTACTTTAAAATTATAGGCTTTTAGTAATAGATATATTTTGGCTTATTAAATATTCAACTTTTTTTTTCAAGTCTTGTGAAACCTATTAATAAGTTAAAGAGGATATTATGTATATGTCTTCATGATTTGGGTCAACGTACATTATAATTGATCCTGTCATTATTTCTTTGGCCTGTATTGATAACTTTCATGCAAGACATTATACTAAGACTAAGACTGCTTTATTGATCCTTACGGAAATTTGTTGTGATTACAAGGACTTGTTTCTCATATAAAGACAACACAACAGAAAAATACACATAAATACAACAGACAACATAAAGAGTTCATTCAGCGACTACACACAGGTATCTTGGTGCATACTGTCAATTCTCTAGTGTATTCTAGTGTTCATATAATTGTTTTTTGTTCCTACAAATAATTTACTGAATGTACTTTTAAGAATCATTATACCTTGAATTTTAAGTCAATTCAGAACTTTGATACCAGATGTAATTCTGGACTTTTAGTAATAATGCATGTGAAACAGTTTAAACTTTAATCTTTATTGTGAGCTTTTCCTTTGTCCTCAAGAACTTGAATATGCATCTTCATTAAGTCTTTTGCATATTTCTTAGATGATTATGCCTTAATTTTTCTAGATGAAATTATGTCTTAATTTTTCCTGCGTAGAAATGAAAAATCAAAATTTAGAAGCTCATATTGCTGCAAGATGGCTGTGATAAATCCTTGTGTCCTGTAGCTTTCAAATTTTTCCCTCTTGTCATGTAATGGCTATTTCTTTACTACTAATTTATTAAATGTACTTTTGAGTGTTGTAAAATTTAGTCAGCCAACTTTGAAATTGATTTTGAACTCTGATACCAGACCTAATTTGAGTATTTCAGCAATATATATTGCATGTGAAATAGTTTAACATAATTTTTATTTTATGAGCTTTTTTTTTTAAAAAAAATCCCACTCAATCAATGAATCCTTATCAATAATTATGAATGAGTATCCATGCAGAAATGCTCACATGATAAAGACTGTGCCAATATAAAGGCATACTATGTAGAGCTGATCTTCTTCCATTTGTGCCAGAATGTTTTTCATGAACAAAAATTTAACTTATTCATTATGATCTTCCTTACCATCAAACTGTATGTATGAACATAAAGGAAGAACTGATTTTGTTATATTATACTAGTTTGTCAATCAATAACATTGAATAAATGTTGGCTTGTTTTTACACATTTAGTTACACTTGTTCTGTTTTACAGATATATTCTTTTTTTTAAACACCAAAACTTGTCTCTACATGATATTGCTTTATAGACTGTTGTGCTCCAATCAAGATTTATAACATACAATACAGCTTTGCTCATCTTTACAGACACTCTCTAAAGAATTGGATAATGCTTTAATGAAACTTTGAAGCGTTTATTTACTGTGAGAAATTATTGTGAGTCTTCTACTCATGTTATATTTCTTGTCTACTCTTTTGGTCCTGAGATTACTACACAAATTACTATCAAATATGTATCATAACAAGACATACTGCATTGCATTCAAGGCAGTTTGGATCTTACCACATTAAATGATAACTATAATAAATAACTTGCAAATTTGTAACATCAAAGTCTTTGTTATTTGAGACAGTATCTGTTGGTAATGCCATAAATATCTCTACAGACTTGGAGGATATATAGATGAAAACACTTGAGAATCATTGAGCGAGCAAAACTTTTTGAAACTCACTGGGAAAAATGTGTTTTGTTTCAAATGTTATGTGTCAAGTGTTTTATAGGATTGAATGGAATGTGTGGCCGAGGGTCCTAAACCGCTACCTATAAAGGGGGTTGAGCAGAGTTGTGTTGCTGAGTATTTAAAGGCATCATAAAGATAACTCAGATTGGTCCACAAAAGAGATTGGATCATAGTGTAATAAGCATGCTATAAGCATAAAAGTTGTGCTATATATACAAGCTATTTAAAAAAAAATTTTGTCAGCATTATTTGTTTATAAGAATTATAATTTACGAGAGACATTGAACTATATAATATAAACATTTTACTTGCAATGCATACTGGTACTATGCTTATTTAATGATATGAATTATTAAGCATTTATAAATACTTTTTAAAAACTTGCAAAACTTGCTTCGGGTGTTGTTTTGGCCCTATGCTTTCTTGGGGTTAGCAGGAAAAAGTAAGTAAATCTTGTTTAAGAAATTAAAAAAAAAAGTACAGTGGTTTTTTTTTTTTTTTTGGGGGGGGGGGGGGGGGGGGGTAAAAGAGTATTGACTTTGATTAGTATGGCTGGCACATATGAGATAGAACTCACTAACCACACACTATGTAACTTTGACCTCAAATTAAACAGTTTTTGACAGATATTATGTCTAGAGCATCCACAGTTTCTTTTTAAAAAAGATAATTCTTCATTGATAGTAAAATTAGCCATTTGCATAAAATAACAAAATTTTACTTTGATATTATTATAAATTATTATAGATACCTTGAAGTAATTAGGTCAGAAGCAGTAAAGTACTCTTTTTTTCTACAGAATACCTTGTAAGTTAGTTTTACTTTTTTAAGTCTTAATAATATCTTTGTAAAGTATCAGATTTGAATGATTCAGTTTTTTTTTCCTTAATGTCAATAAATACTGTGAAGAGTACCCAATCATTTCTAAACTATGCTGCCCCAACTGTTTCCATTCTGTTTCTTTTGTATTTGGATTTATGTAATGAAAATGAGACTTTTCATGTTACAATGAACTCTTATAGTTACTTCAATACTAATGGAGTTTTAGTAATATGAACATGTATTTAGTTTTGTAGAAAATTTTGTGCAATGAAAAGATAAAGTACATTAAGAAAAATGACAGCTAAACATGACACCATGCTTGTTAACCCCAAAGAAACAGATGACCTTACCATCATCTGCCCTATTGGCCTACAGATTGCAAGGTCTGAAAAGGGAAAGTTCCTTTTTTTTAAAGCACAAACAAATGTATAACTCCTGCATGCGACAAAAACAACACTTGACACCTCTTGAACATTTAGAAACCATTTTTATTTTTTCTTCCTCTCTCTCTCTCTCAATTGTAGTCTTTTCATTAAAAAAAAAAAAAGTAATTAATTTACAAGTGACATAATTTATTCAATACACTCCACAAAATGTATTGGTTCTGCAATGCTTTTCAGACCAATAAACCATGGGTTCAAATGAAGCCAAAATTAACTATTTTATGACAAATATTAATTATTCATTCAAAGCTTTATCTGACAATGATAGATTGAGTCTGTAGTTTAACACTTGCTTTATAAGTTCAAAGCTTTACCTGGCAAAGAGAGCTTTGATTCTGTAGCTTTTATCAATCAATAAAATTACAAGCCATTAAAAAAAAAAAGGATTTACAAGGTAAATAGAAAATAGGTAACAACACTGTAAACACATCTTCAATACAATGGAGGGCAACAGCGAGTTACAATGGAATCTTGCTAATGTTTTTATAACAATCTCTTGCATAACAGCCTGTTATAAAAATTCCAGATTCAAACCTTGTTAATTTCCTAGCATAGCATACCCAAGCTGGCAGCACAGTCTCTACTGAGCTTGGTCTTGTTGGGTGTTGTTTCCACTGTAGTTTTGTGGTCAAATTCAGACATGATAAAGTTAGTGAAGTTTTCCTCTACCTCTTACACATAATTTAAAAAAAAAAAAAGGGGGGGGGGGGAATCTCTGACCTGTGCTATGGGTTATCATTATCAATGAAAACTAAATACAACACAAGGTAGATCTTTAGATAGTTGTTAAAAACATTATAGATCAAATAGCAAAAGGAAACAGACATACATAGTTAATGAGTGTTTAAGCGAAATGGTCAAGTCAACAACCGAATTTTATTTTTAAAAAATGCGTAGCGTAGTATAATTTTTTTTTACTAAAAACAAAAAAGGGGGAGGGGGGAGAGATGCATGTTATGAAATGAAATGTACATTAACATAACAAAGCCTCATTATATCAAACTCCTACATCCTAGAAGCTCTCGAAAGTTCACTGTAACCAGCCTTAAGCTGAAGGATCCACATAATTTTTAAATAAAAAAGGGAGTTAATTTTAATAAGGTTTAGCAGAAATGACAAAAACACTAAGGATTGTACATTACTAGATGTAACATCAAGCAAACTTTAATTCAATAGAAGCACATACAAGTCTTAAAGCATAACCAATCATTTTATTTCAAAATTTGGAAAAGTCCATGTAAAAATTGAGTACTGGTATTAAAGGTGCAAGTTTTATTTGTCAAAAAAAAAAAAATGCTGTACAAGATATGACAACAGCACAGGAATTTTTTTTGTTTCATAATAAAGATCACAACAGAGATTTCATTTTTGATAGAATAGCTGGTGTAGCATGAAATGAGAGATGTGTGGAAAAAAAAAAACAGTACATTATCCATGGTGTTTAATTAAATATTAAGTCACATGTACATTAGTCATGAAAGTCACATGTACATTAGCCATGAAAAGGGTAGAATAACTGTACATATTCAAATCATTGCATACATATACAGTTTTAAAGATTGTCATTTCTTTCTTTTTTTTTAATAAAAAAAAAAATAATTTATATAACTTGAAAAGAGTTTCTTCTAATCATTATACATGTATAAAGTAATTGGAAATAAAAATGATTATGGCCACCTAAACCAAATTCATACATTAAATGTACAAAACTTAAAATTCTACTAGGAACAATTTGAAAAGGAAGGGGGGTGCGAGAAACAGGGATATAAAGGAAGTGTACAAAGTCAGATATCTTTGCTTAGTATTTTAATCACAATAAATGGTCTATTCATCCTATGATTTAAAGTATGGCCATCTATTGCTGCATTAATATATAGTATATTAAACATAGTTTAGGTCTGTGACTTTGCAAACATTTTTAACCGTGTTTTTATTTATTTAAAAATATTTTACATATTCATTCCAAACTCATTCCAGCAACCATTCATCTTCTGAGCAATAAACATAGCATTAGTTCAGGTTTCAGTGATCAATAAGAAATACTGGTATTGTGTGTGAACTGAATTTAATTTTAAACTAGCTTTGTAAAGAGCTAAAGGGGTCAACACTGCTGAGATTCTTAAATCTATGCAAATACAGGCTCTGCATTTCACATCTGAGAGACAATAGAGCACTGACCTATTTGAAAAAATTAATTAAAGGGGTTCTTGCATCAGAAAAACAAGTCAAATGCAATTTAAAAAAAAAAGGAAAAATTTAAATACTACTGATATTTTCTGCACTATATCTTGACAAATCTTTCATGGGATTTCTAAGTAGTTCTAAGTAGTCCTAGGAGACTGAAAAGCTTATCTTCATGTCAACCTAGTTAATTTAATTTGCTCATTGACATGAAGACTAGAATTTTTATTTATTTTTTTTATAACAAATCCTGTATTAACCATATGTACTACAATTCATACCTAAATTTAAACATTCAACTTAAGTTTAACAGGCTCTTTGTACATCTAAAAACAATTCCATCAATTACTTCTACTACATTAAAATCTACTGTTGGCTGTAATGATCAACTATTGTTTTATAATACCAAAAAAATATTTAGTAAAGGAAAAAAAAAATTAACAATAAATCATTTCATAGTAGATTCTATGTTTTTTTTTAAAATACAAGTCATTCAACTATTCTCAGAATTGTAAAAATGAATAAATTAAACACATTCTTGCTATATATACAAAAGAAGAGGATGAAAGTTCATCCAGACTAATGATAGATCAACTATTTAACAAATCAAATGGAATTGGAAACATTTGAAATTAACATATTTTTAAAAATTCAAGCCAGAAACACTTTAATAGAAGACTATTTATTAAATTCAAAAATTGCTAAATTGATCCTTTTTTTTGTTTTGTTTTTAATGCAATAATAAATTTCTCACTGTCTGGTATAATGTCATTTTATACACAACTTTTTATACTTTATATTTAGCATGCCATTTAATAAGCTAAAAAAGCTTAATATCTAAAACAGGTTAACTGGGATAGGGTCACAATGAGCCATAATCATAATTTAATCCTAAAAAAATGTTCCTTACAGACTTAACCTCAAAACACTGCATAAAATAAACTTTTCTAATTGTAACTAAATTATATTATACACACTAAAATATATCAATTGAAGTAAATTCAAAGTTTAAAAGAAAAAAGAAACTGGAATTACCAAAAGTTGTAACCAAGAAAAAGGACAACAAAGTTCAGGTGCCTTTTGGTATTTTATTTAACACATTGTGTAGATTTACAGTCGACAATGTCAATCCAATCAATTTTTCATGATGACAAACAATGGAAATGAGTTATTTATCTTAGTACACTAGTATTAAATGGTCAATCATCACTAGTTGCATAATATCACAAAGTAGCAAGGGGGGGAGGGGAGAGAAAAGAAACCATGACACACAATGCAAACCAACATATTCGTAGCAAATACTTATATTCACTAAAGTAGCTGGAGCTCATATTTGTAACTACAACTTACCAAAAGATTGCGTCCGACTATATGACCTAACTCAGGCTCTTGTATGCTATGCTTGAAATAGAATGACTAGAGTCTACAGGACATATAAGAAAATGACTTGATTTCATTTCAGTAACTAATCTTTACATTAATGTCAAATTCAAGAGCAGAATGTGATGCCAAGATTCACATCAAGTGATACATGAATTCCTTAAATTCATTATTTTACTTTACTACGAATTCATTTTTAAAGCATCTTTATTAAAAGCGCAGAATTGTAAAATAAGTTTGCAAAATTTGAGAGACCCAATAATCCAATTAAGCAGCATGTAGCACACAGACCAAGTTTACCTTCTATATGTGTGTATGTCATTGTAAACAAAATACAGCATGTACAAGATTTTACTCAAGAGAAACAAATAATGACAAATGCATTGACAATCTATAAAGAATAATTATAAAATGGAAATCACCATATATAAGTTAAAATGTACAAAGTTGTCAGAAGTCAATGGATAATATATTTTTGTTAAATTTCATTTCTTTTCAAAGTTGTGTTCATAATTATAGCTTTAAAAAGCAAAAAGTGGCAAGCATAAAATGTTCTATACACTATATAGGTTTGTACACTGTTTCATCTTGTCAGGAAGAACAAGTTTCATACACACACCACACAGCCTCATTGCCTACCCATTTTAAGTCTGGTACAAAAGGGGCAGACAATATTATTTGGGTTTACAACAAATGAAGTGGCAATTAAATGCAATTAGTGCCTAGGTTATAAATAACAACTATTCTGATTACATAAAAAAAAAATCACCTACTGATCATTTTATGATTTACTTAACCATCCCAAGACCAACCATTTATACCTAACACAAATTTTATTTGATGCCCTGTTATTCCAAGGAGTGCAGTTTCTTTTTAAAACTTGTATCAAACTAAGATAAATTTGTTCCAATGAAAATTGCTTAACAAGATATCTAGGAACACTTGAAATTGAAACCAAGTAAATGATTGTAATGGCTCATGGTCTATTGATAATTAATATTAGCAGTACATTTTGTATACAACTGAAGAGGTCATTTGTTCTTTTTCTCATGGTTATTCTGTGGGCCAAATTTCATTTTGGCTTTAAAGTTATTTTAATGAATTAAAAATTACCTAACCATAGAGATACATACCTAGAGTTGTTTTTTAATCCAAACTACTTCAGTTGTCAATGAAAAAAAATAATAATCCTGCAACCATGAATTAAAGAAACACTCTTTAACTGAGTAAAATCCAGTTTGAGACTCACAGGTCCTAAACAAGTTTCTTTTTTCCTTATTTTCTGGGAATGTCTCACAGATGAAGATAAAGGTCCATTGATCGCACATCAGTAAAAAATAAATGTGGGCCATAAGGAATCTTTCTTGAAATGAAACCTTTTGAGGCTGAAATTTCCTACCTGGGCTCATTGAGGTAGAACAAACTTATTAAATAGAACAATCAAAGCTGGTGAATCTTAGAACAATCAAAGCTGATGAGTCTGAGAACAATCAAAGCTGATGAATCTTTAGAATTTTGCCATGAATGAAATCCTACTTTTGCTTGTTTCTTAAAAAAAAAATTGTACACATTTACATTTAAGCACAACCAGATGACTACCATAAATGTTGATGGATAGTCCAACTGCGCCATGTTACGCACATTTTTTCCTCCAGCCACATACACTTTCAGGTTCACACAGTCTTTATGTTTGTTTCTTGTTTTAAAAGTTTGTCATAATGTTCATGTCATCAAACAGGGCAGGGCTTAGTGACTTTTCCATGCATTATGCCTGTTTGATTCGCTTTCTTGGAGGTCCCAACGGTGGACTCTGCTGACTTGCTAGAGCTCTAAAAGCTTCTGCTATGAGATGTGGGTGTGCTTGGATCATTGACCGCCAACCTGTGGTCTCCATCACATCTGTGGCATGGCTGAAAAGAAACAAAAAGTTTAAGTTACAAAACTGTCTTATAGAATTCTTTTTGTGTTCATACTACTACTACTATTGTACAACATGGCCTAAATTGTGCAGATATAACATATAATCTATATCTAAACTTCTGTTGCTGAATGGATGAGTTTAATTGGGGGATTGAAACTAAAACAAAACTACCTCTACCCAAAAAAAAAAAAGGAAAATTACAGTCTCCAAATTCTTTAAGTGTAGCCATGGGTTTTTGAGATTAAAACCCTCCCATCTTGTTTATAGATTTCAGATGTTTCTTCAAAGAAGAAGATAATAACATCCTATGCATTTCATGTGTCATCCTAGTCATGCATTGATAATCAGTGACTTAAACTCTGGTGGCACTAGGGAAGAAGGAGCATTTGTACACATTTTTCCTAGAATATGTAATGAGAAATGTGCCTTTATCTTTGTGTCTGAGTATTTTATTAGGTTTTGTTTTTCTATTTGTAAATATGGTTCTGTGTTTCACGCATTATTACTACTTAACTTTTTAGTTTTCTGTCCTGAAGTGTCTCTAAATTGATTGTACTAATAGAGTTACCAGTACTAATGTGAATATTCATTTGTTATAAATCTCATTGTTCTATTTTGCGTCTTTTCTTGTTTCTTTGTTTTCTTGAGTAGAGGGGTCCCAAACAAAGGAGGCTTTTTCTAATATTGGCCTAACTAAAGTTAAGTAGCATTTTTGTTTTGTTTCTATTTGATTTGTAAAAAATTCTTTTAATGAACCCTAATGGTTTGTTTAATTTTTTAAATAATTTCATCCATATGGGAATTTCATGAAAACTTTTCATTTAGTATTACACCAAGATATTGAGTTTTTAGTCTGTGTAGCTGGTTTACCAAGAAAAAATAATCTGACTTTAGTTCCTGGACTAATGTTATTTGGTACGTCCTTTATGTATCTTCAAAACAGTAGTGGGCCTAAGACTGTTCCTTGAAATACACCTGAGTTTACTATTAATGGTATTGATTTAGAGCCATTTATTATTACAGTTTGTTCTCTCCCTATCAGGAAATCCTGAATCCATTGATGTAATGAGCCAGCAATGCCAAAATATTTTAATTTTTTAAGCAAGCTATGGTGATAAACTTTGTCAAATTAGAAAAATCTAATAAAATGGAATCAATTTGCTCATCATTAATCCCTGGTCAGATTTTTTCTCCTTTTAAAAAATGGGGCGTGACATAAGCTTCTTTCTTTCCAGCCCCTCTGTACCCAACATGATTAAGTGATGCCTGAAAGAAGTATTTTTAACACTGGTGCTAGCTAGTGACTTTGTTCCTCAAGTAATCCAGCTGGAATACCATTAGATCTAGATGCTTTATTTGGTTATTTTATAGCTAATAGTGTTTGGATCTCTATTTCTTGCACATCTATATCTCCTATATTTTCAACTTGGTTTAAATGTTTCCAGGGGCTGAGAATGCTGATACAAAAGTATTTATTTTGAATGTTGGCTTTCATTTTGTTATTGTGTTTTTTAATGGAGCTACTTCAGTTGTTTCCATTTTCTTAGATTTAATAGATCATAGACTATAGATTTTTATTGTTATCCTCAGATATTACTCTGCAGCTGTCAGCTAAATTTTTGGGATAGGTGTTTAATTTTAAGATACTTTTTAAGGACTCTTTCTGCCTTAGTTTCTTTCTTTAGTTGGTAATAAATTTTCTATGTTTTTAAGATGGCTTGTAATATAGTTCTAGAGGCCATAAACTGGTTGGTTGATGTCTTTTTATGATAGAAATAATATTTGAAAGCTAAATGTAGCTTAGTGTAATTGGGTTAGGTTATATTTATTCAAGAGTAAGATTTTTCTTCTTAGTTTTAGATTGGTTACTACTTTTATTATACTATTTATTTTAACTACATCATTTTCAGATAGTCCAGGGATAAAATAATCTACCAGATCTGTTGTTAAGAAGAGATCTAATGTGTTGTTTAATCTAGATGGTTTTTTAATAATTTGTTCAAACTTAAGTTGTGTACATTTTCTACAAATAGCTCATTTATATCCTTAAGGTTTTGGTGTTGGTCTATGGTCAATGTTTTCCAATTTATATCAGGTAGACTGAATCCATAATCTCCCATAATCTAAAAAACTGCATTTTTATTTTTTCCTTCAAGAATATTTAACTGATTGTATAGTTTTTGCACACTCTAAAGTAGAATTTGGTTGTCTGTAGATACTGTCTATTATTAAGGATGTTGGAGGTGGTGTTAATTTTGCAAAATGTTGATTCAATATTTTTTAGTTTGGTAAAGTAATTTCTTCCGCTAGTAGTGTATTTTTTATTGCTAAAACAACTACTTTATGATTAAATGACCTATGTTTTCTAAAAATTTCATAATGGTATTGAAAAGAGAATCTATATAGATGTTGTTTTTTTTTATTAATTATTTATATCAAGAAAAATCAATATATCTGGATAACATTTAGATACCAGTATCTATACCTATAAAGACATTACATAAATCTGGATAGTTGTATCTATCTTATATTGTTTTTAAGTTTGTATTTTCATTATTGTAAGAGGAACAATTGTGATCTTTTAACCAATAAGACCTAATATAATATATTCAATCAGTTTAGGACCTTTTTTTGATACTTAAAATTGTGTACTCCTGGGAGATTAAAAGTCCTACACTAGCTCATCACTAGAATGTTTATTGACATGCACACAATTTTTTTATAAATTGAATACAGATAGTGGAAATGTAACTCCTACATGAATATACAATATACAAATAAGACAAAATCACAATTTTACCTGTTTATAAAGTCAATGGCATGTGTCTTTAACTGTTCCGCACTATGCAGATCTGCTAACACAAGAATGTCACAAACACTTTCTATTGTAAGATTGGAACATAGAGCTTCCTCACACATAACTTTTAATCTTTCCAAAGCATACTGTAAAAAAGGAAAAATGAGAACTAAAATAATAAAATACAAATTGTATTTCAGTATGAGCTTTATGGAGCAGAGACCTGGAGAACCACCATCACCACCATGAAAAAAAATCCAGGTATTCATGAATACCTGCCTGAGGAAGATTAGTATGATCCGCTGGCCAGACAAAATCTCGAATGAGGAACTGTGGCGAAGAACAAAGCAGCAGGCCATTAAAGTAAATATCCTTCAGAGACGCTGGGGATGGATAGGTCAAACCCATCGCAAGCCAGCATCCAACTTTTACAAGGCAAGCCCTAACTTGGAACCAGAACAGGATGGCCCAGGAATACATGGCGCTGAGATTTGGAAGCAGAAGCCTAGCAGACAGGCAAGATGTGGGGACAGTTGGAGAGTCACCCTGGAGGAAGCTGGTTGGTGACCTATGCCCCAGAAAGGATAACAGGCAGAGATGAGATAATGATGCATTTTATAATGTATAATGCATGATCGATAACTGGTAAAAACAAGGTGCTGAAGTAAGGCTTTGCAACTAGGTTCAATAAAGGCTGGAATTTTAAAATTCATAATTAATAATGTCCCTTATTCCACCCAGCTCCAATAAAACATGAGAGCTGTAAAAGATCAAGGTCTAAATGGGAACTTATTTAATAGCAGTAATGGACCTCTAAGTCTAAAAGGGAACTTATTTAATAGAGCATTTTGCTAAACCATAATTAGAAATGGGAAAAATACCTTATCTGCAGCTGCTAAAAGATCATCTGCCATCTTGTCAAGGTTTGGTGCTTTCCCTGTGTAAGTAAATCTTAACATTTCTCTCATTACTTCATGATCCACATCTTGGATATCGACACGATTCTAAGAACGAAAAATAGGTTTTTTAAAAAATAGCAAGAACTTAGAGTTAACTAATTTTCCCAACGTTGAGCAGCTAGTTTTTCAGTATAAATTGTTACTAAATGAGTTATTTTCCTTATTAAAGCACTACTTACTTGTTTGCTTTCTGTCATTTGATGCTCAAACATTGCATTAAAAACAGGGGACCTTGCTGAAATAAGCAGGAAGATTTAGAAGTTAGGTAAAGTATACATACATCTTACAAGGTATAAATTAGTCTGAGCATTAAATTTACTGTGCTATATTAGCATTTCTAGCTAACAATTATGATAGGGGAAATGACTCACCAGCCAAGATGGCCTTGTGAGCGAGGAACTCTCTCCCTCCAACACTAAGCGTTACATCACTAAATAAAGATCTATCAAAAAGCTGTCCCAGGTCCTCACTGAGCCTGCATTCTGGAACTTTGACTGGAGTACAGTTGGACTGTCCTGAAACATTAACTGTGTCACCCACAACACTGACCTGAGAAAGGATTTTTTAAAAAAATAAATTTAGTGCTAAATATTCAAAAGATATTTACATACTGCTTTAAAATAATTTTATTGACCTAAATTTAAGAACTACTAAGGAAGAAAAAATTCAGGTTCTTGAAACGAAACTAAGAATCAAGTCACAAATTATACATCAGCTAAAAGGCCACAATACTGCAATGAATGATGGAATGGTTTAACTCGCACTGTGGGTTCCTTCATCAGGGCTATTCTTCAATATTTTAGTAAGTGAAAATAAGGGAGACTTTGATAAAGTAATAATAATAATAATAATAATAATAATAATAATAATCTTTATTATCCGTAAGGAAATTTGTCTTACAATTTGTGCATTACACAAAACAAAAAACATTATAACTATAAGAAACCAAAGTGTACATTCACACCAGACTCACTCATAATTTACATGTGACAAAGTTTATACCAGATTGTTCTTATTTAATGATTTGATTGCCAGGGGAACAAAAGAGTGTATGTGTCTGTTTGTCTTTGCTGTCGGTGTCTTGTATCTCTTTTGTGATGGTAAAATCACAAAATCCTGACACAAAGGGTGATTCTTTATTTCGAGGATCTTGTTAGCTTTTTTATAGATGTTTGTCTCAAACAACTGCCCAAATGGGGTTTGTTTTTTGCCAATGATTTTGCCAGCAGCATTGAGGATTCTATTAAGCTTATTCCTATTTTTAATGCTCAGATTGCCATACCAGGCAGTGATATTGAAACTGAAAATATTGCAGATGTGAGCGTGATAAAACATAGCCAAGGCCTTTTCGCTAACATTAAACGAGGACAGTTTTCTTAGTAGTCGTAATCTTTGCTGCCCTTTTTTGCTGATATAATCAGTATTTGCAGTAAAATTTAGTTTATTGTCTAGGATAGTACCAAGGTATTTAAAGGTTTGCACAATTTCAATAGTCTCTCCAGCTACAGAAACAATATCATTTTCCTTCTTGTCCCTGCGAAAATCGATTATCATTTCTTTGTTTTTTTTTACATTTAATAATAAAAAATTATCTTTACAGTATTCCTCAATGTGTTCTAATTCTTTGAAATACTCATTTACGTCTGAGCTCTCTGAGAGCAGGGCAAGAAGAGCCGCATCATCAGCGAATTTTGTGAAGGAGCAACAAGAACTATCGGATCGAAAATCATTGGTGTACAAAATGAACCACAATTGCGATGTCACAACCCCCTGGGGCGCCCCTGTGTTAACTATGCGTTCATTAGATATAACATTGTTTACCCTAACCCTCTGAGCTCTCTGGGTCAAAAATTCATTAGCCCATAGTATTATGTATGGACTAATCTGCAACGCTTTCATCTTTTCAATGAGTAAATGAAGTTGTATAGTGTTAAAAGCTGATGAGAAATCAACAAAGAACAATCTTACATAAGTGTTCGGTAAGTCCAGATGTTTGTAGACACAGTTTAAAATATTTAGGATGGCATCGTCTACACCTTTACCCTTTTGGTAAGCAAATTGTAAAGGGTCTAACTTATTACAAAGATCATTCAGAAGAAACATTTTAACCAATTTTTCTAAACATTTAGACACAATGGAAGTAAGTGAAACAGGTCTATAGTCATTCATTTCCTTCGGTTTGGAAACCTTTGGCACAGGTACAATTATAGATGACTTCCACACAGGTGGTATCTCATGGTTTAGTAATGAAGTAGAAAAAATATCTTGGAAAGGTTCAGCTAGTTGTTCAGCACATTCTTTTAAGATTCGCCCTTTTATTCCATCAGGCCCACCAGCTTTCATTGGGTTGATGTTTTTGAAAATGTTACAAAATAGATCTATAAATACATACTAATGAGTTCTATTGGGAGACCATCAACATGATGCATGAATGCACAGGTAGGGTTCATGAATTAAATTTAAAATAGCAATTTTCAATCAGAAATTTTAAATACAACTTATAATAAATTTTAGTTTGTGTCAGGTTGGATGGAATGCCATTCGCAAATTTAACTTGTAAAAAAGCAACAGTGTTAATTTTAAATAGTTACCTCGCAGAAAATAGTGAGCTTGTCATCCGGTAATAATCCATTTGCTTCATCCATTAGAAAATCACGACGAATAAATTTTTTAAATCCCCAGTCTTTTCCTTGAACAAATCTGTACGCTCTTTGACTCTCTACAGAAAAAAAATAAAAAACATTATCACTTGTCATATCAAGCTTATTACTTCATACCAGTGCAGATTCAGAGAGAAGGGGGGAGTGATTCCTCCTTTAATCAACTACAAATAAATAATAGTTCATACATGAATATTTTACATCGAAAATGTTTACTTTTTTTTTTTAATTTTTGTTTTAAATTACCTGATCAGATTTAAGCAATCTAGTCTGAACTATGGCCTAAATTTCCATTAAGAACATAGATTCATTTATTTATAAATGTACAACAGTAAATAAAAATAGTTAAGAATTGTTAACAATATCTTATCTTATATAATACAGATGTTACTTAAAAAAAGAAGATGATTACGTCCTACATTGCATTTAAAAAGAAATATGAAATGCATTTGCTCAGCATTAAACCTGATTTTTTAAAATAACAAGTGATGTCCTAATTCTACATTGTTTCACATACCCATAGCTTTTGTCTCTTCTCGTTTAGCATTCAATATTGAAAATTTGAATTTTGCCCGCACTTCACTTTTGTTGCATGAAACTAATAACAAATATAGCGATAAATAATCTTTACTTTCCTCGTCGAGACCTTTGGGATTTACTCGTAGACACCTGTTGAAATGGAGATGAATATAGTTTGTGATACCAAACCATTGTAAAAATTTGTTTAATTTAATAAGTGTGTTCAATTAACTTTATAAAATAAACTTACCATTTAAGTTTGTCATTGGCACCAGCAGAAAATGTCGAGCTTTTCAGAACTTCTCCCATTTCCTCCCTACAGAAACTGAAGTTGTTGATTGTCCAGATGTATGAAAACTTTATCACTTTAACCTGAAGAAAACAAAAATTGTACATTAAAAAACACTATTTACACAAATGCAAACAAACCATGAAAACAGAAATCTTTATAATAAATACTTAAGTGTCTAACCTGTGTGTAACACCAGTTGTCTGCAACAGGACATGAGACATCAGGAGGAGGCGGTGTAGGAACTCTGCAAACTGCCATCCTCGAATTGTCAGGAGATGATGACATTTCGTTTTCACCTTGGTCCGCCAGTTTTGTTGGTTTTACTAGGTAGAACTTAAACAAGAAATATTAGAAACTCCTTGGCCTTCTTGAAGGCTTTGATAGTCCTTAATTTTGAAAGTTGCTTGTTACTGTAAAATATGAAAATAATATTAAGTCAATGATCAATGCAAACTTACTATACACGTTACAAAATAAACAAAATTCCTTATACAAAACTGAATTCCTTATGTAGGAAGTAATGGTCTATTTCTCATTATAATTATTTCTTGTAATGCTTCAATATTGCATGGTCTTTCCAGGGAGCTTTGCACAATCAAGTTTCAAATTTCTAGGTCTTTTACTCAGACTCCTTAAAAAAAAAAAGCTACATCTAAATTTTATTTTTTTAACACTCGACTCTAGATCTATTCTAAAGTCTAGAGTAAAAGTTAAAGTAAAATTCCCCTTTTAGACCTTGCGATCTATAGCAGATAATGTTAAGGTCATCTGTTTCTTTGGCCAATGGTTAACGAGCAAGTGTTATGTGGCCAGCACAACGACCAATCGCCTTTTCTTTCACCAACTCAAATCAGGCACCCATTCCATTAGAATTGAGTGGAATCAAGGGCACCCTAAAAATTCCAGAACTTAAAATCCCAGTCTTCATCAAAATTCGAACCCAGGACCCAAAGTTCAGAAGCCAAGTTCAAGTGATTAACATTTTATTTCATGTTAAGTTAACCATTCAGCCATGGCGCCCCTTTAGTATAGTCAGTGTAGAGTAGCCTTATTAAAAAGAAGTTATTAGATAATTAGATCTCTATAAATCTATATTAACTATATAGATTATTATAATCTATAACTATAATAATGTCTAGAGTCTAATTATGATCTACTCAGATCTAGACTCTAATAATAATAATTAACATCTAAATTTTATTAGCTTAGACCTAAATATCTAGACTCTAGTAGATCTAAATAATTTTGAAGTCATTCTGTCACTAATCTAACTTTAGAATCTTTTTATATTCTTTACTTTTACCTTGGTAGCACTGATAGACTGAAGCCTTGCCTTGAGGCTTATGACTTACTGTACTCTCTTGTCTCTGGATTTAGAAATAATTTAGATCTACTAGATCGACTCTGACTCTACTCTAGTCTAGATCTATGACTTATACTAGAGACAGAATACAATATGAACAGCAATAGATGTAAATTCTAAACTAAGTAGTCAAAACACTAGACAAAAACAAGACTAGTCTAGGTCTAGACTAGTATAACTCTTAAAAAAAAAAGTCTAGATCTAAGACTTGGTCAATATCTCAAGACCAAGTCTCAACATTTCAAGTGATTTTTGTCATGTCTGCTACTCATTTTATCAACTTTCATTACGTCCAATGTACACTAAACATGATCACGGTTAATTTTTGTATCAAATGATAAAAGTAAGAACCTAATTAGTATTATAAAGCCATTCTGAGTCTCATCGTATCGTCATTTTGCCTACAAATGCATCAAATAATTAGGATAAATAACATTGAATGGATAATGAAGAGAAAAGTGCAGGATTTCGTCTCAAAGATACTTTACGCAGCCGCAGTACGATAATGTCACACTTTCCAAACGAGGCAATGACCCATATAATCTCTAAACATTTTGTAGGACTATGGAAACATTTTAGAATCAAATTGTTTTTAACAAAGAAAAGCAAACAAAATATCTAAAACATGCTCGGACATTAAAAGTTGTTAACATTTTAATAGTATTAATATTGCACGAGCTTTGAAACTTTTTTAAAATTATGAATACCATTATTTGTTTTAATTTAAAATCAATGAAGGTGCTGTAATTCATAAACATAAATAAATCTAGATCTAAATCTATAAGTCTAGATTTAGTGTTTGAAAGGTCTAGGTTTCCTCTCATTATTAAATCTAAGCTCGTAATAAATTAGCCCTTTTTAATCACGGTTCTTTTTATTTAATTTTTTTTCGTCCGCTGTTTGTTGCATAGTCATAGAAGCTCTGTATTAGATCTACGTATCTCAACAAACATAGAGCCAAGTAAAAAAAAAAAAGATTTTAAAAAATAAGTTACTAGCTTGAAAAAGAACATGTTACAGAATAGATTATAGGTGTAATCTGTATTCATAGTCATCTTAGGACAACATAGGCCTATATTTTTTTTTCAATATATATTAATATATTTAGCAAATAATTAGTTCGGACCCCCCCCCCCTTTTTTTTTTAAATTTTTAATTTGTTCTACATCTCTTGTTTATTCATTTCGCTTGATTATTTTTTTAAATAGTGATGTAGGCCAACATGTTTTGGCGCTCTAAGAAATCATTTATAGATCTACTAATGTAGATGTTCGGTCGAACTTGAAAAATTTTCCTATTTACGAGACTTATTTTAGTTTGGAAATATATAGCACAGTGATGCCCAAATTACGGCCCGCGGTCCAGATCCTGCCCGCCTAAACATCGGCACAAATTGAAGAAAATTGAAGGTTGAAAAATGTATTTTCCTTACGATATGACTCTCACTTTTTCTTTGATGGATTTCATTCTGATCTATGGTATTCTAATATTCATATTATTTTTTTTATTTTAAATGAACACAATTAGGCCTACCGTTTATTTTTTCGGTGGCAACTGCCAACTGTTGTCAGTTGTTTTAGGTTCTTGGATACTTGGATAATTCCGCTGCTGTCTAGAGCTAGTCGTGTTCTTGACATCTTGTGTGTAACATAGGGCATCAATTCTACATCATTTTTGGTACTGTTCCTTTGATATCAAAGAGAATGGTAAGTACCATTTTATATATTTGTGTGTTAATGAAACGGTAGAGCCGTAGGAACGAAAACTATAGATTCAGAATGAAGAAACTTCCGGGAAAAGTGGACACATCTTTGCTTTTTGGAACATCATAATAAATTAAGCCATCATGATTTGTAGGCATATAGAAATGTCAGGGGGGGGGGTTGTTAATAAAATATGGCGGCATTGTTGGTTTGAGCGCAAAGAAAAAAATCGCTAAGTTACGTATAGCTTAGTGAGTTAAGTCATTGACGAGAAAAAGAGGCAAGAAATGTGTCCACGGAAAGGGCAAGCTACAGAGTTGCTCAAATTATGAGACATGAAGCGTAAAAAAAAGGTGCTTTTTAGCATTGATGAAAGAATGTGTCCTGGTTTTAAAAAAGCTGTTAAAGCATTGCAAACGAGTGGACAATATGGGAAAAAAATTCCAATCAAAACTAAATGACAGAGCAGCAGATTTTGAAATGTTTTCTATTGCAAATGAGGATTGCTCTGAGCGATCTGCAACTGGAACTAATTGACTTGCAAAGCCAGACATCCCTGCTTGAGAAATTTAGAGCGATACAGGCAAGAGATTTCTTCGCCGTGTTTTATGAAGAAACTTTTCAAATTTCCGAAATCAAGTTTTAAGGACGTTTGCAATGTTCACAAGCACCTAATTGAGTAGACAAATTTTTCCAATAATAGGCCTAAAAGGGATGAAACCGATCGTACGTAATCGCCTTACTGGTGTAGAAGTAGTAGTAGGCCAAGTCCTAGTGCTACGGGTTTCTAATAAAACTATTTAAATTGATTTATTCTCTATATCATTTTTTTTTTATCTTTTCGATAATGTGTCGGAAATTAAAATGGCCCACCGGCCGAAAAAGGTTGAGCATCACTGATATAGCATGTATAGCCTAATCTCGGCTAGTGACTAATAGCGACCTCCCATAATGAAGTCATAGAAAGATGGTGATGTTATTATATGTCAATTCTCCCTTTCAGACCTTCCGATCTATAGGGCAGATAAGGTCAAATGTTTCTGTGGTTAACGAGGGTGTCATGTGGCCAGTTCAAAGTCAGCCGCCTTTACTTTTCCCCAACTGTCGTCACGTACCAATATAGCTGGGTAGACTCAGAGGTGCCTTTAAGATCCTAAAGTTAAAAATCCAAGTCTTCATCGAGATTCGAAGCCCAGATATGTTCGGCAGCCATGCGCTTTTCCACTGTAACACCGCACCTCCGGTGGTGTTAAGCAGAATGTAGAAAATAGTTCCAATTGTTGTATGGACAGAAACAAAGCCGATTATCTTCTTGTCTGCTTTCTGTGGTATAACTACTATGATTTCATAAAATAGATCACTTTTTCATACTAAACAGAAAAAATTCACGCTCATAAAGGTCTACTGACTACAGCACAGGTGTAAGTGTAACTCCGAGTTGCGAGTTTTGGAAAACCAAAATATGAACCACAAAAACTATCAAACGTATTAGGTCGTGGGCATGCGCTCTGGATCATTTATTTTTTTTTGCACGTCCTAGCAATCACTATAGGCCTAATTAGCACAATGAAGGCGTTAGAATGATAGCCTATTGAACTAGTTAAACTTTAATTATTAAAGAGTTGTTCTAAAAAAAAAGCCACTAAAAAGTCCTATGTGAGATTAATAGATAAAATTATAACAGGCTAACTTTATCTTTTACTCAGTGGCGTAGCTAGGATTTTGCCATCATTTAAGGGCACGATCTCTTTGGGGGCCCCTGCATTTTGCGTAATATTTAATATTTAATGTAAAAAAACAAAAACAATTTCAGCAATCATTTGGGGGCGTGGGGGGATTTTCAAATTCTCCACAAGATACGCCACTGCTCTTGCTTGTGTGTTTTGTGCAAGACGTGCTTTCGCTTCTTTGCCACCATGGGCCCAGGATCCGAGGAGATAGTGTGCGCTTACCAGACCACCAGCTCGTGTTCCAAAATTATGTTTCTAGGATTCTTCTTGACTTGCCATGATTTCTTTTTCGCAAAGAACAGAAGAATAGCAGAGCGGTCATCGCCTTAGCACCGAGTTATGTTCTTTTTTTTTATTCGACTCTACAACTGTAGCACTGATTTTTCTTTAAATATTTCTTGGCAATACTGATCATCTGTCATCTATGTGAATACCTTTTGCTGCTGGTTGGAAATATCGGCATTTAGGCCTACAATATTTTCTTATTAAACGGCGATGTAAATCATCGCTTTCCAAACGCTTCATATACCTACTTCAAGAACAGAATTCCGTATCCAGTTTCTTCAGAATATTACTGCAACGATTGCATTTATTGCTAGAACTTCTGAGAAAATCGGAAGCACTTCCAACTTTCCATTTGTGACCTGATTTATTTAGAAAGATATTTTCTATGAAAAGCTGACATTTTTTTTTCTACTATTGTGAAAATATTGTGTCTAAATATCTAGAGGTGTTTGGTTCATTTTTTAAAACACGCGTCTCCAAGTTAAGTGGAGAATTCATAAGAAATCTTCAAACTTCTCTGCAAGGAATGAAGAAGATTTCAAGAAATGATGCACTTCGTCTTGAGCCCACAAAGTTTCATCAGAATTTCTCTTGAAAACTTTCGAACTTCTGAATGGAAAGACAACGTTATATGGTCGGAATCTATTTCTTAACACAATGGACGTTGAAAGTGCGGCTCCGAATTTAATTACTAAGTTGAAGAGCAGTGTTTCCCAAACCTGTGTTCCGCGGAGGCCTAAGTAGGCCTAAGTGTTCCACAGTTTACTGAAATAATTAACTAGTATGCCACCAGTGAATTACCCTCTCTAAAATAAATAAGCAAAGTAATACTCTGAACGTGAGAAGTGTTCCGTTAAGGAACAATTTTGGGAAACACTGTTATACAGCATTATTCATTGTTTCGTACAAGCTCTCTGCCATGCTAACGCAAGTCGATGTGTATTTTTTTTTCCTTTTCTGCATTGATCGCATATAATATAGATGGTAAAGTTTAAAAGAGGAATAAAGGAAATATGTGATTACACGATTACCTCATGGCAGTGCCGTCATATATGTGGGTGTCACCCGGTGCTGCTTGTTCAGGGCGTCAATCCCCAAATCAAATTTCCCCCTAAAAATTCCCATTAAAAACTATCTTTAGTCTTTTATCTTTTATTTTTGTTGAACTATAATTCCGCGGGAAGTAACTACATTCATTGATTGTTACAAGAATGAAAAAGGATATCGATTCTATTTTAAAATATGATTGTTTAAAACATTTTATCCATAGTTATAGCATATATATAATTTTAAGATTATTCGAATAAGAAGCAGACTAAACTTCAACTTCACGTGTTTTCTTTATTAGACTTTAAAGAGGGAAAGAGTTCGACATTAAATAATGTTTTTTCAAACTTGTAATAGTAACACACTGTAACCGAAAAATGTTTTTTCTCTGCCCCAGTAAGGGCCCAGTAAGGATACACGTTCTTCCTATTTCCCAGCGAGGTCGAGGGCGGAGCCCCGTGCGCCAACAGTTTTCTTGCATTTCTGAGCTTACGAAATTCATCATTTTTGGGTCTTTAATGCACTATTTCTCATAGTAAGAAGATTACAGATAAAATAAATTTAAATTAGGAAGTAGTGGACGTTAAGGCTAGAGGCATTCAAGGCAGTTGAAGGTGTACGTTTGTAATGGGCTTCATCGTTTTGATTCAGTTTCGTATTTAAAAAATACGTCTCGTAGCGGGCTTGTTCTGTTAACGAAAAAGACGTCAATACAACGATAGTACTTTACTCGGGAGAAATGTGTACGCTTTATGTAAGAAGGTAGTAAATTTATAAAAATGCTTTCTTTATAAGTACTTTTTTAACCGATCTTGTTTCTATGTGTCTAACAGCTTTAACAAAAATGTTTTTAGAAGACGAAACAACGTCATTTTATTTAATAAATCAATTGCTCAAATAAAAAATAACTAGGCCTAGGAAAAAAAAAGTCCCTGTAATCACAAATTTCCAACAAGGAACAATAAAGCCATATTTAAGTTTGAACTTTTCTAGTGAACTGTTTTCTTTGTTAAAAATCCGTTTCTTTTTATTTCCTCCTCTGCTTCAGAAGTAGGCCTACTCTGTTTTTTTTTTTTTTAACGCCCGTTGAATCCCGAAAAAAAAATATTTGGATAATAAATATTTGGACACTATTAGATATACAACCTCTCAATATTTGACTTCCTTGTGTCGGTTTCCGGACTTGCGCAACAGGTGCATATTTTGAACAAAATGAAAACCTCTATCAGTGAATGGTTACTAATGTAAACTCAAAGACTTGAACGATATAATTTTTTTTTTCTTTTGTACAGAAAACATTATTTTAAAATTATTGATTAGTACGGACAAAATTCAGAATGGCCGAAGCAGATCCTATTACTTTGGTATGCATTTTTTTTTTAAAACTAGTCAATTCTAGTCATAGTCAATAACTTACTCAATAAGTGACCAAGTCCAAGACCGTGAAGACGTCCAAGTCATAGTATAGTCATATCGACTATTGAGTCACTATTGACTATCAATCATAGAGTCATAGAGAGTCGACTCATAGTCTAATGAGTCACAAATGACAGATAGAATCATAGATCAATAGATCTAGATGATAAGATCTAGAATTAGATTATTAGATAGATTTTTACTATAACTATAAATACTAAAATAGTATAAATTTTAGAGTATCATCATGATCATTATATTAATATAAGAATATGATCATACTAATACTAGAATGACTAGATCTAATAACTAATAATTACAATTAATATATGAATATACTTATACTATCATAGTCTATAGACAAAAGAGAATAATTTTTTACAATAAGTTTTCAATAACAATTTTTAGAATGAACAATGATTATCAAAAGAATTGAATAGATGATACTAATGATAGTGATAGAGTAGAGTGTAGAGTGACTAGACTCTAGACCAGCGGTTCTCAACCTTGTAAGCTCGGCGACTCCTTGTTACAATCTCCCACTCTGCCGTGACCCCCCCCCCCCATAGACACACACAGCAATAGAAGAATAGACAATAACAATCCTTATTTTTGATGGTCTAAGGCGACCCCTGCCAAATTTTCAATCGACCCCCAAGGGGGTCATGACCCACAGGTTGAGAACCCCTGCTCTAGACTGTCACTGTAGACTGTAGAGTTGAGAGACACTAACTTAACTAGTTTATTTATATTATAGAGTCCTAGACTAGAATCTAGATGCTATAACTCTATAACTAGCATCAAAGTAGCGCTGTATAGATAGCCATAATCTTAGATTTAGATCATCTACTAGATCTAACTACTATATTATGATCTAGATCTAATTCTGATGATTAGACTGGTGACTAATGACTAATCATGTGTCTAATGTCATTGGACAGAAACTCTGCTGTCTTGGGTAGTGCATACACGTCACCATACAGGTCGAGAATTTTTGGTTTCCCAGACCTGTCGAGGCAGAGAGCAGCAAGTCTGGGGCAGTCAAACAGAATATGAGGCACGGTTTCCTCTTCTTCCCCCGCAGCAGGGGGAACTGTGAATCGAAATTTGGCCATAGCCATGAGAAATATGAGCCAACAGGACAGTGGCCTGTCCTGCTCTGTGCTATAATAGCTTGCTCAGGCCTGGACAGCCTCCACCACAGGGAAGTGCGGTCAGGGCGCCTCATGCGCTCCCAGACTCCACAAGCTTTTTGGGACTTGTCCCAGCACTCAAACCACTTTTCCATTTCTATTTTTTTAAATTATAGCCAGAGCATGATGAAAACTTACAGCCTGTTCAGTGGGTGGAATTGGCCCTCCCTAATAATGTTGCCAGTCACACCTATGTGACTCAGTACCCACTGCATTAATACAGGGCTGCCATAGCCCTGCTTTATGTTGTGTTAAACCATGATGACAGTGTCGATATTGGGAGGCCATGGTCCAGGGCTTTGCAAGCCTGTAGTACAGATTTTGAGTCAGTGACCACAACAATCTGTGTTACCCTCAAATGTCCCTCGCCAAGTTGAGAGTCCATGACCTTTAAGGCTTCACAGACTGCCATGGTCTCTGCATCAAAGCTGCAAACACTACCACATGGTCCAAAGATTTTTACTGAGTAAGAGCCAAGAAAGTCGATGTAGGCTCCATAGCCTGCTCTTCCAGAATCTATCAATGCTGACCCATCAGTATATGCAAAAATAGCAATTTTTTTTTTTTTTTTTTTCTAATAAATTGGAATTTGTCAGGTAATAATACCCCAATATTTATTTACTCTTTATAATTGGCTTGCCATTTGGAATGATAACAGAATGAGGAGTCAAAGCTGCCCAACATTCCAATGATCTAACGATAGTTTAAAATAGTTTTTCTTTCTTAGGCCAAGATCAATTACTACTGCCAGACTGGATACTATGGTCATATGGAGTCTGCAGCTTTAGAAGGACTACAGCGATATGGGAATGATCCCATACTCAAATTTTTCTCAGCCTTTGCTAAGGTCTTACAAAGTAGGTTGAAGTCTTAAACAAAAAAAATGTTGCACGTTTTGAAATGTTGATTAAATGTTTATTGTATTCTAAAACAACATTATTTATTTATTTCTTTAAAAAATTATTTAAGTATTTAAAAAAAAATGTGAGGACATAAAGGAGACTTCCTCATTGCAAAAAAAAAGTGCTTAACTTTAACTCTTTCACTTCTAATTAGTGATACCATTACTTAAAATTAATTATTTGTGTTACATAAAAAGAGCATGCAGTCTCCTATAATTCTAGACCAAAGGTAACATTTTCTGATTACAAACAAAAATGTTATTGAAGTTGAATCATAACAGGGAAGAATGTACAAATGTGAAAAATGAACAATGTCAGAATGTGGAAGTGGAAAATAATCACGGAGATAAAAAGTTAAGGCATGAGGTTAAAAATCAGTTAACTGTAACTGTAATATATGTCTTTCTCTGTCACCATTTTTAACAGCTGTGTGAAACTAAATAGTTTTATAACTTTGCCAACTGTCAATACTTCATTATTAAATGACATTTAGAATTTTGTAAAAAGGTTAAAAAATATTATTCTCAAGGTAGCTACTATAGCCTAGAAATTATTGACAAAGTCTTTGGGCTAAGCACATGTTTCTAAAGATATTTAGAATCTCTTGGGAATATTGTTGACTAAATACTTTTGTTCCCTCTCAAATTACAGGCCATCATCTTTCACTTCAGTGCTTATGATTGAGAATTAAAAAAAACTACTTTATATATATATATATATATATATTGTAACCACTCTATCCATGCTCTCTGCAAACTGCACCACACAACACTACCAACCTAACAACTCAGGGCTCCAAATTAACAGTTTGATGTCCAATAAATTACAGCCAATATTGTACAACACATTACTACCCCTATCTGCACCACCACTAAAGTTATAACAATATATATATTTATATATATATATGTATATTTTCATTTAAATTAATCTAATTAGTTACTTAAAAGTTTTGTATTTAAGCTTTGTATTTTCAATAAATGTAGTGGTTTTTTTTTACCACAGTGTAATGCTATGCTCAAAATTTATCCTTAGATAGAGTCCAGGAAGGGATGAGAGAGCTTGATATCTTGAAAGACAAGCGAGATGTAAACCTCTGTGCCACTATGGCATTAATGTTAGCCCACAAGAAATCTCAAACCATGGGTAAGGAGTTTCTGAACGGAAAATATTTTTATATGATAATTATTATTTTTAAAATACGATGCTTCTTTTATGTTGAATTCATATTTACTTTCGCATTTAACTGTTATCCAGACCGAGAAGCTGTGCAGGAGCTTGATGCCAAACTGAAGGAAGAGAGAAAACAAGCTGGAGAATTGGTAAAATTTTTTTATTTAACTTTTTAAAAAATCTTGTTAATTAATGTAAACAATAATTGTGAGAGCACAAAGATATGATTTTGTTGTTTATAAATCTTTGGAAATAGTGGCTGTAGGACTTGACTCTTGTCTGCTGAGCTTAGTCTTAGCTTTTCGATGCTAGTAGAGAACAAGATTTTTAAAATTGGATATTTGTGCAAAAGTTTTGATGAGATACATACAGGTGTCTGGCCTTACCTTTATAGTGCAGCATTATAATGTTAAACTTTTTCTTTATTTCTTTCCTTTTTATTTTCTGCATGTGAGAGGTATTGTTCTTTTTTTTTTTTTTTTTTGGTTGTAAATTGGATGCGGGACCAAGACGTTTTTTTTTACCTGACAACATTTATGTTAGTGGTTCCACTTTTTTAGTTTATATCATAGGACTCAAAATATTTAAATAATAAAATTTTTAGTTACATTATAGGAGACATAAAGTGTTTAGGTTTGTGATTTTTCAATATTTATGGATTAATTATAGAATTATAAGGTTAAATCTTTCATAATTTTTTAAATGAATTTTAAAATATATTTTGTTTTTCCATACTCAGTGTAAAGTTATTAAAAGAAATCTTTTCTAAAATATATTTTTTTTTATTTATTACAATTTTGTAGCCATTTCTTTTTCCTTTAAAATAAAATCAATTATATTGGGTTATATAAAAAAAAAGTTACGTCAGTTTTAGTAACTCTACCCCCCTTTCAGATTTTTGTTTGTCCTGGAAAACTGAGTTTTTAAAATCAAATTAATACGCACTGAAAGAGTTAATGACATGTATGAGGTATTTTTGGCTGGATCTGTTGTAAGGGGAGAGTAAAAGTAGATAGTTATTTTATTAGTTGTATAACTCTCTTTCCTTAAACACATGACTTTGCAAAGGAAACAGAAAGTGATTCTTTGTTGTTTCAATCCACTCATTCCACTTCGTTTGTTCACCAGGGATTGTACTTTGCCGGACTGTTTTTATTTAACTCTGGAAAGTATGACAAGGCAAGAGAGTATATTGACCGGATGCTGAAGATGGCACCTCAAAATCCCGATGTATGTACATTAGTTTTGTCAAAGAATTAAAAGATTTAATTTTTTTTTTTACATTAGTTTTAATAATAATCTCATCTTTTAATTAACTGTTGAAAATATCTGTAGGGAAATTAAGTTTGAGGTTAAAATTGATTTTTCAGGTGTGGGCTAAAGAGTTGGTATTGGCACATTTCTTACTAATGTTTTTGTTATTTTGACTTTCATATATTCATTTGACTTTTTTTTATTCTCGCATAATTTTTTTCTTTAAAGAAATTTGTTCTTGCAACATTATTTCACATGACTGACTTGTTTTTGGTTTATTTCTGGTCTTAGGGCTCATGTTATTTTTGGCTCAATGTTAAAAATTGTGACTTTACTATACATTAGTAATTATTTTATTTTGAACATTGTCTAAATAATGCAGATGCATCACTCTGTTCTGTTTGAAAGTATATAAGTACTACTTCACAAAAATAATTTGAAAGTTCTGCAATACTGTATTAAAAGCATAAGTAAATAGTCAACAGAAATGAAGACACACAAAAAAAGTTTCTTTTTGACCTATATGTTATATGCCTGATTTTTTATTTATAGCCTTAATTTTTGTCTACTGTTCTCATTGTTGATAATAAAAATGATCTATTGCTTTAATATTATTTCTATGGCACAGGGCTTAACGCTTAAAGGTTGGATTGAATTAATGAGTGGAAGAGAGGCCAAAAGATCAATCAAGTTTTTTGAAGAAGCACTGGTGTAAGTGTGATGATTGTCTTGCCCTTATGGGCTCCCTAAATGACTTTGACTTCTGCATTTCCGAGCTTTCTTTAGAAACAAAAATTGTCTCCCCTGCTATCAGGCCTGTTGGTATGCCTAGTACTTTGATCCTGATTATTCGCTAAATTCTTCAAAACCTTTTTTTTAAGTTATCAAACAGAAAAAAAATTGACCATAAAAGCAGTAAAATGTAATTGCAAAAAAAATAATGTCATGCCATTTTTGTGTTACATACTTACATACTTTACAAAATCATTGTATAATAGCAAATTTATGTTTATTACTTTCTGGTGGTTTGAACTTGGCTGAATTAATAATCTTCATTTCTGAAGGAATGTCCAAAACATATTAAACAATCAAGCAATAATCCCATTGTAATAGTAGTTTGATGCATATAAATTGGGACAAATCAGGGATTTCCTTTATTGACGTGATGGTACATTAAAAAACCTAGAGCGAAAATAGCTTAGATACAGAATAACAATTGACTCACTTCAGCATTGCTTAGGACAAGACATGTTTTTAGTTCTAATGACATTTGGACTGTACCCTTCTTTTGGAATAAATAGTTAAGATTTTAACTAAGTAGTTTAACCTTTAATCTGTTTGTTGTGGTATGCTACTTCACTGTATTGACTTAGATCATCATCAAACTCCATTTGAGTGAGGGCTTGAGAGGCACAAATCCTCTCGTGCAAAAGAACTGAACAGAAACCCTGTTGTTTTGTGCAGTGCATACATGCCACCATACAGGTCGAGAATTTTTGGTTTCCCAGACCTGTTGAAACGGAGATCAGCAAGTCTGGGGCAGTCAAAAAGAATATGAGACATGGTTTCCTCTTCTTCACCACAGCGGGGCGCCGTAAATCGAAATTTGGCCATAGCCGTGAGAAATATGAGCCAACAGGACAGTGGCCTGCCCTGCACTGTGCTATAATAGCTTGCTCAGGCCCGCACCTCCACCACGGGGAAGTGCGGTCAGGGTGTCTCATGCGCTCCCAGACTCCACAGGCTTTTTGGGACTTGTCCCAGCACTCTTAGATAGAATATCAAATATCTAAAATTGCACAAACAGTTACAACTAAAAACAACAACATATATACACATGAACCATAATATACTCTTAGCAAAGAATAAGTATTATATAACTAATTAATTATTTGGTGTTATGGAATAAATAAATACTTAATAAATGTTTAAAAAACAACAACATGCCAATTAAATTTATGGAATAGATATTCTATTTCCACACAGAAGTGGCTCAAAAAATGTCAACGCACTCTTTGGCAAGGCCAAATACTTTGAGATGAAGCACAACTATAGTGGAGCTCTAGAGCTTATCAACCAGGTGGTTGTCAGCCAACCCAGTTTCTTACCTGCTTTCTTAGAGAAAATGAGGCTTCAGCTGGCTCTGCAAGACTGGGACCAGACTTTGGAAACAGCTCAGAGGTAGACTCTTTTTTGTTTGTTTATTCTGACTTCTTTGGCTACCTGAGCTTAATTTTCAACTGTAGATAAGTTAGTACTGTTTACTATATTTAGCCTTTTTAATAAGTACTGCTTGGCCTATTGTGAGAGTGGGGAAACGGTGATGGGCAAAAGTAAGCTCACATTTATTTACTGGTGAAGCGTGGTCGAGAGGCCAAGTGCGCTTGAACTTGGCTTGGCTACCTAGAAGGGGGCTCGAGGTTCGACACCCGACTCGGGCAGAGTTGTGTACGGAAAACCAACTCCTAGATAACACCCACCCCCCCACCGGTCCACTAATGAGATTGGAACAAAATCGCTCTGAGCATGCTATAAGCATGAAAGTAGCGCTATATAAAAGCTATAATAATAATATAGAATGATTTTCAAAATACAAATGTTATTGGAAAATCATTTTTTTTAATGAAATGAAATACAAATATTGCCAGTATAAAGGCACACAAACTGTTCAGTTGCCAATAAGCAAAGATATAAAGGAATGTAATATTACTTTTTTAAAGAATTTCTAATGATTAATTTTATGATGTAAGCAATGAAATAGTTTGGCCTAAAATTTTCTATTGTTATCATTCTGTGAATAAAAAAAACCAGAAATGATGACACTCATTATGGATACTTAGGTGTTTTGTTCATTGTGCTCGACACCCTTGATAATTGTTGGCTTTACATCATCTGCCCCATTGAAGGTCTGAAAGGAGGAAGCTAACTTTATCTTTACAATTGTGTTAAATATAACAAAAAGATCTTTAAAAAGGTTTTTATTTAGTTGTATTTCTTTTTTAAATTGTTTTTGTATAGTGCATCTTTAATGCTAGAGCATGCTCAGTGTGCTATGGTCCAATCTCTTTTGTGGACAGAAGGAAGTATAGGTTGAAAAGATGATAAAAGTAAAAAATAAAATTATTGAAAAAAACCCACATACAATTCATATCTTAAACTTTCTGTTATTCACTTTTTTTTAAAATTGAATCTGTTATGATTGATTCAAAATAATTGATACAATTTCACTCAATATAAGCAATATTTTTTTTAAAAAGTATTTTTTATATTTAACTTGCAATTCCATTGTTCGCATACTTTCTATAGTGCAAAAAATGTTAAATATCTGGTTCTTTTTTATAAATAACTTGAATAAACATTACTACAATGTTTGTCATTGCCATTTAATCAGGTCAGCAGTAAAAAAAGTTGTTTTTTTTTCATGTAGATATTCTCTTATTGATTGCTTATAAAGAGTTTTATGTTAATTAAATATTTTTTCATTTGATGTACAGGGCTGAAGGTATAGACATACATTGTATTGGAGCCATTGAGTATCAAGTGTTGTGTATGCTCTGCAGAGAGGGAAACTATGCTGAGGTAATTTGAGCTGTTAGAATAGGATGATCAGACGAGCTTGTTGATCTTAGCACTTTTGATACGTCTGCTTCTTTTGTACTATGATGTAGATATTCTGTAAAAAAATATTATTATTTAGTTACTTTTGAATAAAAAAGTACATGAAAGTACTGACTATAATTATTCTGCTATAATAATTTTCCGTATAAATTTTAATTTGTGAAAAAAATGCATATTTCAGGCTTCAACCAAATTAGCGGATTTGGTCACAACTCTTGACAAAGTGGAACCACAGAGTGGCCAGTTGTACTATCACATGGCACAAGTTTTCTCAAAATTGGTTGGTTATGCATGCTATTTATAAAGAAATAAAAAACTATAAGTTGTCAGGTTTCACTTTTTGCTAAATAGATTCCAAAAGACTAAAAAGTAGGAGAAGAGTCTAGTTAACAGAACAATTAACAATATACAACTAGTGCTTGACTTACAACAACAATTGGTTCTGACAGAAGAGTTGTAACACAACCTCTCTCTTTCTCTCTCTCTCTCTCTCATTCATGTACTGATTGACATATCACTAATTCTCCCACTTGTCCTGGACAAAAAAGTGCTAAAATTTAACCAGTTACTACTTACTGTGTACCTAAACACCTTTCACTATCGAAACCACAGTGGTTACATTTAAGAAAAATGTTTCTTTATTTGCAATTTCACCCCAACCTTTTTAAGTTAATCCCCCATATTTAAAAATGACAAATTTATATTTTCTTTTATATTTTGTGAGTAATTTCCCAATAATTTAATAACACCTGGTTAACTGGTTTAATATTTGCAAAATATATAAAATTGCAAAATACAGGTTTGCAAAAAAATTAAAAAAAGGTTTTGCTAAATTTACCTTCAGGACCAGCTTAATCAAATGATCATAAGTTGCATAGGTTGTAAGTTGGTGGTGAAACCTGTTTGAAATATGTATTTACATAAAAATAATTGCAAAAATTATTAGACATAAACAAGACATAAGCCAAAATTAAAATCATTTTGTACATTCAAAATAATTTTTAATGGGATATTTATATTTACAAAATGTACAGTGACTATGCAGCCCATAGGTAAAGGAGCTGCAATCCTAGCAATTCCTTATCAGGCTGAAATAGAGTAAACACTTCTTTCTTTATAGTTTTAGCTCCTCATTTTCTTTTTAAAATTATTTAAAATAACAAAAACATTCATGTCAAAGTTTGCCAAGAGAACATGCCAATACGTACTTACTAACACTTTTAACCGTGACATGGAATACCCATTAAAAAATCAAACAAAGCATTAGGGTTTATTAAAAGAAATTTCTATACATCAAACAAAAACATACAACTAAAATGTTATTTAACCTTGGTTAGGCCAATAATAGAATAGGCATCCTCAGTTTGGGACCCCTCAACTCAAGAAAACATTAAGAAACTGGAACAGACACAAAATAGTGAGATTCATAACAAACGAATATTCACATTTGACTAGAAAAACACCTTCAGTAAAATAAAATTAGAAAGCCTTTAGGAGAGAAGACTCAAAAGTAAAGTAGCAATTATACATAAAACATTGAACCATAATCTTCAAATACAAAGACAAAATCTGATAAAATACTCAGAAAGACACAAAGGTAAAGGCACATTCCTTGTTCCATATGCTAGGATAAATTTGTACAAATGCTCCTTCTTCCCTAGGGCTATTAGAGCATGGAATGGGTTGCCTTAGCTAGCTAGGAAAACCAGTGACTTAGCAGAATTTAGGTCATTGGTTAATATGCATGACTAGATGCATGACGCTTAGGACGTAATCATCTTCTTTTTTGAAGTAACGGCGGTATTATATAAAATAAGAAGATAACAACATTCTTGCCAAAAAAAGTTAATTTTATTCTTAGTTTACTGCTAGTATTGTTGTTTTTTGTATAATGAATCCTGTCTTAAAATTAATGAATGTTTTTCTCGACAGTGTGGAAGAAATAACTTGGTCCTTCAACAAACACAAGTATTTATAGAAAGGGCTGTGTCCCTAGACAGCAACAGTGCTGACTTTGTCAATGAAATGGGTTGTCAGCTGATGATGCAAGGAAAGGTAACTGAGGAGTATTTATTTACAGCTATCTTCTGTCAAGTCCTTTTACATATGAAATACGAATTGATGTTACAAAAAACTGATCAACAGTATTAAGTCATGATAACTTTCAGTGGAATAAAAGATTACAAAAAAAAAGCACACTTTTAGGAATTCTGCAGCCAAAATTTAAAAACATTTTGTTGGATTAAAAATGACCAGAACAAAGAAGAAATATTTCTAAAAAAAAGTACCTGATAACATTGGATAGAGTATGCAAGAAATGAAGATAGAAAACAAAAATTTTCACAGTAGCTTTATCAAAGTGGGCTTTGACCATATATAGATATTGGTTAGTCAATAATTATTTACTAGACTAACTTTGTTTCATATAGAAGAATAAGAAAAAAAAAACAAGAGACTAGAAAAGTATTTGCATATAAATTTGATAATAATTACCTTTTATCAGGTCAAGGATGCCATGAGATGCCACCGTAATGCAATGCAGCTTGATGAGACAAGTGTTGGGGCATTGACTGGAATCATCAACTGCCAACTTCTGCAAGGTCACATAGAGGAGGCAGCACAGCAGTTAGAGTTTCTCAATGAGATTCAGCAAAGTATCGGCCGCTCAGCTGTAAGTTTTAAGTTATATATGTTCTCATATGGCACTTTGAATGATAATAAGTATTTTGTACGTGATGTATTGGAAATTAAAGTACCGTTTCATTCAAACAGGATTTAGCATACCTCTCAGCACTTTTGGCCATCAAGAAAGGCAAAGGGCCAGAGAAAGCCATAGAGCTACTGAATGAAGCTACAGAGTTGCATTTTGCAGGGCTTAAGGTCAGTGTTGTAAATACAATTCTCAATAATTTATTTATGCTTTCATTTGCATCACATCAGAGGCACGACCTGTGAATGCAGATGTTTATCAAGGATTGGCCTCTTTAGCAACATGATAGGCTGCAAATGGAAAAGATTATCTCTCATGACATAAAATGCCACAGATATTGCCAACACATTTTATTATGCATTAGTTTAATTAGACTTTCTTCATTATGTGGGGTACAACATGGTATAACAAACCAATATTATTGATTGGAGGGCTGTAATAGTAAAAAAATTGAGTTCCATTTTCAGACCTTGTGATCTATAGGACAGATGATGTAAAAGTCATCTGTTTCTGTGGCTCACTGTTAATGAGGGTACAGCACAACAACCAACCGCCTTTACTTTTCCCCAACTAATGTAAGGAACCCATGAAAAACACTCAGGTGCACCTTAAAAATAAAGAAATTAGAATCCTGGTCTTCACCAAGATTTGAACCTAGGCCCCCCAGTTCAAAAGCCAAGCACTTTGTACTCAGCCACGAAGCCCCCAAGTTGTATAGGTGGTAAAATACATTTGCAAAATAATGACTTAAGTTGAAAGGGTGGTAATAGAAAATAGTTGTCTTGCAGTAAAGTCAATACTGTTGCTGTGCTTAATTAATGATATCTTTAAGATAACTTTTTTTTTATTGTCCAAATAAAACTGAAATATTCTTTGGCATCATCCACCAACTAACTTTCTCCATGTATCCAGGCAAGTCTCTCTAATTGTCCCTTTATTTTGCCCATCTTTCTAAACTCATATTGAGCTAAGGAAATATGAATAAATTGCAAACATATTGAACTGTCTAAGGAAATATAAACAAGTTCCAAACTTCTAAAGAGTTTAAGAAATATAAACAAGTTTTAAATTTCTTATGACATCTTTAAGAAAATATAAACATGTTGTAAACTTATAATGAACTGTCTAAGGAAATAAGAACATGTTCCAACCTTCTAACTAGCTGTCTATAGAAATATGAAGAAGTTGCAGACTTCTAATAAGCTATCGAAGGAAATATAAATAAGTTTGTATGTTCTAATGAGCTGTGTAAGGAAACATGAACAAGTTTCAAACTCATAATAAGTTCTCTAAGAAAATACAAAAAAGTTCCAAACTCCTAATGAGGTGTCTAAGGAAATATAAACATGTTCCAGACTCCTAATGAGCTGTCTAAGAAATTTAAACAAGTTGAAGCTCCTAATGAGTTCTCTAAGAAAATATGAAAATGTTGTAAACTAATAATAAACTGTCTAAGGAAATATCAACAAGTTCCAAACTTTTTATGAGCTGTCTAAAGAAATATGAATAAGCTGTCTAAGCAAATATAAACAAGTTTTAAACTCCTAATGAGCTAAGGAATTATAAAGAAGTTCCAAACTTCTAATGAGATTTCTAAGGAAGTATGAAAAAGTTTTTTGCAAACTCCTGTTTTCTATGTTTCGGATGTTCCTTCAGAGTTGAAGATAGTTTACTTCCTAGTCCGAACATCCCTCAGGACGTCGGGGGATGGGATCAGGCAGGATTTGAACGTAGGACCATCAATAAGTCAGAACGACAGTCCAGCGCCCAAACCGCATGACCAGGCAGCCATCATTGAGCAGTCAGTGTCATGTATTTTTTAAGCCGTCCTTTCTAATAAAATGAGCTACAATATTTTCACTTTTGTGAGCATGTATTGTATTTAGGCTTAATCTCTGTCATATTTCTCGTCACCTGATTTACTGTATAGTCTTCAGATATATTTCTTTTTACAACTTATATAAATGTTTTATCTTTTTTTAATTGCACTTAAAAACTCTTGCATTACTTTCAAACCCAGGGTCTACCCCTTGGAATTGATTACTTTTGCAAGCTGAACCCTGACTTCTTGCTACAAGTTATTAAAGATTACCTTCAGTTTGCCCCTCAAGTGGTAAGTCTCTTCTTCAACTCAAAAGTATTTTTGTTTAAATATAAATATTTATCTTGATAAATTATATAACAAAATACATGTTGAATTCATGTACTATTTAATAACCACCTTACAGCCTGTAGCCTCTGGTCAACCAGTGAGCCCTGTACTCAAGAGGTGTCATCAAGTCCTTGACCTGCTAACTCGAGCAGTACCTGGGCTGATGGATGGTTTATTTTTAAGTGCCAAGGTGAAGTTTCTAGCAGGTGAGCAATGAGAATACTGAACTATGTATTATGTAATTCTCATAGGTTGAATCTTTGTTATTGACTGTGCTAAACTAATGATATCTTTAAGATAAGTTAAATTTTATGTATAGGCCAAATAAAACTGAAGTAGTCTAAAAAGAAATTAGTCCCATTTCTGATGCCCTATTGATCTGTAAGTCTTTAAAGGGGAAGTTTAACAATAAATATAACAAAACCTTTTGACTATCAGATGCTTTTTGGTTTAATATAATTTCTAGTTTTTTTTTAAATATAAATATTAATCTTAATAAATTATATAACAAAATACATTAGCAGGTCAAGGACTAGTTTTAATCGTTCCGAACATAAACAATGCCCTTGCTTTCATCTCACTTTCGAGATGAACCATTGTCGTTCTACGACTGTTGGAGGCCAACTAGATCATTTCTAGTCTTAACCCTTGCGTTTTTCAATATATTTTTAGAATATTTCTGTAAAGCAATACCTCTGTTTATTTTATTGGAAAGAAATGTTACAAAATCTTCTTCTCATCTTATAAACTACAGACATTCCTTTCGAAAGAGAAGATAATTATGTATCTATGTGTCAATCTTGTCGTACATGTTCATTCGCGACTTAAACTCTGCTAAGTCATTGGTTTTCCTGGCTGATTGAGGCAAGCCATCCCATGCTCTAACAGCACTAGGGAAGAAGGAGTACTTGTACACATTTTTCCTGGCATACGGAATAAGAAATTCATCTTAATCTTTGTTTTTCTAAATATTTTATTAGATTGTATTTGTAGTTTGAAATTTTGATATAAAAAAAAAAAACAGTTTAATTTAATTACACATTTTAATAATTAAAATTAATATTCAACTGACTAAATTCTTTTCTTTTTCTATTTTCTCTTTTTCAAGGGGACATTGCTGCTGCTCAGAGTACATTACAGCACTGCCTAGAACAAGATGCAACTTTCTCTGATGCCCATATTTTAATGGCACAGATTCACCTCAGTCAAAATAACTTTAAGTTGGCCAACCAGTCTCTGGAAGTTGGACTTAGCTACAACTTCCAGGTGTTTATTTTCACACACAACTTTCAGATTTAAGAAATATAAATATATGTTTGTTTAAACTCATTGTTAATTTTGTGTGTATATTAATATATAAATATTGTAATAACTCATGGCAACTCAACGAGACATAGATGTTTATTTACATGGAGACATGACAAACACATAGGACATCTGCCTTGAGAACAGCATCTTCATATCGGTTCTAGACTTGGGCGGAAATTGTTCTCTCTTTCTAATGTCAACATCCTTCCTAGTTTAGTCACTAATAGTGCGCACCTTCTGCACTATCTTGGATGGCGGTGTGCATGGCTGGGTTATTACAATATCTATATTTCCCTCTCTATGAACTCAGATGAGAAATAAAGCTTTGTATACTAAAGAGAGTCTTATCATTTTGATCAACCACTAAAATTATTCTTGTGTTATACTTTATTAAACTATAAAAGAAAGAAAAACACATTTAAAATAATATTGGTTGGACAGTTTAGAAGTAAGTACACAAATTTTAACTAGTGATTTAAAAGATGCACATTTCCTAAAAAGTATTCTTTTAAATACACAGCTACTGAAAAAGAAGGGACAACTTGTAACATTGAGTTTTTAAAGAAAGGAATATATTAAGATCAATTTGGTCAGACCAGCTAGTAGAATTATTTATTTCCTTTTTTTTTACATGTAGAAATTATCCAAACCAGATCTGATTAACAATGTTCAGAAATATTTGGGTTAAAACTTATTTTAATCTTTGTGTGCATGTTTTTGACTAATTTAGAATTTCAAATTGTGAATGTTGTATATTAATTTTAAATGTGTTAATATTACATTTTGTTTACTATTTAAAACAACCATCCCTCTAGGTGAGAGATCATCCTCTCTACCATCTGATCCTGGCAAGAATATTAAAGAAACAAGGCAATATGGTGGATGCCATCAAAACTTTACAGATGGCTATGGTGCTACCTGGTGTAAAAAAAAGTGGTAATGTTTAAAATCTATTTCTTAAAATAATTAAATTATTTGATTTGAATCATGTCAGAAAGTTTCTTAAAGTAAAAAGTGATTTCTTTTTAACTAACTGTAGGAGCACGAGCAGACTCTGGTAAGAAAAGCAGAGTGGAACAAATCAGTGTTCAGGATAGAGTGGCGGTGTTCCTGGAACTGGCTGAGGCTCACAGATTACAAAATGAACAGGTAAAACTGGACTGATTTTAAAAGCTGAATTATGTTAACAGCAGTTTATTGTTAGTCGCTAGCTGTGCCTCATTTTACCCTCCAAGATATAGTTTAAAGGCTTTAATTTTGTCAACTTTTTGTTGACATGATTACATTTCATAATAAGACAAACAAAAATTCAAACTAAATATTTACAAAAATCTCTGTATATATGATATAACTAACTAAAGTTGTCATATATATATATCAAATAATTTTATATATATAAAATCATGAGAAAAAAAGTTTAGGAAAGGCCCACATGGAGGGCAGAAGTTAAGGAGAGAGGGGGTCCTGAATTGCAGATGAACACACCAGATGCTGGAAAAAGACTGAAAATGCTGAAGTCTCTGCCCAATATGTGACTGCATGTATATCAATCATTTAAAAAAGTAAATAAATTATGGCTTTTATATAGCGCTACTTTCATGCTTATAGCATGCTAAGAGCGCTTTGGTCCAATCTCAGTTTTTGGGGGAGGGGGTATCTAGGAGAAGGTTTTTCTGTGCTGCCTCTAGGCGCTCAGTAAACACTACTCTGCTCGAGTCGGATGTCAAACCTCAAGCCCCCTTCATAGGTAGCCAAGCCCAGCTAAGTTCAAGCGCACTTAGCCTCTCGACCACGTTTCATTGGCCTCTTTAGTCAAGTTGCAAGTTTTAGAGAAGTTGCAAGGGAAAAGATCATCTAGATCTAAAGTGCCTCAATATATATTTATATATATTTATCAATATATCTTGTTTAATAATAATAATAATGGCTATTTCTTTGATCCCAAAGATTAAGGATCAGTGCAGTGTTTCTCAAAACCTTATTTAATAACATTATGTGATATAAATTGTGCATACAATATTACACATGTATGCAACATTACACAGTTTGTTTCTGTCTTAGCATGAAGCTGCCAAAGTGATGCAGGATGCTATCAATGAGTTCCAAGGTACACCTGAAGAGGTTTGCATCCTCATCGCCAACGCTGACCTCACACTGGCAAGAGGTGATGTGGAGATGGCCCTGGGCATGCTCAGAAACATCACCCCGGATCAGCCTTACTTTGTGGAGGCCAGAGAAAAGATGGCTAACATCTATCTCAACTACCGCAAGGACAAGAAACTTTATGCCAGTTGCTATCGGTGAGAATGGCCCTTTTTATCTTATCAGTGTTAGAGACTTTCAAACAAGTTTAATTTAATAAAGTTTCTTTGATCAAAATTGGTTTGAAGCATCATTTTTTAACTTACGAATTTTGAGTTAATCTTGTCATTATCATTAGACATCAGCATGTTAAATATGGTCATTGTGCTGGCTATATATGTTTACCCTCAGTGGAACATTTTTTGTTGTGGCTCTAAAGCACTATTTTGAGAGGCATTCTCCTTGCATTTTTACATGTGATTTTACATGTGAATGTAGAACCTGATTTGTGTTGGAGGAAGTCTTTCTCAGGAAATCTATAAAATTCCCTGGTAAAATTATTTACTATGATTGTGGGTACAGTGTAACTTCTATAACCAGTTATATTGATTTTTTCCTGTAGTAAGCTATGCACATAAACAAATATCGATAGAATAAGCAATAATATTTTTTTTTATTCTGCTTTCTTAATCAAGTGAACTTGTTGACAAATACCCAAGTACTCAAACTTCCCTTCTGTTGGGTGATGCTTACATGAGCATCCAAGAGGTATACTTTCACTTTTTTCTTAAAATTTAAGCAACTTTTGGAAATGAAATATGTTCGATTCACTATTTACTTATTCTTTCTATTTGAAAGTTCTGTTAGGAAGTGTAACTGATGATTTTTTTTTAGCTGTGAATTCTTAAGAGTGTGTTTGTGATTGATTTGAGTATTGAAACTGAATCTATTATGGTTCTAGACTTTTGATAAGGCTCTTCTCATTTGACCTGGATGAAAGAAATCTATATGAGCTGGTGCCAAGAAAATGCTAATTTATCACACCTGTTTACTTACAGGGTTCAGGATGAGAGAGCAGAGTTTAGGGCCAAGCACTCTGTGGAGATCATTTTTTTAATATCCCCTTTGCCCTTGAGGGGTCTACCTTTGGGAAAATGATCCCTTAGAAGATCAATAGGGTGTACCTTTGGGAAAATGATCCCTTTGAAGATCATTGGGGTCTACTTTTGGGAAAATGATCCCTTTGAAGATCAGTGGGGTTACAATTGGAAGCATGTCTAGTTAAAAAAAGATCAGTGTTTCTTCTAGCACTTTGATTTACCCTTTTGTTTTTCCCTCCTCTAGTCTTGTATACAGAGTATATGATGGTCATAGTTTCTAGGACTGGTTGATTCACTCACATGCTTTCTAGTAAACCAAACAAGTGAAATATTTGTGGAGCCATAACTTGGCAAAGTATTAGAGCATCAACCATTCTCCTGTCACCAGTTTTAATGTGATTTAGTAAAAAGAATAATTTTTATGTCTGCATTATTTTTTTTTCTCCTCAAATGAACTAAAAAGCCTGAAAAAGCCATTGAGGTCTATGAGGCAGCACTGAAACAGAACCCTAAAGATGCAGCACTTGCTTCGAAAATTGGTCAGGCTCTTGTCAAAACTCATAACTATGGAAAAGTAGGTGTTATAGTTTCATGTTATATTCTGAAGTTTATTTATTCTGTTTTTGTGTGTTAAACTTTGGTATATCATTATTATTTTTTTGGTAGATGATATTGCCAGGAAAAACTCCTGTAAGATAATAACAAAAATTCGTTTTCTGGGAAAGTACATATTGTTTGTTTGCTTTGTACAGGCTATCAACTATTATGAAGTTTCCCTCAAGACAGGTGGACAGAGCAGTTTAAGGTAATGTTGGCTGACAAATTATCAATTTGAAATATCTTTTTATCTATTTATTATAGATTATTTTACTTCTACATCTATTGTTTTAATAGTAAATAAAAATTGAGAAATATATATATATAACGGTGCAGATATCAAAATGTGCCTTATATTGATACCGGTACTTTGGAAAAGAACACTAATCATAGTTCTTTCAATTAGTTAAAGTGCATCTTTGTTGAGAAATTAAAAACTAATTTAAAATTCACTAAGTCAAACAAAAAGAAATGGTATAAAAAAAATATTTGTCGGATTATTCTGTTCTTTTTATTTGTTTTGGGGTTTTTGTGCTAGCAGAGAGGTAAAGTGTTGGGCTTCCTAAAAGAGGGGTCTCTGTAAAGACTTTTGATTTTGGAACTTTTTGGATTTTGTAGGATGCCTCTGAGTCAACCCAACTTTAATTGATACCTGACATTAAAAGTATATATGGTTGATTGTTGTGCTGGCCATATGATACCCTCATTAACTGTTGGCCATAGAAACATGACCTTTACATCATGTGTCCTATAGATCACAAAGTCTGAAAGACATACTTTACTTTACTTTTACTCTATTTACTATGACACATTAATGTTAACCTAGGAGTTGCATTTCACAGGTATGACTTGGCTGAGCTGTTGTTGAAACTTAAACAGTATGACAAAGCTGAGAAGGTTCTCAAGCAGGCCATCGAACAGGAAGGTCAAGGTAAAGGAAAACTCATGATCTTGACTATACAGTGACCGATCATTTCATCCCCGGTCACTTCATCCCCAGTCATTTCATCCCCTAGTCATTTCATCCCCTGGGGACCTGACTATACATACCCCTTCCCTTCAATCCAGTTTTGTTTTAACTTTAACTGCTTCTAATGAAAATACTAAACTATCTTTGTTTGATTCAGAAATTTATATTTATCAACCATTAAAATATCCCTTTTATTTTTACATTGAATGTTTTTTTTTTCTAATGCTTGTCCCATCTTATGAATGTAATTGAAACTACTTTCTGTAACAATAAACACACACACACACTCACACACATTTTTATTTTTCTGTATTATTTTTGTAAGCATAAATCGGAAACAAAATAAATTGGTAGCAGTAAGGAATTAAATTATTCAACAATACTTTGGCTTTTTATTGCATTTTGGGATTGTTAGGACGCGCCTGAGTCCACCTAATCTTATAGGTACTTGACATATTGGGGAAGTAAAGGCGGTTGGTCATTGTGCTGGCCATATGACACTCTTGTTAACTCTCAGCCATCATCATCATCGTCGTCAAACTCCATTAGAGTGAGGGCTTGAGAGGCTCAAATCCTCTCTTGCAAAAGCCCTGGACAGAAACCCTGCTGTCTTGCATAGTGCAAACTCTCAGCCATAGAAACAGATGAGCTTTAGGTCGCAAGATCTGAAAGGGGTGCTTTTTAAAAATAATGTGTCATTAAAGTTTAAGGTTGAGATTATACTTATACAGTTGTATTTCATCTACCTGTTTCTCGCCAGATCTAGAGACAATGATTGAACACACCAAGTATCTGATTCTCTTAGCCAAAGTTTATAACCAGGTGGACAGACTGGAGGATTCTCAGAACACTTTACAGAAAGCTAGAGACATGCAGGCCAGGTAAGTTGTCACTTCACCAAACACAAGGTTTTCCAAAGTAAGTGATAAGTTGGATGGACAGAAAATTTCAGTCTTAGAAAACTATAGAAAACTTAATACACAGGTTATAGACATGTAGAGAGAAAAGATGAAAAACTGGCAATAGATTTCATATGAGAAAAGTGGAAACATTAGAACTAAATTATCTAGGAGCATATCTTTTGTTATAAATTACAAATGTTGCTTTATAAATGAATACTGTTACATCTAGAGGCTGAGCATATCTAGGTCATATTCATGCTAATTATAAACTTATTGTTTTCCCTGACTGACTCAGGTCAGTCATTCATGTTAATTATAGACTTGTTTGATTCACTGGTTTTCCTGGCTGATTCAGGCAACCTTTTCTGTGCTCTAATGGCAATTTGAAATAATATACTTTTATGAATTTGTCCTATGATATGAAATAAGAAATGTGACTATACTCAGGGTACAAAGATGAAGCGAAGAAAGCTATGCTCTAAGAAATACTGGTACATCTTTATGAAAGAAGCCAAAGTTGTTGTTTTTTCTCCAACACTTTAGAATGTTTTCAAACTTACATCTTGATCTAAAGAGTTTAAATGAAACTTAAGTAAAATTATTAGAAAACAGGATAGAAACATTTTGTTTAGAAGGTAAAATAGTTTTGACTATCCCTACAGTGTGAGTGCTACCTTTTTACCCCTGCCAAAAAATTAACAACACCCTTATTGAATAGAACTGTTATTAGGTTCAAGTAAGTCATATTTGAAGTATTATACAGCCAGTCTTTTTGGACCTGGGATCTCAATATTTGAGATAAAAAGGGCCTGGTTATCCAGAGTTCAGAAGGTTAAAACTGAAGTTTGTTCTGCTTTGCCATCAATGATGCTGTTAAATTTGAGTGAAAATTTGTAATCTCCATCATAGTTTGACTCCTGGATTCTTGGTCAAATATTCAACATATTCTCTACCTTTCTAATGTTGACTATATTTAGTACCTTTGAAATAGACTTTGTTGTATGTCAAATGGTGGGCAACACAACAGCCACTTTCAGCATGTAATCACATAATGCACTAACTTTAGTGCTAATTTTTTTTTTCTTCAGAGTACTAAAGAGAGTGCAGGTGGAACAACCTGATGCCATCAGTGATCAAAAAGAACTAGCTGCAAGGTAACCCCCCAAAAAAATTGGATTTTTGTTCCTTTGGTCATATGTGATTTTTTTTGTTGGAAAATATTTTCTATAATTCCCAGAAAGTAGCTGGTGTTTTCTACCTAGTTTTGACAATTTTCTTGCTTTTAGTATTTGCAGTCAGTTAGCTGAACATGCTGCCAACCAGAGAGATACTGACACAGCAATCAAGTTTTACAAAGAAGCTTTAGTGTATAGTGAGAATGATAGCAAGGTAAAAAAATAAATCACCTTAGACTCTCTTAATAGAACTGTAAACATCATTTCTTTTTCCATAGCAACATCAGTAGAACTAATTCATTGAATGTGACTTTTAATACCATGTCCATTGGCCAAGTATGTTTGTGTAATGGAGTTGGGGGTGGGAGGAATAGCCATTGCCAGATTACCCATGTTTCTGATTCAATCTTGCTTAGTTCCTCATTGTTTGGTTCTGTCTACACCCCCATTAATAACACCGCCCTCTCTAACAATTAATGATTTAAAAATGAAGCAATATTTTTTCATGTTTAAAGTACCAGTAGTTCAGACTCAGAAAGATGGAAAAAAAAATATATTTAACATTTTAGCCCAATGAAAGATCTTTATGGAGACAGCTTGCCGCCCAATGTGCCGAACGGCGCAGGAGGACATAAGTCTAAGTCTAATCCTGCATAAATATCTAATGTTTGGACACAACTTGGGATTAGCTTTCTGTTCAATATATGCTGTTAGGTTTGTGTTACTTTTAAAATTGTGTGTTGCTCTGTTCTTCAAACATAGATGAAATAAACAAAACACTGTACACATTGTGTGTGTGTGTAGTTTTGTTTAGCAAAATTCTTATTTCTGTTATTTTAAAGAAATAGGTGCTAATAGCTTGAGAACAACAACAGACTGCTCGGTTTTCTCAACTTGAACAATTTTATAGTTGTGAAAACAACATAATCAGTTCATGAAACCACCTGTTGAGCTCAAAAAATAGTCTTGCTTATAGTTAGGACATTGTTCTGAAAAATAGATTACTCCAATATATATGTATTTTTATCTATATATAATATATATACATATATTTTGTGTTTAAACAGAGAAGCCTAGACCTAGCTGGACTGTACCTTATGTCAGAAGATTTAGATTCATGTCAGCACCAGTTGATGACTTTACTCAAAAATGATGGTGATAATAGCAATGCAACTATTGTAAGTTCTAGTTACTTCTTTTTTTTTTTTTTTCATACAGAAATATCAGGTCTCTTGAGCCTTAACACTTAGTGCTCTAAGCTGGTTTCAATAACAGAATTAGATGCGTTACTGTATTAAAATTTAAAATATGTTTTTTTTATTTATTATTTTAATGTCTGAATTAGTTGAAAAAAACAACTGTTTTAAATTTACATTTATAAATATATAGTCTACAGTTCTTTGATATTTCATGCTATGGTTGGTGTACATGGAGTGCTGATTCAGGTTGTGAAGAAAAAGGTTTTGGTAATTGTAGGCACCACTCTTAAAGAAGAACATTTTAAAAAAAAATAATGTTTTATGAAGAAGAAGGCCAACTGAAAATAAAAACGTCTTACTCAAGGATTTGTGTGAAAAAAATTAGAAATGCAAAAAAATTGTTTAATTATATCCAAACAGATGCTGGCAGATCTTATGTTTCGTAGGAATGATTATGATACAGCGATGTATCACTTTCAACAGCTTCTTACCTTAAAACCAGGTGAGTCTTTGTGTTAGCAGCATGTCAAGTAATGCCATATTTTTTTTGTTGAAACTCTATAATTTTGTCATGTAACCTATTTGTATACTCATGATCATCTTCACTTCACCTATCCCTTAGTCTGTTGGTATGTTGGTGCACCACACAAGATGTTTGAACCATCTTTTTCCATTCCTCTCTTATGCCTTGGATACAAATTCTTTCAATGACAGGCCTGTCCATTTTTTTATGTAGTCTTCTCGTCGCTTTCTCTTTCTACTATTTTATTTTCTAGTACTATTCCCTGAAGGAAGGTCTTTGCAAGCCCTGAGAACCTTGTGATATATTAGTTTATGTTTTTTTGACAGTAGTTAGCAGATCATCAAGGGGTCCAATTGCTGAATTGATCCTGTTTCTTTTTCATTTGAGATGAGCTCTTTGTATGTGAGTCTGCAGCACATCAATTCTCTACTCATGATGTGCCAACTTATTTTGGTTTCTGCAGGAGCATAGGTTTGCTATCACAAAACTCCAGTAAACAATTACTTTTCAGTTTCTTTAATTCTTTATATTCTACAAGTATTATTCCTGTAATCATATCTTCATTGATTAGCAATCTCTTGATGATTTTTTACAGCTTTTTCATTTTCCTCTTTTCCTGTGAAACAAGGTCCAGATCTTGCTAAGTCACATGATGCTATCAATTTGCATAGTATTCTGCTGTTTAATACTGTATAGGCCTGTTATTATGCAAGTTCTTTTAACTGTTGAGGATTTCTATTTTTTGGTTATTGTTCAATAATGCAAGGAAAAATGCACGTTGTAGCAGTTTCAATAGATTTATTATACAAATATTTTTAGAAATCAACTCTAACTCTATTTTCTGTACAACTCCAACTTTTACAAACTTTCTACTATTCGTTATACAAGATCTCACTTCTCACCACAAGTTCTAGCTGTACCTTTGCTCTCCAAATTCTAATTAACTTAACTCTCCAAACTCCAAGTTCTAACTTACTAGCCCTAACAAAATCAGGCGTTAAATACCCTTTTAGTTCAACCGTACCTTTTCAAAAACACAGCGTAGACACTTTCATTGCCTCACATCACCCAGCCATATTGTATCAACAAATATCAATTTGCATAGTGTTCTGCTATTTAATACTGTATAGGCCTTTTTATGTCCTAGTCAATAGTCTACATAATACATTTCATTAACTCAACTGCTAGGACAGTATTACTTGTATAAAAGTTTACAACTTACAAGGAAATGTTTCCCAGATAACTATGAAGCACTGGCCAGGCTGCTGGACTTGATGAGAAGGGCTGGAAAACTGGATGAAGTTCCTAAATTTTTAGATCAAGCCAAGAATGCATCTTCCAGAGCTCCACTAGAAGCTGGATTCTCTTACTGTAAAGGTCTCTATGAATGGTTAGTAGATTCTCTTACTGTAAAGGTCTCTATGAATGGTTAGTAGATTCTCTTACTGTAAAGGTCTCTATGAATGGTTAGTAGATTTTCTTACTGTAAAGGTCTCTATGAATGGTTAGTAGATTTTCTTACTGTAAAGGTCTCTATGAATGGTTAGTAGATTTTCTTACTGTAAAGGTCTCTATGTATGGTTAGTAGATTCTCTTACTGTAAAGGTCTCTATGAATGGTTAGTAGATTTTCTTAATGTAAAGGTCTCTATGAATGGTTAGTAGATTTTCTTACTGTAAAGTAAAGGTCTCTATGAATGGTTAGTAGATTTTCTTAATGTAAAGGTCTCTATGAATGGTTAGTAGATTTTCTTACTGTAAAGTAAAGGTCTCTATGAATGGTTAGTAGATTTTCTTAATGTAAAGGTCTCTATGAATGGTTAGTAGATTTTCTTAATGTAAAGGGCTCTATGAATGGTTAGTAGATTTTCTTACTGTAAAGGTCTCTGTGTATGGTTAGTAGATTCTCTTACTGTAAAGGTCTCTATGAATGGTTAGTAGATTTTCTTACTGTAAAGGTCTCTATGAATGGTTAGTAGATTTTCTTACTGTAAAGGTCTCTATGAATGGTTAGTAGATTTTCTTAATGTAAAGGTCTCTATGAATGGTTAGTAGATTTTCTTACTGTAAAGGTCTCTATGAATGGTTAGTAGATTCTCTTACTGTAAAGGTCTCTATGAATGGTTAGTAGATTTTCTTACTGTAAAGGTCTCTATGAATGGTTAGTAGATTCTCTTACTGTAAAGGTCTCTATGAATGGTTAGTAGATTTTCTTACTGTAAAGGTCTCTATGAATGGTTAGTAGATTCTCTTACTGTAAAGGTCTCTATGAATGGTTAGTAGATTCTCTTACTGTAAAGGTCTCTATGAATGGTTAGTAGATTTTCTTACTGTAAAGGTCTCTATGAATGGTTAGTAGATTCTCTTACTGTAAAGGTCTCTATGAATGGTTAGTAGATTTTCTTACTGTAAAGGTCTCTATGAATGGTTAGTAGATTTTCTTACTGTAAAGGTCTCTATGAATGGTTAGTAGATTTTCTTACTGTAAAGGTCTCTATGAATGGTTAGTAGATTTTCTAAAAGGTCTTTATGAAGGAGGAGTGGGGGGTGACAGTGAGCGGGTTCAAACTCTGGACCATCAAACGACAGCCCGAAGCACATACCACATGACCAGGCAGCCACCCAGGGCACATGTGTATAATTAAAACAAAGTAAGTTAAGTTCCCCTTTCAGACCTAGGTACAAATAAAACTCTATTAGCTATTGGATGCAAACTATTTTTTTTTAAATTTAATTTTGTAATGAAAATATCATTAAATACTGTTTGATTCCTTTGATGCAGACACTTCTAACCCATACAACATCCTAAACACCATCCCAAACCAAACCTACCAACCACTAGCCAGATCCACTCCTGTTAAACCTAAATCTACTAAAATTAATACAACAGCCTCACTAAACAAACCTACTAAAGAAGTAACACCAAAATACCTTAAAACCTTAGTAATAAATTTTCAAAGCATTAGGAACAAAACAGCAGACTTAGAAATTTTATTATAATGTGAGAAACCAGACATAATTGCAGGCACAGAAACTTGGCTACATCCTGAAATTTATAATGCAGAAATTTTCAATAGTAATTATGAAATTTTTAGAAAAGATAGGGCTGATAATCATGGAGGAGTTCTTTTAGCAATAAAAAACACTCCTATAGCAGAAGAAATTACCTTACCTAACTCAAAAAATATAGAATCAACATTTTGTAAAATTAATACCACCTCAACATCCCTAATAATAGGCAGCATTTACAGACCACCAAATTCTAGTTTAGAATACATGCAGGAACTATGTAATCAGATTACTACACTTAAAGAGACAAATAAAAATGCAGTTTTTTGGATTATGGGTGATTTCAACCTACCTGATATAAATTGGAAAACACTAACCATAGATAAACACCAAAACCTTAAGGACATAAATGAGCTTTTCATAGAAACTTTACACAACCTAAGTTTAGATCAAATCATTAAAAAGCCAACTAGATTAAACAACACATTAGATCTCTTCTTAACCAACAGACCTGGATTAGTAGTTGATTATGATATTATCCCTGGTCTATCAAACCATGAGATCATAAAAATACACAGTCAGATAAAAGCAGTAGCCAATACAAAACCCAAAAGAAAAATCTTACTCTGGAATAAATGTAACCTAACACAACTACACCAAGCTGCATTAAACTTTCAACAAACATTCTTATTAGAAAAAGACATTATTAACCAACCAGTCGATGACCTCTGGAATTTCATTAAAAACCATCTTAAAAGCATTATAGAAAATCATATACCAACTACATACACATCAAACAAAATAAATAAATGCTGGTTTAATAATAGACTAAAGAAGCTTTGTAAACAGAAGGAAAACCTATATAGAAAATTTAAAGAAACTAATGCAGAAAGAGTTTACAAAAAGTATATAAAAATTAAACACTTAACCCAAAAAGTAAGCAGACAGCTGCAGAATGAATACATAAACAATGTAATATCTAAAGATAACAAAAACCTATGGTCATACATTAAGTCTAAGAAAATGGAAACAACAGGCGTAGCGCCATTAAAAGATGAACATAACATAATACATAATGATAATGAAACTTAAGCAAACATTCTAAACAAATACTTTGCATCAGCATTCTCAGCCCCAGGAGACAAAAGACATATTACTGAATTTGAACCAAGTAGACAACATAGAAGATATAGTAGTACAAGAAAATGGAATTCAAAAACTATTAGCCAACACCAAACCAAATAAAGCTTCTGGACCTGATGGTATTCCAGCTAGATTACTCAAAGAACTAAGTAATGAGCTAGCCCCAGTGTTCAAAATACTCTTTCAGGCTTCACTTAACCAGGGCAGAGTACCAAAGGACTGGAAAGAAGCTAATGTCACCCCCCTATTTAAAAAAGGAGAAAAATCTGACCCAGGAAACTACAGACCAGTATCACTTACCAGCATCACATGTAAAATCCTAGAACACATAATATGTAGCAACATCATAAACCACTTAGACAAACATAATGTCCTCACACCATACCAACATGGCAGTGGCGTAGCTAGAGTATATGATGCCTGGTGCGGTACCTCATCTTGATGCCCCCCCCCCCCCCCAAAAAAAAAAAAAAAAAAAAAAAACAACAACTAACTAATTAATAACATTGCAAAACCTTACTTTTTTTTCAAAATAATATGTAGGCTATTCATTAATCAAATATTGTTAATTCTTTCATGACCTTAATGACCTTTCATGACCGCAGCATTATCATAGCCTTTGTGTCGATGAAGTCAACAAAAGACTCACGAACATGCACCCTGTCATTCTCCATGACAACATACCGTAAAATTTGGGAAATTTGATCCAGCTTTGAGATGTCAGGTGTACTGTCAAAAATAATAGAGGAATATTTGGCTTGTTTTACTTGCTGTATGATTTGTTTTTTTAGCGTGATCCCCCAATATTGTAATAAATTCATTTTGTATTTGTGGAGACATGTATATATTCGATATGGAACAAAGCTTAGTTCGAAGCACATGCTCCCTCAAGAGTGGATCGTACTTTGATAGTAATTTTACTAACTCTCCAGGTTTTCGTCTCTTGTATAATCAAATCTTGGGCCTTGTTGTCAATATTGTTCCCTACTCTCAGGCAAACTTCAAGTTCCCTCCAAGCAAGCGATGACTGAATGTGAGCTCTGCTGGTCTCATGTTTTTCTATTTTCGGGGATAACCTCCACCACTCATTGAATCCATCTTTGGATTTAAATGAAGATTTGGTACTTGATCTTGTTGAGAAGAGCATGCAGTGGAAGCAAAATAATAATTTTTTATTTTTTTTTTGGCGAATAACACATCCACTTTCTAAGAACTTTCTCGCCGTTTGACATTTGCCGGAAAAACAAAGCCTTTGAAAGCTTTCTAGCCTTTCCTTTTGCTGATTCTTGATGTCTATACGCCTCTCTGAATTGACTGTCCATACGCTGAACTGTTTCAGATCCTTGAGTGAAAAGGTGTATGCGAATATTATCTGTGATGACATCAGGCCAATCTCCAATGTCGTTCAGTCTAGAGTTTATTATCCTGCTTTCTGTATTGTTTACACTGTCTGATGGTTCAGCTTCTTCAGTATGAATTTTTGAGGACATGCTTGTGTGCTGTCCTTTAGTCTCTAGAACCTGCGGTATTGAAGTATTTTCTTCTTTTCACGATGTCGGCCTCATCCTTTTTTTCTGAATTCAATGATAACCGTCTCATCTTGCTTTGTTGCTTTTAATTGTTCAGTTAATTCATACCCATTAACAGCTCGCCTATAGTCGGTGGACTCTGGCAATGATTTGACTTGAAATTGTCTCGATGCTTCTTTAGACTTAAGAAATTTAAGAAACGCACCTCACTGCGGTCAAAGAAACTGCTTTATGCGGATGACATTGTCCTCTGGTCAAACGGCAAGAAAGCCGACCAAATACAGGCGGCATTACAAGCAGACCTCCAAACCATCTCCTCGTATTGCGACAAATGACAGATTCAGATAAACATTGCCAAAACGACCTGGTCCCTGTTCAACCTATGGATCGACATTCTTAAGGCTTCATTCGAGCTTCAACTTAGTGGGCTGCGACTCCAACGTGAAAACACGCCAAAATATCTAGGGGTGACCCTGGATAGAAAGTTGTCAATGCTCCAGCACGTCCAGGAAGTTGAAAGAAAAGCCTCGGAGAAGTTAGTGTTACTAAGAAAGCTGGCCAGCACAAAGTGGGGTGCCAAAGCTTACATGCTACGCACATTGTACTTAGGGGCAGTCAGATCACACATTGAGTCAGCTCAAGTATATACTAGTAAAACTGCCCTCGAATCACTCGACCGAGTACAATCACAGGCACTAAGGTTCATTTGTGGCACCTTTCGGACAAGCCCAACAAACGCTGCTGAAATCTTAACAAACGAGGCCCCTTTACATTTAAAGAGGGAGAGGGCGGTACTTACAGCCTATGAGCGCTATAAAAGGGGCGACAACATGTACCGTGTGTCCGAAATAAATGTAGTAAATTAGAGTCAAACTGTTCTATAGCTTACATTGTATGGAAGAAATAGTCAAGGAGATGAAACAAAATAGCGACATGACTAGTTTATAAATCGTTAGTTCATGTTTAAAATACAGTAGTTTAAGTTTGTTCGTGTCCATACAATTAGTCGTTTTTACTGAAAAGCTCACGGAAATAGGAAATTAATACACACTGGGGAAATCTTGGTGCCCCTCTCCACTTGGTGCCCTGTGCGGCCCGCACCACCCGCACATTGGTAGCTACGCCACTGCAACATGGCTTTAGGAAATATAGATCATGTGAAACACAACTAATAGGACTAATTGATGATTTTTCAAAAGGTCTAGATAATAGTGAACAAATAGATGCTATCTTACTAGATTTTTCTAAGGCTTTTGACAATGTTCACCACCATAGTTTGCTTAAAAAATTACAATATTTCGGCATTAATGGTCTACTGCATCAGTGGATTAAAGACTTTCTGATAGGGAGAGAACAAACTAATAATAAATGGCTCTAAATCAACACCGATAACAGTAAACTCAGGTGTACCTCAAGGAACAGTCTTGGGTCCACTACTATTTTTAATTTACATAAATGATTTACCAAATTGCATTACTTCAGGAACAAAAGTCAGATTATTTGCAGACGATTGCATAATATATAGAACAATAAAAACAACACAAGACACAGATATTTTACAAAGAGAATTAGATGAATTACAGAAATGGGAATCAAATTGGAGCATGTCTTTCCACCCAGAAAAATGTCAGTTGTTAAGAGTAACAAAAAAACTAAAACAAATTAATTCCACTTATCTTATTCATGGCAAACCAGTAACACAGACTAAAACGCAAAATACCTAGGTGTTATAATAAATGAAAAACTGTCATGGAATCCACATATTGATGAAACTACAAAAAAATCAAACAAAGCATTAGGATTTATTAAAAGAAATTTCTATAAATCAAATAAGAACATAAAACTAAAATGTTATTTAACCTTGGTTAGGCCAATAATAGAATATGCATCCTCTGTTTGGGACCCCTCAACTCAAGAAAACATTAAGAAACTAGAACAGACACAAAATAGAGCAGTGGGATTCATAACAAACGAATATTCACATTTGACTAGAGTAACACCTTTAGTAAAATCACTAAATTTAGAAAGCCTTCAGGACAGAAGGCTCAAAAGTAAAGTAGCAATAATACATAAAACACTGAACCATAATATTCAAATACAAAAACAAAATTTAATAAAATACTCTGAAAGACACAAAGATAAAGGCACATTCCTCGTCCCATATGCTAGGACAAATTTGTACAAATACTCCTTCTTCCCTAGTGCTATTAGAGCATGGAATGGGTTGCCTGAGCTAGCCAGGAAAACCAGTGACTTGGCAGAATTTAAGTCATTGGTTAATATGCATGACTAAATGCATGACGCGTAGGACGTAATCATCTTCTTTTTTGAAGTAACGTCTGTATTATATAGATAAGATAAGATAAATATAATTAAATCATGTGATAGCAGTGATTACAAACAATGGTCAGCAGAACTATCACATAAGCCAAGCTTACACATTTAAATACCATATAGAAGTATGCTAATTAGCATTGTAGTTTATTAGTTCCAACATTTTAGTGAACATTTTGGTCTAATTTTTTTTTGGCCTGACATATTCCAACATTTTGTTTCCTTTTCCTGAAGTCTACATTAAAAAAAAAATGTTATTTGTTTCTTAGGTATTCTGGAAACCCTACAGAAGCTTTAAAATATTTCAACAAATCTCGCAAAGATTCAGATTGGGGCAACAATGCCATCTACTGCATGATTGAGATTTGCTTGAATCCAGACAATGACACAATCGGTGGGGAAGTTTTTGAATCAGTGGAAGGAGAAAGTGTTCAGTAAGTCATTGAATATTGTCTAGCCGTAACTGCTGCTGTGCTTTAAAACTGTCTATCCAATCTTTTTAATGTCATTATTTTACACTTTGTATTGTCAGGGTTAGCAAAGACAAGACAGATACAGAAATAATGGCTGTACGGACAGCTGAGAAACTCTTGAAAGTAAGCATTTACTTCCTGTACTAGTTCGGTCAATGTAATTGTCGAGCCTCTTTAGAAATCTGATTTTAATTAAAAATTTTACTTTATGAAAAAGAGAAAAGAAAAATAAAATACTTTTTTTTTACATTATAAGAAAGTTTTTTTTAAAAAAGGTAGATCTTTAGTTTTAATATTCATTTAAAAGTTACTGTACACAAATTTTTTGTTTGCTGGTTTTACATGATACGGATGTTCCTTCAGCAATGAAGATAATTACATCCTAGCTCATACCTTCTGCAGGACAGTGGAGGATGGAATGGTCAGGGTTCAAACCTGGAAACATCAAGATGACAGTCCAGAGCACATACCACGCCCACATGCCACACAACTGTTTGCACTAAAGCTCTGAATTGTTACTTTTAGTCACTGATCATGTTTATTTCAGCACATTCCCTTACTCTTTATTCTGAAACAGTCGACAGTGTATTCCAAAACAAAAGCACTTGAAGTTGGACTTTAAATTATATTGAGCATTCATGTTGTTTAGAACATTTAATAGTAACATTTTTGTTTAAGTAAATAACAAAAATAGAATCTAAAATTTAACTGGACACACAGAGATTCTGTAGAATGTGACATTATTTCTATGTAATGGAGTTGCAATCAAATTTTAAAAAATTCTTATACAGGAGGTCAAGCCAAAACCAGGAGATCTTCGACCTTTGATCCTTGAAAATATGTCCTTGATTGCCACCAAGCAGAAGGCCAATGTGGAGAAAGCTTTGAACAGTTTTACCGAGCTCTGCTCAGGAGAGGTAGGCTAAAGCTATTTTGTGTTGTTTTTTTTTTATATTTTTTATGTGATGTTGTTTTGATATTGTGCATGAAAAGCCATCCTGCCCATTTTAGGTTTTAGAATAAAGTATTTCAAGTATTTATGCATATTGTAGTATGTGAACCAGCAGCCTCTTTTCTTTCTTTCTTTTTTTGAAGTCAACATGACCTAGCATATGTAAAAATAGTGTATATTTTTAAACAGCTGCAAAATTTTGAAGGCATCTTTGTAATTTCAGTTTACTGAACACATTACCTTTTGTAATTTATTTGTTTTAGCATTGTCTTTGTTTCAAGGTTTTGCACATAAACAGCAAAAAATAAATACAAAAATGCAAATTGAAATAAAAAACTTGTAGTAATGTTAAGTTTGCCATTCAGCAGGCCACTCCTGAAGGTCAGGGGTCATCTCTGTCTGAAGCTTCAGGTCCTCGGAAGGTAGACATTGTATTGGATATTCTTTTTCTTTAACCTATATATTACATTTTATCTTAATTTTATTGCAGTTATAGTTTCTTTAGAGATGGAGGCCTTCTTAAGAATATATTTGAAAATTGTAGCTTACCAACATAAGATATATGGTTGACAAATATAAAATAAAATTTAAAAAATGTATAAAAGTTATTTTTATTTAATTGCAGAAAAAGAAATATTCAAGTATATCTAATTAGACGGAATGTTCTGTAATATCCTATTAATAATTGTAAACATTTCATCTTCATCTTGTGAAGTTTTTTTTTTCATTTTGCCTTATCTAAATTTTATTGCTCTAAAAAGCATTTTAAGGTTATTCCTGAAAAATACTTAAATTTTGTAAATATTCAAAGTAGCAAATCAATTTTGATTAACGCCTAGCAGAAAAGTGACATGTGGGCCATCATCAAAAATTGTTTTGTGTATGTGTATTTCTTCTTTAACTGGACTTCAACTTAATATTAACTCCTAGCGTCTCATTTCACTGCTTCTAACAGTCTTTGTGTTTCTAAACTATAATCTTTTCCATAGGCTTATCCTTTTTTTAAAAAAAATTATTTATATTATTTTAATAGATCACAGTTTTGTTAAAAAAAAATAATTCTCAATTATTTTGGTGATCTTGTATATATTTCTTCTTACTTAGCCAAATTTCCATTATCACCTCTTCAGACTTGTAATTAACAAACCCTATGAAGGCAAAATGTTACATTTATTGTTAGTTTTCAATCCTTTAAGTCTAGCTAAACTGGGAAATTTGAAGGCAAGTGACATGCCCTGAATGAATACTTTTTTTCAATTTTAAAAATAATCTAGTAGAAAAATTCAGAAACCTTCATTCCACTACAATGCTTGATTAGGACATGGAAATCTGGACATTGTCTGGTTGAGTGACATGAGCTACTAAGAAACTGAGAGTTTCACTTCATATCACCATGACAACTTCTGAATTGTATTTCCAGCTGACTTGTGTTTGTTGAGACCAGCATGTAAACATCACAGATTCACCTGCCACACAATAAAGTACAGGGGTCATGTAATAGTGGCATGAAAACTTGATAGTGGCATGAAAACTTATTCCAAATAATATAATAATAATTTTTAAAAAGGGGTAATTAAAGGCCAAGGGAGATAAAGGTATAAAAAGTAAAAGTTAAAATTTCTAAATTTGTTTATAAAGTTAACATTTTCCATAAAACGTCTATAGTTATACAATCAATGTTACTAATACAGAATGAATTATTTCATTGTATTGTTACCAAAGTCATCTGTGCTCTTCACTCCACAGAGAGAGCATGTTGGTGCCCTGTATGGAATGGCAACAGCTTACATGGTGCTCAAACAAGTGCCACGGGCCAGGAACCAGCTAAAGAGAGTGGCTAAAAGTCCATGGACAATTCAGGTAATGCTATTTCTTCTTTTTCTTTTTGGCAAGTTTTACAGTTAGCTGTTTTAAACATTTCTTAAATGCTTCATCTCAAATACCTATCAAATACCTAGAAAAACTCTTTCAAAAAGTATTTTCAAGTCTGGATGGACTGCTTTATTTGACTTGGATTCTAAGTTTCTGTCATCTCTCAATTCCTAGTCTAAACAGGATGTCAGGGTTCAAACTCAAGACCATTGAGATGCTCATATCATTCCACAAGGCATTTAACAGGAAAAAAATTGAACACAAAAATTATTTTCAATCTGTAATTGTTACAAGCCTTGTCAGAAGTACTGTAGAGTGTTTGTTTCAATAAATGCGGCTCTAGTAAAATGATTCTATTTAGATTGTATTTTATTCTGTAGGGCTGGATCCAGAGAAACAACAGGGCTTGTTCAAACTACTTTTTGTGTTTCTAATTTGATCAACTATAATTTAATTAATTCTATTTGGATTAGCATCACGCACACAAGAGACACTATATCTGAAATTCACTTTTTGACATTCTCACCTAGTCTGACGCAAACAACAGAAATAATTATATTATGTACAAGATGTTACATTCTTCCTTTAAAGTATCATGGTTAAACAGCTTGTACACAATATGTTGCCTTATCTACCTAATACATACACAGTTTGCCCTACAAAGTTGTGTCTCTCATGTTTTTTTTAAATAGAAGACCAAGAATAATGATGGTCATAGTCTCATGGAACAGTAAGGCCATAACTTAATGTGGCTGTGTTTTTATACAAAGTTGTCACATGCATTACTTGAATGGCATAATATTCACATGTTTTCCAGTTTATTTTTGTGATTTGGCTGTTATTAGTTGGCCTCATCTCAGTTTTCAGCACCACATTGCACAAACTTTTAATGAGACTCCTAGCCAGAAATCACTGCTCTTGAAATTCTAACAAATAAGTTATTCAAATGATATACATTATAAAACACTATTCTTTAAGTATGTACATGCCTCATTATACACAACTATTAATGCATGAAACGACAATATTTCTACCTACTATACCATGATTTCACTTGTTTGCCAAAGATCAAGTTCTATGTTTGCTAAACGCAAAATCAAAAGGCAGGCATCCCAAAGGCAGACCATGAGTACGGTGGCTTGATGATGTAGAGGCAGATCTACAACAGCTAACAATCTGGGCGTGGAGATGTAAAGTGCAGGATAGATCAGAATGGAAAGATGTGCCAGAGCAGGCCTGGGCCTGTACTGCCACTGGGATGGATGGATGTCTGCTAAACCATTTCCCATTCTTTTCTTTTTTTTTTAATATTACTGTATCAGCCTATAATATCACTAACCCATACATAAAATAATATACATTTTGTATGAGAGTTTTATGTTTATTTATAAATGAATCCTTCAAAAGAGAAGATAATCACACCCTACACATATCCATAATGCTTACAAAACTATCTCTCACAGGATGCTGAAGATCTAGAGAAAAGTTGGCTTTTGCTGGCTGACATTTACATCCAGTCTGGGAAATACGACATGGCTGGTGAGCTTCTGAAGAAATGTCTCCAGTACAACAAAGTAAGGGGGAGCTAACTTTATATAATTAACATGAAACGTCTGCCTTATTGTTGTCTTAAATATCTTTTTTTTTTTAAATTTTATGATAGGCAGAATATTTTAGTAATATAAACATGTAGAACTAATGGTATAAGTATGATTTACATGAGGAGAGAATGAGTTTAATAAATATTATGGGTTTGAAATGACAAGAGGTAGAACAGGAAAAGTACACAAACCCCTACACAAATTAAAATTTCTGAGCATAAAAATAAATATAATATTTTGTGTGATCATACAGGTCTTATGAGAGATAAGTTACTTGGAAGGCTGTAAAAGTCAGCTAGAAACGTTGTACCCATTGTCACGAGTCGAGTCTGTGACCTATTTCGACCAGTTTCTAGAAGCTCGAGTTCAAACCAGTGCAAGTGTCCAGCGTAAACAAGTTAATTTTAGGTATCCAATCAAAGAAAGGGGTTAAGGAAAAAAATAGCACACGTCAGCTTCTAGAAGGTCAAAGTTACTAAAATAATTATCTGAGAAGGTTCAATGATTCTGGAACGTACGATCAAAGAAAGTATAAATAAGGGGAAAGTCAGTTAGACGGGGTCCTCGCTCGGTCCTCGCATAGTAGTAGTTCTTGTAGAGCGATGGTCCTCGCTCAGTCCTCGATTAGTAATAAGTTTTGTGATATTAGCGGGTCCATTAAGTAAAGTTTTAGTAGTTGAAGTTGAAGTTATATTAAGTGAAGTTTTATGTATCTTTAAGTTTTATTTATGAAGTGTCAAGTTGTTATTGAATTAAGAAGTTAATTTGATGTGAAAGTTGAAGAAGTTATTAAAGAAGTTTGAAGAAAATACAGAGAGATGTTTCTTTCTTCATTTCATTGAATTGTCAAGTTTGATAATATAATCCCCGGCAAGTGTGATCGTCATTTCCTATGAATTCATCAACTTATTAATACATCCTTCGGTCAGTTCGTCACATTTATGGCACCTCCGATAAATAAGGCAAGGCATCGATGAATACAGGCATCAACCAATAAAGGCGACATCGAAGTATACATACGTCACATATATTGGCTCCTCCTGACGAAAAAAGGCATCTATAAATAAAGGCACCGACGAAGACAAGCATCACATACTACATTTTCAAAGAATAAAGTCGGCACATTCTAGCAAGTACTACGAATTTAAAAGGAAAAGCCTCTAACAAATAAACCATAGCCTCTCGTAACGACAAAGCCTCAACTAAGCATTACAAGAAAAGCCTCTTTCAGAAAACTTCAACAAGACGTACATTCATTGCTACGAAAAGTATTTTATGATTGAAACTTCCAGTCAACAGGTTACATAATAGTTGACATAGAGGACGTCCTGCAAGACAGATCATCTGTTTTAAGGTCAGTACCTTACATTTTATATTTACTAAGCTGTGAAAGCTACATTTACTAAGCTGTGAAAGCTATATTTACTAAGCTGTGAAAGCTATATTTACTAAGCTGTGAAAGCTATATTTACTAAGCTGTGAAAGCTACATTTACCAAGCTGTGAAAGCTACATTTACCAAGCTGTGAAAGCTACATTTACCAAGCTGTGAAAGCTATATTTACCAAGCTGTGAAAGCTATATTTACCAAGCTGTGAAAGCTACATTTACCAAGCTGTGAAAGCTACATTTACCAAGCTGTGAAAGCTATATCTACTAAGCTGTGAAGGCAACGTTACTAAAGCTAGTTGTACACTAGTTTGTTTACAAATACTGACCACTTGCATTCCTCAAGAGGAGACACCGATCGATATTTAACTAGGTCAGCCATAGTTAACCTCTCACCTGTGGACAGGTGTCGGTCATCGCTAGTGTAGGCAGTACTTATAAATAGAAAAGTTATTAAGTTATTACAATGGCTTTAGTCTCGTACCCGTGGAAAGCATACATCAAAGTAGCCGCTTACGGTAACATGCCACAAGAAAGAATGGAGGAATGGTGCACTCAAAAAGTAAATTACGAGATACAAAGACGTAAAGAAGACGAAGAGGCAGAAGAAAGAAGACGTAAAGAAGAAAAAGAGGTAGAAGAAAGAAGACGTAAAGAAGACAAAGAGATAGAAGAAAGAAGACGTAAAGAAGACAAAGAAGCAGAAGAAAGAAAAAGGATTAGAGAAGAAAAAAGAAGACAAGAAGACAAAGAGGCAGAAGAAAGAAAAAGGATTAGAGAAGAAAAAAGAAGACAAGAAAATGAGGCAGAAGAAAGAAAAATGATTAGAGAAGACAAAAGAAGACAAAGAGGACGAAGAGAAGAAACGCAAAGAAGAAAAAGAAGAAGAAGAAAGAAAACTTAAAGAAAGAAAAGAAGAAGAAGAAAGGAAACTTAAAGAAATACAAGAAGAAGAAGAAAGAAAACTTAAAGAAATACAAGAAACAGAAAGAAATGAAACTGAAGAAAAAGAGACAAGCATTACTGAAGGACCTTACATTGTTTATGAGTACAACAAGAATACTACTGATTTTCAACTATTTAATAATGAAGAATTTAAAGCTGATCAGAAAAAAGATACAACTTTGACAAGAATGTACAAGAAGGCACAAACAATTGTAAAGCAGCCAGGACTTAATGTACCTTATTTCAAAGAAGGAATACTTGTGAAGAAAAGTGTTAATTATGATACCTATGAGATTGTTGAACAAATCATTTTACCACTGAAATATACTCAAGACATCATTGAAAAGAATCACAATTTTCTACATACTAAACTAGCAAGTGTGACGAGGACAAAGAAAAGAATTCTTGACAAATTTTATTGGCCGAGCATTACAAAAGATGTTAAGAAACATGTTAGTAAATGTCAAGTTTGTCAAATGAACAATCCTAAGACAAAAGTTCCAGAGCAACGCACGAATTTTGAACAAAGTTATGAACCAGTTGAAAATATTATACCAGACCAAAATGACTCACTGTCTAAGGCAAAACAAAATAACTCAGAAACGAAAACATTTCAACAAGATTTTGATACAAATATTGAAGTCATAAAGCCATGTGAAAAAACTCAAGAAGCTGAAGTCAATATTCAATGTGAAACAATATTAAATGATTCCATAAAGTTTAGAAATTTTAAACAAGGAGACAAAGTGAAGTTATGGTTACCTGACATGAGAAACAAACTGATTTATACATGGCAAGGTCCATTTACTATCATCAGAAAGATTTCAAACGTAATTTATGAAATCAACAATAACAAATATATCAAAGTGTTTCATGTTCATATGTTTGAGAAATACAACGAGGATACAGATAATGAAAACTTATCAAAAGAACTAGAAGAAACTGTTACATGCTTAGAAACAATTCAAGAGGAAAATGAAGACAATATAAATGAACCATTACCAACGACATCAAAACAAACTGAATCTATCAAAGACATTGACATAGGTCATTTAAAGATGAAAAGTAAGAAACACCTGTTGAATACAAGTGAAGAATATTCTGAGATATTTCATGATGTTCCTGACATATCAACATTTATAGACAATGTGATTATTTTAAAAACTGACATACTTGCCAACTCAAATGTTTATTTTCTAACTTCTCACAATAGAGATTTACTGCAGAAAGACTTAAAGGATTTATCGGAACAATGCATACATGAACATTCAAACTCAACGTTTTCTACTTCAATCGTTTTACAACGTAAACTATCACGAAAAGAAAGATTTAGTGTCGATTTTGGACAGTTCTTGTTTCAACATATGAAAAGCAAAGAATATTATAAGGACCATAGTTGTATGTTGCTTAAAGCTAGAATGAAACGTATTCATGAACTGAGAGACATTTTGTACCAATTGAAAGAACGTACATTTGTAGCTAAACTAAGCAAGTTTGTATTGAAACCAAAAGTGACATTTTTCAACAGCAGAGTTGAACAAAACTCTCTGAAAACACATGACAATATTGTTAAACGTATTTTGAACTATAAAGAACCAAGAAAGAAGAAAGGTACGGATATACTAGAATTGTTTCAAGTGCCCGAACAGAAGAAATATACAGACAGACTAGAATTGTTTCAAGTACCTGGAAAGAAGGCAGTTGCAAATCTAACAAGACTGTACAGCTGGGTCAAGATTTATTTTAATACTTATGTCATGCAATTGTTTATTACTTAGTATATTTGCATTAATACTGTTGTTATAATAGTTTTCCAAAAGAGTAATTTGACATTCTACATGTTTAGATTTCATATATTGGAAAATAAGTTAATATTCAGATATTCTGTATTAGCAAGTAATATGATGAGCTGACATGTATTTTTTCAGTATTGTGAAGTTGTATAATTTTGATATTTTCTTGAGTTACAAAAGTTAGAAAGTTCATGCTCAAATATCATGTAGAGACAAGTAATGTATGGAACTAAGATGTATTTTCTATAATATTAATTATATATGCTGAATATGTACAATATTTTGATTTTTGAATAATGTAAATGTAATGCAACAATTATTTGAATTATCAGTTTTGTACTTTATAGGAACAATTCTTTTAGATTTTTGTGTGCATATATTGTAATAGAAATAATGTTATTTTACGCATTTTATATTGCATACAAAATGCTAAAAAGGCAAGGGGGTAATGTCACGAGTCGAGTCTGTGACCTATTTCGACCAGTTTCTAGAAGCTCGAGTTCAAACCAGTGCAAGTGTCCAGCGTAAACAAGTTAATTTTAGGTATCCAATCAAAGAAAGGGGTTAAGGAAAAAAATAGCACACGTCAGCTTCTAGAAGGTCAAAGTTACTAAAATAATTATCTGAGAAGGTTCAATGATTCTGGAACGTACGATCAAAGAAAGTATAAATAAGGGGAAAGTCAGTTAGACGGGGTCCTCGCTCGGTCCTCGCATAGTAGTAGTTCTTGTAGAGCGATGGTCCTCGCTCAGTCCTCGATTAGTAATAAGTATTGTGATTTTAGCGGGTCCATTAAGTAAAGTTTTAGTAGTTGAAGTTGAAGTTATATTAAGTGAAGTTTTATGTATCTTTAAGTTTTATTTATGAAGTGTCAAGTTGTTATTGAATTAAGAAGTTAATTTGATGTGAAAGTTGAAGAAGTTATTAAAGAAGTTTGAAGAAAATACAGAGAGATGTTTCTTTCTTCATTTCATTGAATTGTCAAGTTTGATAATATAATCCCTGGCAAGTGTGATCGTCATTTCCTATGAATTCATCAACTTATTAATACATCCTTCGGCAAGTTCATCACACCCATTACAATGTTACATTTCCTGGGGCGAGGTGGCTGAGCGGTAAAGCCCTTGGCTTCCGAATGGGGGTCTCAGGTTCAAATCCTGGTGAAGACTGGGGTTTTTAATTTCGGGATCCCCGGGCGCCCCTGAGTCCACACAGCTCTCATAGGTACCCGACATTAGTTGGGGAAAGTAAAGGTGGTTGGTCATTGTGCTGGCCACATGACACCCTTGTTAATCTTTACATCATCTGCCCCATAGACCACAAGGTTTGAAAGGGAAACTTTTTTATTTTAATATACATTTCATAGACTATACAATGAATTGTTTGGATAAGTGGTAATGGTTATTGCAACAATCTTTCGGACATAAATTAAAAACAAGGACAGCTCCCTTTTATTGCCATTATTAAATATTTTGTATGAAATAAACTAAATACAAACTTAAGTGAGATCATAAGTCACAATGTGTATATTTCAGTCTTGTTGCAAGGCTTATGAGTACACAGGATTTATCTATGAGAAGGAACAATCGTACAAGGATGCTGCCAACAGTTATGAGAATGCCTGGAAGTATGGAAACAAAAACAACCCAGTCATAGGTCTGCAATCTTTTTCATGTTCGACTGTTTACTGGTTCTCTGTCTGTCTCATATAGTTGTAAAAAAAACTTGTCCATCCAGTGTTAAGATTCATGAATTGTAGTTTATTTGTTTCATGCAATCTTTTATTAACCGTCCACTTTTTTATAAATTTTTTTATTAAATGAAAAGAAAGGGAAAGAAAAAATGAAAATCTATTTTGATCTGTTTAAACATATTTTACCACTTACTTTTTATTTTGTTTTTAAGTGTTCTTGAATATCTATTTTTTCTTATCTTATAAAATACAGACGTTACTTCAAAAAAGAAGATGATTATGTCCTATGTGTGCCCCTTTACTTAAAAAAGATGATTACACCCTATACATGTCCCTATGTCATTCTAGTCATGCATGTTAATCAATGAGTTAAACTCTGCCAAGTCATTGGTTTTCCTGTCTGATTCAGGCAACCCATTCCACGCTCTATATCAATGACATCTATATTCCTAATAATTGTTGCACTGTTGTAGTTCATTTATCTTTAACAATTGATTAAAAAAACAAAACAACTGAATATTAATTAGGCTAATATAAGTTTATTTTTTGTTTTCTTTTCTTTTTCAGGATATAAACTAGCATTTAACTACATGAAGGCAAAAAGATTTGTTGATGCTATAGATATTTGTCATCATGTAAGTTTTTGTACAATTTTTATTCATAAAATAAATATATAAATGAATGATGTATATTGTGCCTTAAAAATACTCATAATTAGACTGATAATTATAAGAATATAAAATTAATAACAGACAATGTAGACTGTTAATATGTAAATATATATTCAAGTAGACTTAAAAACAAAATGTGAGTAAGTATGTTAAGTAGCTCTTTAGAATCGAGACCAACAGTTGGGAGAAAGAAGCACAAGAAAAATCCACATGGAGGGCAATCATTAAAGTAGGGGTCAGGGGTCACAGATACACCAGAAGTAGGAAAAATGCAGCATCTGGTGATCACAAAGGCTTAACCAGTTGGAAGAAAGACCCACAGAATAGATTCACATGCAGAGCAAGCATCAAGGGAAGGGTCCTTGATTGCAGAAGTTGGAAAAAGGGTAAATCCAATACAGCATCTGATGATCACAAATGCCCAACCTGTGACCGTTGATATGTTTTTAATGGAAAGGCATGTTAAGATGTATAATTGCACTGACTTATTAAGTTAAATGTTATAATTCAACTCCCATCTTAAATCTTAAGCTCCATCCCTAGTAGTCATTAAGCTAGGGGAGTAAATGCTTTGCTGTTTAATGGACATCACACTGACTTAGAGCTTGATATAGAATTTTGAAAATTGTACTGACCATGATCTATCCTTATCTAAACTGTTAACCACATAATGTGATTAAGTGAATGTAGGCTTTTTAATGATAGCAAGACATCCTGGAACAAGAAACTGTCAGGAAGCAATGAATATATAGAAGTGTATTTGCGAAAATTTGAACTCCTTAGTTTCTCAAACTGTTTCATTGTAGAGCATTTAGATTGATAAGCATTTACAAAGTATAAGCTTGCACTCCAACAGAGATTGATAATCTAGCTCACATCTACCAAGGTTTCTTTGTCGCATATTTTGTATTATTTTTTAATCATGGATTAGGTTTTTGTTCTTTGTCAACAATCTTTCTTGAAATTGATTTATTTCAGGTGCTCTCAACTCATCCAAATTATCCTAAAATACGTAAAGATATCTTGGAAAAAGCCAGACAAAGCATCAGAGTTTGAAAGAAAGTCTTCATTCCTTACTTGGTTGGTTAACTGAAATTTGAAGTTCTTAAAATCCGTCCTAAATTGTGTATATACATTAATAATATTTGGCGAAATGTTCAGAAAAACATGTGATATTTATTTTTTTTCTCTTAAAGCTTCAGTTTATATATATATATTTATATGTTTATGTTGTAATTTAATTAAAAGGAAATAAAATCATAATAAATAGAAAACTTAATTTCTTATGTTTCATAATTTAAATGTTGATTAGACTCTCTACTATAAACATAAATATTTAATCTTGATAACATTATCTTTCTATTAAGTAAAAAAAAAAAAGTAAAGTTTCCGTTTCAGACTTTGTGATCTAAGGGGCAGATGATGTAAAAGTCATCTTTTGTGGATCATGGTTAGTAAGAGTGTCATGTGGACAGCACAATGACCAACCGCCTTTACTTTTTTTCCAACTTAAGTACCCATAGCTGGGTGGACTCAGAGGGGCTGAAAGAGATCATGAAAGTAAAAATCCCACAGGATTTGAACTTGGGACCCCTGGTTCAGAAGCCAATCACCTTGGACATGTTAGGTGACCCACATTAAAGATATATGGATGTATGCAAACCCAACATGACACCAACAGTGTGGGTGATGAGGCACTGTACAGATCCAGATGGAGAGTAAACATAACGGAAGGGTTAAGTGATACAGCATCTGGTGATAACAGAGGCCCTACCTGTGACTGCATTGGCCTCTTTAGTCACACAAGAAGCTGCTTGGGGAAAAGATTGTCTCTCGAGACCTAAAATACCACAGAAACCCCCCACACACACACACAGATTGTGAACCCTACAATTTAAAGCAAAAGAGTGCCGCAATTAATAATTCCGATCAATTCAAGTAAAAGAATCATTTAGCTTGTTGTATTTTTACCAAGCATATTCTCAAATATTTGTGTTTCCTTGTCCTCTTGGTCATTATTCTAAGCTTGAGTAACCAAGAAGAATTCCTCACTCCTAAGTTTGTAGACCAATCTTTGAGATCAACTGTATACTACTGATAATATCAATAAGTATTTCAAAAAATTAAAGGCAAACAAACTTTTTTGTTCATAAAAACAGCTCAGAGATTTATTTTGTATACAAATATAAACAATAATATAAAAGTATAAATTTAGTGTAAATTAAGGCATGTAAACCTGTAGGACTTTATAAATAAAAAAAACAACTCTTATTTTTTAAAGGCAAATGACTTCTGACAGCACAATTTAGATCTACAAGTTTACATTATTCATGTTTTCCATTCATTACTTTCTTGCCACTTTCATTCAATAGAATAGAGTTAAAATCATTCTTCTTTATACAGACTCTGACTTCATTTTAACCTTATACTTATAATTGGCTAGCATTCATAATAAAGCAACATTTTTATCACAAGTTTGGCTCAAACTGAAAATATGTATGCATTATTACCGAAACTAATAGAATAAACCTACTTTAAAAAAGAAATATATTTCTTTGACAGCCAAAGACAATTTTGACATATTATATGTTCAAAAAATGTTGAGGTATCACTCATTTCAATTTCCGCATTTATCAAGTTCAAAGATAAATACAGCAACACAAATTTAAACGTATTTACAATGATCAAAAAGGAAGAGAGTCAGGGTCACGTCTGCAATGAAACGTTTAACCAAGAAATAGTAAAAAATTCTCCCCACTCAAAAAAACCTTGACAAAATAAACAAAAACAAACAAATGAAATCATTTGTTAATCGAATAAGACAATATTGAATCATCTTCATATCTCTCAGTTAATCCTTCCAGACATTTGGTCACAAAAATGTTCACATTTGTGTTCAATTGCAAATAATTAGTAGTGAACAAATAATCAACTACATATAGCTCTGGATTGTAAAATCCAAAAGATCTGGAGATTTTTAGTCATTGGATCTGAAACTGTAATATTTTGATTGTCTTATACAAAGTGAACATTGCAACAAAAATAATGTGTGCCGAAGAGTTCTTACATACAACATTGCATTGACAAATATAAACTCCATTGACATGTATTGAATATCTTTGGCTAAACAACAAACTTGTGGAAAAAGGCGCTTTTTTTCAGCTCATTTTATAGCCACATTACCCACATTTGGCTAAAGTTATTCATTTTCTGTAAAACTATTTTTGCATCAATTTAAAATAATGTAAATAAACCATAAATAAAAAGAATTCATTATTTACATAGTAACAACAGTTTGATCAATATCTAAATTGCGTTAGCCCTAATGTTGGCAATGCAATCTCTTTAGTACTGAATTAGAAAAAAAAAGATGGCATTAAAAAATTATAATAATAAAAAAAATAACCCTAATCAACTTGTGGGGGTTCTCAGATGGTGATGTGGAGAAACGGCCTGATTATTAAAGTTCCTTTGGACCTGTATACAATGGCGCCGAACACACGCCTCATCCGTAACGTGATGAGGACTGAGTGATGTCCAGGAACATTGTTTGCATTGATTAGACCAGTTGTAAGTATATAGTGTTGGACATAACAACATTAGAACAATGAAAATTCACGCTGATCTGTCAGCTGGTAAACGCACCAACTAACCCCAATCGTTGTAAAAACATGGAACTTACTGTATTGTTTTGTGTTTTATTGGCAATGTAATCTTCTTCTGATTAAATTTATAAAAAATAGTCAAAAATCGCCACCGTAGACCTGAACAAAAACTCATCTGCGTGCGTATGTAAAATAAAGAATCTTACTTGGAAAACAAAAAGGATCGTCATAATTATACATTTAGGTTTAAATAATGGACCTAAATCATAGATGAACAGTTACCCTGTTACGTACCAAGGTAACACCTTGTTGCTAGATCTATGCAGGGCCTGCATGACCAATGATTGTGTCAAAGGGGACAACACAGTAACCGATCGTCCTTACTCTCTCCCTAAATTATATTAGACCCCCACTGACGGTGGATACAGTCATTTCTAGAAGTCCCGAAAAAAAAAAAAACTGATTAAAAAAAGCCCGTTTCTTTATAGATATCTGCAGGTGTTATATTGCAGCACTAGTGCCCTATAATGAAGGCTTCAATATGAAGCAAATGCAGTTATTTAATAATCTTTTACATTTTATCATATCGTGTGCTCGTTTTAGAAACGTTTACACTTTTGAATTATCTCAGCTTTTAAAAGAGACAGCTTCATTTTGAACTGCCTAATCAAAGTATGTTTCCTAATTAGTTTAAAACATTGCATAAGCAAAACATATCTAAAGTTTGAATAGCAAAAACATAAGAAGATTAATTAAGCTAAGATTCCATCAGGCTGCTTTTCGCCAATCGTTGGTGTGTAATAGGAGACATAGCGCTCTCTCCTAAAATGTTTATATATGGTAACGACTATTTTCACCAGTAAGAAGGCCGAGCCAAGAGCCAAAAGGACAACTCTGAATACAGAGTTCCTCTCTCCCTCGTGATAGTCATTATCAAGGCTGCCGATGAGTGCGACAATTAGAACCATATAGGGGGTGATTGTGTAGCGAGTGAATCTGTCTAACAGGAAGAAGTCTGCGAACACGTACGACAGATAGAGGAATGACAAAATGGCTAAAAGGATTGTCCCGGCCGTGTCAGCGTCGACCACTCTGTCTCCGCTATACGCCAGCACCAAGGCCAAGTTGATCAACGTTGCTATGGTGATCCAGGTGGCGTGGATAGCCAGCCCGTTGTGAACCAGAGCCCTCGTCAGCCATATGTCTTTCACCTGATTCTGTTTGACTAGTTGTGGAGAAGCTTTATCCAACGCGCGGTATGAAACAACCCTGGCAATGCTTATCACCAGCGTATACGCGATTAGCACGGCGCAAGAGACATTGAACAAACCTCTGTCAAACGTAATAAGCCAGGTGATGTTTAAGCTGCTTATCAAAATACACAAAACCCACAGCTTAACCGGCAGGAACCTTGGGTTATCACAGACTGCTCCTTTTTCGTTCTTCCTGAAGATGTTTACCACTGAATAAATCACCAGAAGAGCTTGCCAAGCATAGATAAAGCCCCAAATGCCAAAAGTCCAGCTTGCTGGTGATATAGGAATAGGATAATCTTGAGACACGATTCTTGTGTCATTCTTCAGGACAACTGCGGAAAAAAAAATTCGAAGGTTTAAGACTTAACCATATTATATTTTTATTAAGTTTCATATAGTCACATATAGATCATGTGCATAAGGCTGAATCCCAAATATGACATTCGCGATTTTGAGAGGAAGCGGTGGTGGGCGTGGCGTGGGGATGGGGGTTTGCTATCGTGCTTTAAGAGTTAGGTAATACTAATTTAAGTCGAAGCTAGGAGGAGCTCTTGGAGCCTGGATCCTTCAGAGAATCAAATCCACTGTTTATTAAGGTAGAGTGTATAAATCGCGTTCTATAACAAACAGATCAGACTGTTGGGTAAGCTAGTAACATCATAAATATATAAACCTTGAAGGAGAGTCCTTACCTAGAGTCACTGGCATTATGATCTTTTAACTAGCAAGTTTTGGTACCCTTTGCAGATCTTTCGATCCATAGGAGGAGCTGAGGTAAAGCTCATCTGCTGCTATGGCCGAAGTTTAACGAGGATGTCATGGAGCCAGCACAATGACCAATCACCTTTACTGCCCCAAAGTAGGTCACTTATTAAATTTGGGTGAACTCAGAGGAGACCTGAAAATCTCGCAGTTCAAAATTTTGATCGGTGGAAATTACAACTCGATATCCCTCAGTTCGGAAGTCAAGCTCTTGACCTCTTGGCCACCACAACCTTTTTTTTTTTTTAAATTAACCCTGCCCTTCACATATTTTCACCCCAAGATTTATTTAAATAGTAACACAACACTTACCTCCGTCATTGCCAGAAGTAGCAATACCATTAAGTGCAAACTGGGCTATCATAAAACAGAGGTTTGTGATGGCAACAACAGCGTACAGCATTTTCCGCCTGTTAAAAGAAAACAAAATCAACAAAAATGAAAAGGTAAACTTTTTAAAAAAAAATTGCACTACAACGATGCTAAATTTAGTCATTCTTAGCCCATGGGTCGGAAATCCACGTGGGGAATACAAGTTTACGCAAAATGGTAATGCTATTTATTGATTTAAGTCTATTACTTATTTATTTAAATTGAGAAAATCTGTTCAGAAAACAACGTTTAACACGAGAAAAGCTCAAACAGCACACATTTTTTTTTGTTTTTCAACATTTCTCGGTATGCTCCCACGAAAATACACGTTCCTGCAAAAGATTCCTTAAATTAAGACTTGAAACTCTTGCGACATCAGTAAAAACATATTTCATTATTTGATAGATTCTTTGCAGAGTATGAAATTCAAAGTAACGTTGTAACTTTATTAATATTACATTTCAATGTAGCATTTAAAATTCTCTTGAAAAGAAAATAATAGGTCTAGATGGTAGCCTATGTCTTGGAGTTATTAATAACTCAAATTTGCCGTAGGAAAACACTTTCTATAATATTAGGGTATTTATATTTGAGCCTACCATTTAACAAAAAAGTGTAACTGTACCTGCAAATGAAATGTTTCCTCTGAGGTTCTACTTCTAATTTATTTCTCTACGGGTTAATTTTATTGATTTAAAAAGGCAGTTATAATATCATGAACAAGACAGGACATATTATATATCCTGTATTTTTAAGGAGCGTCTATAGTTTATAAGATAAGAAGGTATGATGGGCATGGAGTACAAAATGTGTAGAGCTACACAAATAGATCAATGAAATAGGGCCCTAATTGCCATAAATCGCTCAACGTTTCATCTATATTTACCATATCAGAAAAGTTATATAGACCGCAGGCGGAAAATGTATTTGTCTGCTTTGTATATATGGCTCCTTTTGTCTCGAAAGGCAATGGATGCGCCCAAATGAGTCACTGGTTTTGGCTTAATCTTGAGACGGGGCAGAATCTGGTGTGGCTAATCAAGCCAATTCTAGAACGGCAGACTTTGCCACAATTCGTACATGTGTATGCCTCTGATTTAGGGCTAGCAGACAGGGCAGCTTTCTTTTTATCCCTCTTGATTAAAGCCGCTTCAATTCTTTTGTTCTCAGCAAGGGTTGTCCCAGCACGCACAGTCTGTCTCCATGCACTCCGGTCTTTGGCTATGTTTTCCCACATACTTTCACTGATGCCTGAGGCTCTCATGTCTCGCTTGCAGACATCTCTATATGTTAGTCTTGGGCGGCCCTTGGGTCTGACTCCTTCCACAAGCTCAGCATATAAGATATCTTTCGGGATTCTGCCATCTGGCATGCGGGTGACATGTCCGAGCCAGCGTAATCTTCTTTGTGTCAGGAGAGCATACATGCTGTTCATATTGGCCAATCTTAAAACTTCCTGATTGGAGACATGGTCCCTCCAAGAGATGCCCATTATGCGTCTCAGGCAGCGCAAGTGGAAACTATTCAATCTGTGCTCTTGGTACATGTATGTTGACCAGCTCTCACTGCCATACAGGAGAGTGCTCACAACACAGGCGTTGTAGACTAGGATTTTGGTCGCTGTGGTCAATTTACCATTTTCCCAGACGCGCTTGGAGAGTTTTGCCAATGCTGTGGTAGCTTTTCCTATCCTTTTTGTCAGCTCGATGTCTAAGTCTAGGTTACTGACAATTGTTGAACCCAAGTAGGTAAATTCCTGCACCACTGAAAGGGTGTGGTTCCCAATTTGTATTATAGGTATTTCTGCGACGTCTTGTGCCAGGATTTCGGTCTTGGAGAGACTTATAGTAAGGCTAAACTCTTGACAAGCAGCTGCTAAGGCGTTCACTAGCTTCTGTAGACCTCCTTGTGAGTGAGATACGAGTGCCGCGTCATCGGCAAACAGCAGCTCCCTTATCAAGATACGACGCCTTTTCGTTTTGGCTTTAAGACGTGCCAGGTTAAAGAGCCTTCCATCGGATCTGCTATGGATGTATATTCCGTCTTCCAGGGATTTAAAAGCACTGGATAGTACGTCTGCATTGTAAGCGACAAAATATTCTGGGTTTGCGAATTCATGTAAAACACTGCACTTTCTATTTGGCATTGAAGACGTTGACATATCTATAGAACAGCGGTTCTCAACCTTTTATGCTCGGCGACCCCTTTTTACAACCCCCCACTCTGCCGCGACCCCCCCCCCACCCACACACACATACAGCAATAAAAGAATAGACAAAACAATTCATTTTTTCGATGGTCTTAGGCGACCCGTGGCAAATCGTCAATCGACCCCCAAGGGGGGCGCGACCTACAGGTTGAGAACCCCTGCTCTAGAAGCTAGGCGTAATTGTAAGTTTAATTGGTTTCAAACTTTACATGTCCCAAAAACTTTTTTAAAAATATGGCTATAAATTCACCGCTAGATATATATCTAGGACCAATTTTGTTAGTTTTTTTCGAAACATTGATATGTATCTAACGATTATAGAGTACTCTTTAGAATACAATTTAAACAATTTTATTATGGGGATAGGTAAAAAAAGAAAAACTATACTAGTGTTCCGTTCAGTTATAAATCTAAGAGTCTAGACATTTTCTTCTTGATCACGTGTCACATTTTACTGTTCGCTTGATAACTTTATCCTGTACTTAGGACTTGACCTGTTTTCTTTATTTTATATATTTCAGACGTTACTCCAAAAAGAAGATAGGCCTAATTACGTCTTATTTATCCAGAGCTATAAATTTTCTGTTATATATGGCAGTGATTGATACGGGATTACACAAATGCATAGTTAAATTATTTCCGATTGTTAAAAAAATTATCTACTTACATGTTTTCCGTTGTTTTTATTCACAGAATTAATTTTTTTTTAAAATATTTTTTCTCTCTCTCTGTTGCTTTGATGTAATTTTATATTCAACGCTTGTCATAAAAGTTCGATTACTTTTCACTTTCTACGTCTGCTCACCGCTTTTTATATAAAAAGAGAAAAAAAATGAGTTACATAACGTAATCTATATATTCAAAAGAAGAATGAAATGCACTGTGCTAAAAATAGATCGCTTTACATAACATATTCGTTTAAGGTACGTTCACACTCGGAGAATTTTTTCAGAAACCTGACCTACATATATAAGGTGCTGTCATGTCACACATTTCTGTGAACATCGAAGGGTAATAGAGCTCCCGTTTGTGACTCCACTGTTATGTTCACACCAATACGAACGATGCTTACTCAATTATTTTCATGTTTGACTTTTAAATAATATGTTTATTTGGCATTATTATTGAATATTTATATTTCATTTCAGACATGTATTATTATTTTATTTTTTGTCGTACAGACGTGGCAACAATTTATTGGTCTAAACTGCCCACAGATTGTGACGTTGCAGGTCAGTGTTCAGGCGTTCTATATCGATTGGTCTCGAGACAACCTGCAACCTATTATACCTACTATCATTATGTGAAATTTACTAGAGTAACACCTTTAGTAAAATCACTAAATTTAGAAGGCCTTGAGGATAGAAATCTCTAAAGTAAAGTAGCGAAGTAAAGTAGCAATTATACATAAAAACAGTTAACCATAATCTTCAAATACAAAAACAAAACAACAACTAATAAAATACTCAGAAAGACACAAAGATAAAGGCACATTCCTTGTTCCATATGCTTGGACAAATTTGTACAAAGGCTTTTTTTTTTAGCTTCAATGAAATCTCTACAATGTCTTTATTGTTTTTAAAAGGGCGATTGAAAGACTAGGTGACACTCCGACATTGTTGCTATTTTATTGAATGGGGCTAACTTGAGCGTTTAAGACAAAAAAAAATCCACGGAGTTGGCATCAACACGCTAATGTAGTTCTAGTTCTTGTCAACTCTTGTCTGAAAAGGATTATAGCTGATGCTCTACAAGACTATATGAAATCGACAAAGAGTATATCAGTAAAACACAGGGCCGGATTCACGATATTGTAGGACTATGAATTGGGTATTATTTATTGATTCACGTTTTGTTAGCTACAATAAATAATTGTTTAAAGTTGCAGCTTGACTGGAGAAAGCGTGAGGGAGAAATAGCGTTAACAATTATTTTAAGGGAACTAAACCCAACAAATTTAGCCACATAGGCACCTAATGACAGATTTGTTTCCCTTGTTGGTATCAAACAGAATAATTAATAGCCATTAATTTATTAACTTATTGGTTTATGCCAATGAATAATTGTGTGAAGTTTCAACTTGATCCGAGAATGGGTGTGGGAGAAATAACGTGTACACACTTTTTACCAGGCAGACAGAGTGAGTTGATATACTTTTTTCTAACTAGTAATTATTATTTTTTCCCCACATGTATGTCATGTTTTTAGATTTATGAATATTTTAAAATACATTTACTAATGAAAAATGTAAGAACGAAGGGGCCTCCACAAAAGGGAAGTAAAGTTCCTCTTTCAGATCTTGCGATGATGTTTATATCAATGGTTTCTTTGGCTAGGTTAATGAGCAGGGTGTCATGTGGCCAACACAACGACCAACCGCCTTTCCTTTTCCCCAAACGAAAGACATGTACACATTAAAGATGGTGGACCCACTAAAGACATGTACACATTAAAGATGGGTGGTCTCAGGGGCGCCCTAAAAAATTCCGAAATTCAAAATCCAAGTTTTCACCTAGATTCGAAACCAAGGCTCCAGGTTCGGAAGCCAAGCGCTTAACCACTCAGCCACCGCGCCCCCTCCTGCCCAAGGCCTCCTCATTATAAAATCCGACACTAAAAGACCTTTCTCAAACCTAAATTCTGACTGACTTGGATAATGGTACGCTTTTTAATAACTTGCTTTAACTACCAGTGTGAATGGGCCTTAATATTTGTGACATATAAGGGTCGAGCACTGCTTATGCTTAGGTAGAAAATTGGAGGGAAAAAAATCAAGAGGACAGGGGAGATTGGTGAGTGCGTAGGGGCGGGATCCTAAACCAGTGATTCACAAAATATATTTTCATGGCACGGTAGTTTTGTATGTGCCACTTTCGTGGACCACTTAACTAGAGTTTATCGCTCTAATTGATTTGACATTTGGCCCTCAGTTCATTAGCTCTACTGGGTCTATGTTTAGTTTATGCTCGTTAGTTCCCCAAGCATGTCGTAAACTTACTATTAGTATCCAGATAAGGAGAGTCGTAAAACTTTGAGGCGTGGACAGAAGGCATATTAGTGACTGTAGCTTATAGAAAAACAAGAAACGAAGTTCTCGTAAATTTCAGTTGATAATTGTCTTTACTTTATCTATTAAAAAAATTAAAATATGGAATAATACATAAAAATTTGCATTAAAAAAATATATAAGTTTACTCTCAAAAAAAAAAAAAAATGAAGCCATGCCTACAATTGTGCCTTGTGGTGTGGTTTGTCATCGCGATGGTTCCGAGTGACTGAGTTAATTGAAAAGAAGATCCCTGGAAATTATTTTTGGGGCCCCAGACAATTTATAACTTGTGCTGTCTATAGCTAAATCTAGCACTGCATGTATGCTGCGACGAATAGGCCTACCGTATATTACGAACCATACCTACAGCGCATACACACATGGTTCCTGGTATCAATATGTTGTGAACCTCTGACGTTCAGATGTTGAATAGAAACTAAAAAAAAAAACTGGGGTCTACTATTTTCAGAATGAGTGTATTGTATGAGTAAACGACAACTTAGGCTGGGCCCGGTCTCGTGTTCTAAAACGTGATCTATGTTTACATTCAATCTACCTGGCCAACTAAGTAGGTCACTAACAACTTGTTGGGGCATGGGCTGCTGACACTACTCTGAGTACGTCAAAGGATAGTTTGAGTGCACTTAAGCTCTGCCCTACATTACAATAAAACTATGCCAGGAGGAGATTATCATTAAGCATTGGTTCTGGTTTTACATCTTCGGATTTCCTTTCAGAATTGAAGATTAGGAAATCTTAGCCCAATCCCACCACAGGACCCCGAGTAGGGTTTGAACCTGCGACCATCGAAACGACTGTCTAGAGTGAATACCACAAGACATGGCAGCCATACTATTTTTTAAAAATATATACTCCTTGCATTGACTAACGTATCATGTAGTTCGTGCTTTAGAAGTTAGATCTTCTTAATTAAACAGCATAGTTTACTAAAATGAGTGATGCCCAGAAAAACGGCTCGCTGGCCAGATTCGGCCCGCGACTTCCTTCCAATCCGGCCCGTCAAAACGTCGTCACAAAGAGTAGAAAATCCCAAATCCAAAAAAAAAAAAAAAAAAAAAAAAAAAAAAAAAAGATTGAAAAATGTATATTTACCTACGTTAGGCTCCACATTCTTTCTCTGTACCATGACCTTTAACCTTTAACATTTGTTTTGCAGCGAATAAAATATTCTTAAACTTTGCCTAAAGATTGGAGGATCGATGGGAATATTTACACAAAAAAAAACAAACACACAATAAAATGAGTCGGTGGTAAGGCCAGATACAATATTGCTCACATTTTAAGTAGATAAATGAAGCCATTCTCCGACGCGTAAAAAAAAAAAGATAAACTTCAAATACCCTATAAATTAGGATTAATTAACGTAAGTACTAGACTAGATCTAGAACCACGGCCAATTTAGTTCGTGTTTAAGCCTTCTCATTGATGTGGCATTAAAATGGCCCACAGATTAATTAGGTTGGGCATCACTGACTTTAAAAAATGTCAATATTTCACCTAGAATATATTTATAGTTCAAATACGACTTTTGTTTGCTGACTTCTTAAGGCGCTCACATATCTCTCACCCCCCCCCCCTTTCCCCCAAAGCATAGCTGTAACTATCATAAACAAATGCTCCATACAAAAAAAAATAAAAAAAAATGAAGGGAGTGCACATTGTTAAATATTTTGTCTTATATTTCCCAGTGCTCTGCTTCATTTCTGGTGACCAATCCTTTCACGCCTTACCGTCTCTTGAGAGATCCATCGACTACTAGTAGTAAAAGTAAAGTTCCCCTTTCAGACCTTGTGGTCTATAGAGACAATTATAAGGACAGAGATAATAATAAGTTTCCTTTGTAATATAATTACATATATAAGTTACAGTCATTCTATCCGAGTAAAAGAAGAGATTATTTCGCAAGTAAAAACAAGTATTGTAAAATTTTAAAAAAAAACTACTTTATGTTGAAATAATATAGTAGGCTATATCATTACCCACGCAACGGCCGTTAATTTGTTCCCATGCTGTGTATTTTTTATTTTGCCATGGATCTACCCCCACCCCCTTAAAAAATTGAATTTCTATTTTCTTTTACATCTAATTGGCACGCCCCCCCCCCCTTTATAACCCTACCCCTGTCAAACACATACTTTTTGCCCGTGAATTCGTTTACCAGTATCACTTGTTACCCCACCACCACCACACACACCCTACGCCTTAGAAAATAGTCCTACACATAATCACTGAGTATTCTTCGACTTGTCAACTTGTTATCGAAATATTTGAAAGGTTCACTGATGTCTTCAAACACCATCTATCAACAAGTCATCCTACGTGCACAATTAAAGCTTGAAATAAATTTTTCAATTTTTCACTTCAGTTTTCAGACTTTTGCTTTGATCAGATTCCACCTTCTGACTGAAGAAAATAAGAACTAATAATGGTAGGCTTACGGCTAGAAATAAAAAGGAACCAGTTGTCTATAGTCTTAAATGTAGGACAGTTTTTTTTTTTTAATCATTAAAAACATTTGATTCTAAGGTTTAAATATATATAATATAAAATTATAAATATAAAAAAATATATTTTTGAGATAAACATTTGGAACATTTATGCATAGAATACTACAGAAATGCATCACATACAAAGATAAGGCACATCAGTTTTAAATGTCACAAAAATTTCATTATTGTAAAGCTTGTTGTCTTCCATTTACAAACAGATTTAGCCAAATATAGGCCTATATACAAACAAATCGCATTGATAATTGAATATAAATCAGCAACAACATTTTAATTAAAAAATCAACAATCTATAAAAAAATACAAGCCTGTCTATTGACCTCTTGCTTCAATATGAAGTCATTGTATATTTACTTTATAAATTACATAAAGTACATCTATTGAAATGTATGATGGTTTGATACAACCTAAAACAAAGCGAGCTATTAACAACAAGAAATGCTGGAAACTTTGATTCGTTAAACTTACGCTAAGATCCCATTGGGCTGCTTTTCACTTGTAGTCGGTGTAAAGTTGGTGATGTAACGCTGTTTCTTGAAATGTCTGTATATGGTGACAATAACTTTGACTAGCAAGAAAGCAGCGGCAATGGACAGAAGAACTATTTTGAAAACAGAGTTCCTCTCGCCTTCTTCATAATGGTTGTTGATGCTGCCAGATAGAGCAACAACCACAACCATATGGGGAGTGATTGTATATCGGGTGTATCTGTCTAATAGGAAGAGGTCTGCTAAGACATACGACAGTAAGATGAAAGATAAAAGGGCTAAAACGACTGTACCGGCAGTGTCGTAGTCAACATTCTTGCCTCCACTGTAGGTCATCACCATGGCGATGTTTAGCAACGACGCTATGGTCACCCAAGTAGCCTGGATGGCCAGACCGTTGTGAACAAGAGCCCTGGTAAGCCAAATATCCTTGACTTGCTGCTGGTCTACGAGCTGAGGGGATGCCTTGTCCAGTGCGCGGTATGAAACGATCATGGCTGCATACATTAGCAAAACGTAGGCTATGAGAGCAGCGCAGGAGACTTCAATCTTCTGTCTGTCAAAGGTAATTAGCCAGGTGATATTTAAGCAGCAAATCAGAATACACAAGACGAACATTGACAGCGGCAGGAACCTCGGGTTGTCACATACTGCCCCATTCTGGTTCTTTCTAAAGATGTTGATCAATGAGTAAATAACCCAGAGAGCCTGCCAGGCATAAATAAAGCCCCAAATGCTAAATGTCCATCCAGCTGGTGTTATGGCAGTATCATAATATTTTGACAAAACTCCAGTCTTGTTAATGAAGACAGCTATTGGAGGGAAAAAAAATAGAGTAAGAGTTGATGTTAAAAATACTGAACTTAAATATGTTTTAAATTTGGAACAATTGTTTAGCATAAAGAAGAGATAGCCGATACTGTTTTCTGTTGCACAATTTTAGTTGGAAAATATTGGTGAGTGCGATGCATTAAAAGTAGTTTAGCGCCCCACAAAAGACATTTAAAAAAAAACAACTTAGTTTTGAGTTGGGTGGATCGCCCGTTGTGGATTAAATTTTAAATGTATGGAGTTCTATAGCTAAAGGCAGCACGGAAAACCTTCTCTCACATACATCCCTTCCTCTACTGGTCCACAAAAGAAATTGGACAATAAAGTATTGAGCATTCTAAATGAGAGTAATAAATTTAAAATGTGAAAAAGTATGACAAATATTTATTCATGTTTTGGCATCCGATTTTTTTTAAAAATACAATCCAAGTCGGTGATAGTGGCACTATTCAGAGCTCTAATAGTTTGACCATAATAAAAAACTAAAAGAGGCTTCCACTTCCGATTTGATCAACAATTGGGATTTATTTTCTCGAGTTTTCAATTTAAAAACTTTTAAAATTCCAGACATCAAGCCTCTTTAGCGCCCCCTATGCTTAACATCCCCCCTCCCATCAAAAGATCTACCCTCCTCCATCAAACACCCCCCCCCCCCTGAAAGTATTGTTTGACTAGGAAGTCTTTGTGCTCGCATAATGAATCAGAATCTAGAATAGCTCACGATTTTCTCATTTATTTTGTATACTAGCTGGATAAGACCCGCGGCCTGCAGACCTTACTTTGGGTATTAATGATCTAGTGAATTGGGTTTAGATCTATGTCAAACATGGAAAATATTCTCTGCACATTTTGTAAATATTTTTCCAGGAAAATGAAAACAGAGTGAAAATTGGTTTACCAGTTTAGCCGCATACTGATAACTAATAGAAAAATACTATGAAAACGGGTTGACACAATTTGTTTAGAAGTTTTGTTCTTTAATAGAGTTAAATTTAGGTATGTTTTGGTGGCCTTTCGGTTGTGGGAGGGACATTAAACATACACTACGGTCGCCGCTATGATCAAATGAACATTTATGACAAGTTTTATCAAGATTGGTCAACCGATTTTGATCTCTATGTGGGACATACATACATATATAAATACATACATATATATACTCCTTACGTTCTACTTTATATATTAGATTAAAGCAAATCGGTATAGAAAACAAAAGAAAGACTTACTTCCGTCTGGACCAGCACTGGACATGCCATTGATGACAAACTGAGTTACCGCGAAGCAGAAGTTTGTGATACTTAAGATGATATACAGCATTTTGGCCTGCTGGAAGAGATGAAATTATAAAAATTATTTTAAAAAAACACACACACACAAAGAGTTACCTTATTATTACTATCTATATATAAATGAACTAATAGTTATTCTTCAGCACTGCCAGGATCGAAAATAGATAAAAACAAAATTCATTAAGTCCTCTAAATGGACCTCATTCACCAATCGTAAACAAACTGCATTCAGCCACGTGATTCTCTATCTCTTCTAGACAAATTATGATCTAAATTTTTAATACACAATGAGGCCCGTTGTGTGCAGTGAAATGTATGAAACGTTACTTTAGAGCAGGGGTTCTCAACCTGTGGATCGCGACCCCCTTGGGGGTCGATTGATGATTTGCCAGGAGTCGCCAAAGACCATCGAAAAAAATGGATTGTTTTTGTCTATTCTTCTATAGGTGTGTGTGTGTGTGCTGAGGGGGGGGGGGTCGCAGCAGAGTGGGAGATTGTAAAAAGGGGTCACCGAGCATAAATGGTTGAGAACCGCTGCTTTAGAGATATTGATGAGGATGTAAAATACCGTATGGTGAATATATCACCAGACGCGCTTGATGAGTTGTGTTCTTTGTAATCATGTTATAGTTTTGCTAAACTGTTCATTCTAATATAAAAAAGATGAAATAAAATGGAAACTACGTACTGTATTGCAACTTTAAATGTTTTATTGTACTTTGACTTTTTCTTTAATTTTAGACTATTTCTAATTTTCTACGTTTTTTTAAACACATCGTTACCCTCTTAATGCTGCAAAGGACAATGCACAACCCAGTGATCGTCAAGTTTAGACTGTTTATGAACAATTTTAACGCGAACTGATGTGTAAACCGTAAACGTATGTTAGTATCTTATGTGTTGTTGGCAATGTAATCTCTTCAGTACAGAATAAAAAAAAAAGAGTCATATAAAGAGGCCTAAGCCCCAAGGATTCCTATGATGTCTTGCTTAGTGCATAAATGTCACCATACAGGTCGAGAATTGTTGGTTTCCCAGACCTGTCAAGTCTGGGGCAGTCAAACAGAATATGAGGTACGGTTTCCTCTTTATGGTATTAATAATGTGTATAGTCTTTCTCTTACGCAGTCAAGATCGAGGTACACTAAAGGGAAACAAAACTCATTGTAGTCGAAGTGTTCACTGAGAAATTTTCTGGGAATGTGGTAGGTACACAGCATTACTGCCCTTTGACATGTAACGAGAATCTTCTTAAGGATGTTTAGGGCCGCAAATGTATTTGCGAGGTCAGTTGCCACTATGCCCTCGGCTGATATAACAACAAGGAATTATGCATTAATAGTATTATCCTGTAGAAAGGCTGGATCGGTAATGCCCTCTTACAGGTATCGAGAGTCTTCCTAAGTTTGTTCATGGCATGGAAGATGTCTGCAAAGTCAATTGCCTCGACCCTTAAGCTGCTGTCACAATAAGGGCATATTTTTTATTTTAGTTAACCTTAAATACTGCTTTATCTCCGAGGGTAGTCTTTCATATATTGTTCATTTCTAATTTGTGTTGTAATTTGGCCGGCGCCAAGTGTAGGACTACACTGATTTAGGAGAAACGTTGAACATATTAGTAGGTTACTTATTGAAACGTTACACGTATCCGTGTTTTATTTGTTTTTTTTAAATATGTTTAACTTTTAGACCCAGACAGAATGCCGAAGGATCTGCTGTATGATAGGCCCTATAAGGCGTTACGAAAAGGGTAAACTGATCGACCACGATGTATAATTGACAACAATTACACATACATATGGTGTTAGAAAGAAAGGCCAACAATACAGGCTTGCAAAAGTTGGAAGATTCAACTTTTATAGATTTACTGAGTAACAGCACAGGACAGAGGCGGTTGGAGAGAAATGGCGAAAGAGTTACAAGTGGTGCCTCTCCGTCCTATTTTCTTGCTTTACTCCCGTTTACCTAAAAGTAGGGCGTCTCGGAGAAGTCATTCGAAATGTATAGGCCTACACAGTGACTAAACACAAACTATAGACCTATATAGAATACAACAAAAAAGAAAGGCTAAAGAGGTTAAACTTAATTAATATCATAGATATAGCATTATAAATAAGGCCTAATAGGCCTAGTCATATTAAATATGCCCATTAGGCGGCTTAGGCCTAATTATTTTATTAACTTATATTGAAGTCTAGAATATTGACAACTCTGATGACTTTTTAAAGAATGAAGCATTAAATTCACATTTTAATCCAAAAACATTTATATAGATAGGGTTAATATGATAACTTAGAAGAAAATCTATATCTATGTAGTTATATAAGTTTTTATTTCTAACAAACAGTTTTTGCTTTAGCGAACCTTTAGTCTCGAATATAGGCCTAATTTATATATAGGTCAAGATATTTCTGAATGAAGATAAATTCAGTTAAGATTTCTAGTTCTACTTACGTTATTCTCGCTTCGATTTTCTTTTTTTTTTTTTTTCTCTCAAAGTTAATATTTATCTTTGAATTCTTTCTTTTCCTATGTCAACATGTGTCAAACAAGTTGAACCACTCTTCTGTTACACACTCCGTCTCGCGGTGTTTTATAAATGGGAGAGCTTATGTAACATACATATAAACACAAAATAAACGTCACTGTTCTAAAAATAGACAACTTTATATAACCTGTTATGCTAAGGTTTTATAATAAACAAGGGACAGAACCTTGACATTTAAAACAAGCGAAATCTTGTTATAAAAGTCTTAACAAAACCAGGCCTTTATACTTTTATGTAATGTCGATAACCACATCTACTTATTGTTATATTCATGTGTATTACTTTATTACATAATTTGTATTAGATTTATTTATTGGCTTATACATATTTATTTTTTAAAGACAGACTTTGGCGCCTCTTTACAACGAACGTCACGATTAGGTGTGGGTCATATTGCAACATAGTTGTCACATATTCTAACCAATGCGAAACTTACAAAATAAAGTTATGGTCTAGTAGTCTCTGGTTAAACTGTAATTTTGTTAATTTCTAATTTAATTATTGTTTTGTTTGTATTATGGAAATTATTTTGTATAGAAAGTCAAATATACACTTAATCACACTATTTATTATATATGACCTTTATACTTTCAGATACTTTAAGACACTCTTTATTTCTATTTCTCTCTATTTCATCTGTAATTTTAATTAAAATTGTTTTACTACGCTGGACTGTTTACATATTATAGTCTGATTGTCTAAAGGTAAAGCTCACCAGAATGGAAATAAAAGTAAAGCTTCTCTTTCAGACCTTGAGATCTATGGGGGCAGATGATGTTAAAGTCATCTGTTTCTATGGCCAAGGAGTAGCCTACTCCTTGCAATAATGGAGCATTACGAGAAATGTATAAAATGGTAATTATAGACACCATCAGCTTCAAAAAGGAGGAATGGATTAAAAATAAACAACTTTTTTTGTTACGTGTTTTTCTTTCATTTAATATCCACATTTTGTTAAGATTTAAAAAAATATATTGGAGATATGGAGGCTAGGCCCTAGGCAGCCGCACAGTCTTGCGCAGTCCTAAATCCGGCCATGTATAGCTCTATTGTTTATATTCTATGTCTATGCAGGCCGCTCCCAATTTCTCCCTTCGTTAGAGTTTAACAAATCTAGAGTTTTTTTTTATGCTCAATAAATGTCAAATTCAAAGACGCAAAGATTGTTACACATAGCGATGATGAAAATACGGCTTTATGCAACATAGGTCTAAATTCTAAATAATGGTAGTTGAAACACACTGGGTCAAAGTTCGAAAGATTGAAAATAGTATATAATGCATTATACAACTTCCAGCGTCTTATGATATAGGATTACCAAACAGAGCTTGGACAAAAGTAGGACAAACACTTACTAGAGAGTACCAAAAAAAGACGTTAAAACCTTGTTGTAGTATGCCTGCATATGGAGACAATGTAATGTAGGCCTAACTGACGAAAATGAAATAGTTGTAAGCAGGTACAGTAGCTCGTTGACTAGATTTAGTCTTATGAACCATCCAACATGCTGATCCGTGCGTCAAATAATTTAATAATCTTATAAAATACAGACACTACTTTAAAAAAAATGATTACGTCCTATGCGTATTATTTCTTTTGCTTTGCTGTACATATTTCAAATGTTCCTTCAGATTTGACGATTATTACATCCGACTGCATAGCCATCCTAACCATTTAATTTTATAAGAAGGCCTCGTTGCATAGCTCATTGGCAAACACGTCGACCTTCCATCATGGAGTCTTGAGTTCGAATAAGCTATTGATTCGAGCAAATTCAAAAAGGCATCAAGGAAACCTATCCCCCCTAAACTTTTGAAATTTGGACCATAGCACACTTAGCTTTCTGGAAGATTAAAAGTTGCGCTAAACAAAAACAATAAGGGCCTAATAAAAATATTTCCAATCGCACAATGTCAGCATTTTTGTAGGCTACAATAAACTTTTTTAAGTTAAAAAAAAATGTCTGCTTTTTTTCCCCACTTGGGTGTCACCCCCCTGGAAATGTAAGTAGTGCGGCCCGCACCCATTTGATGACGCCTCTGAGTTTTAGATCTAGTAGGCTACATTGAAGGAAAATGAGATGAGTTCCCCAAAATCTGCTGGTGTTACGGAGAGTATAGATGGACTATAGACTAACCTATGTTGTCATCATCACGACATAGGTATGGGTTCCTCCAGGGGGAGAAGATTTGGGTTGCCACTTAGAGCGAGCAGTGAAAACAGTCCAGACATTAACATTGGACTATAAACGATCGAAAGACCAGTTATTTAATTGAGTTAATTCAGCCACTCACTCGTATGGTCAGGGTTTTTAATCCACGAAAGTGGAGTGATGCAGGAGACCTTTTTTTTTTTAACCACCAGTTTAGAGTCCGCAAATTTTAATAGCTTGACCCTTCACTAGTTGACACTAGTCTCCAGGGCGCAGGCTGATCTGTTCAGCATAGGCTACAGCCCCCGACAGACACAATCCCTACATCAGACGAGCGTGCAGGGGGTTATGTCAGTCAGAGCTTAGCATATTCCCTCACCAGCAGAACTCTGCACCAGGAGAGCGTGAGAGCCTGCTAGGAAAGTTGGAGCTCCCGCAACGTTAGCCCTTTTCGGAACACCCTGAGAATAAAGGGTGAACTTACTCCAGTTACCAGAGGACACCACGAGGAGGTCGGCGGGCACTGTCCCCCAATCTAGAATAATCTAGATCTATGTTGTAGAATCCAAGTCTGCAGCCGAATGCACAGAACCCATAATATTTTGTGTTTCGGTATTTGGAGAGCTGCTTAAAAATATAAAAAACTTGATAGGATACGCTGAAACAAATAAAGAATCTGCGTGTATTATATAGATTTGCCATCATCTGGATCTGTAACAATCTGTAATCTGTTATTTAGGATCTATTCTAGATCTAGTAATCTTACCTTGTCGTCAATACTCCTTTTCTTTTCAGATCGAAGAAAAGGAGCAGAATGAATGTCATTCGTCCTCTGGCATTTTTGATGCCAGAAGCAGGTATAGAATAGTATACTTTTGAGTTTAAAAGTTTAAGTTTAAATTTATTATTTAAAGTTTAAAGTAATAATATTATAATAACATTACAGTTACAGTGATTTATTTACTGATTACAACAACTTCTACTGTTATATTAATATAGTTATTGACTTATTTAAATTGACTTATTATATTAATAGTGACATATTATTGTTAATTTAGCGAAAGCCCAGCCCAATCACTTCAAAAGGAAACTGATACTGATTGACTGAGACTGAGTGATAGCAAAACTCGTAACACTGACTTTAACTTTAAAAATAATAGAGATCTAGATCTATCTTGAATTGTATAGATCTAATGAATGCTCTATTTCTAATAAGGTTTATTTCTGAAACATTAGTACCTTTAAAAGCCAAAAAAGGCTTAAAGTTAAAGCAGTCATACAAGTATTCTGGACGTAGACTACTACTAGGTCAGGTGCTGTAATTAATTGTCTGTTTGAAGCTTGAGAGGTGAATTCTATTTTTTAAATAATTTCCACAACTAGTTATAAATTGGACCTTGACGTCTGACTTCTGCAGACTAAATAAAACACAAAACATGAATAAAATATTAGGCAGGGTAAATTTTGTCATGATAAAAAATATTTGGGAGTTAGAAATTCCTTGACTTTTGACTTTTGTGTTTTTATAGATACATTGTAATGTAATGGCATATATTCATATTAATCATACATATATATTTTTATATTTTTTCTTAAAGTACAGAGTACCCAAAGGATCGGTTCTAGGCCCAGTATTGTTCACTAAGACTAAGCCATCATAGATCATTCATTAGATCTATACAATTCTAGATCTATTATTTTTAAAGTCACATATACACAAGTGTATATTATTTTTATTTTGTAGGTCTAAAGATAGCCTTCATAATTCTGAATCATCATACAGATTTTCATTTGATTAAGCATTTATGGAAGAAAAGTAGGTATGAGTCACTGCCTTTTTGTTTATTTGGTTTCTTGGTTGTTACATATTTTGGATGTTTGTTCAGAATGAAAAATTATTACATCAAATCCAGGGCTATTGAAATGATAGTCCAGAGCACATACCATGCAACCAGACATACATTTTCAATATACTTTTGGCTAATACTTTGTTAAACAGGTTGTTTACAATTATCTACTATTAAAAGTTTATAGATTTTAACATTTAAACTAGACACATAGAGCGAACAAGTAGTAAATATTATCATGTAAATAAATATTATTTTTTTTTAGGTGTATTAGTAAAATGATATTGAAAAAAAAATGGACTATAACATACACACTGTAACACAAAAGTAAATCTTATACTTTTGGTTCTTCAGGTGTGTTTACAGCTGTTGTTGATGGTGCCGTGAACCACTTGCATTCCAGTATTAGTCAAGAACAGTACCTGCCTAGCATCATCACTGGAGACTTTGATTCAGCTGACCCTGACTTACTGGAATATTATAAAAATCATGTGAGAGCTTGTCCATTTCTAAGTTACCTATGAATGCTGACATTTTAACTCAGATGTTTGGATCACCACCCTTGTGCTCTTTCTTCAAGGAAACCTCATAGAAAGATATAAGAATTTATTCAGTTATGCAAAACCTTAATTATAACAAAAAATATTAAAGTAAACCCTTTTTTTGTTATTCTTTACAACCGCAAATACTGTCACTATTGAAAGTAAATGGCTATTGAAAGTAAATGACATATCTTAAAAAGAATGCTTAAACTGCTTGTGCAATAGATTCTTGTCTCTTTGTGTTGTAGAAAGTACCTGTGGTTGCTACACCAGATCAAGATGAAACAGACTTTACCAAGTGTTTGAGAATAGTAGTCGACAAAATGGGAACCTGCTCGGTAAAGTTCAGAATTTTATTAGTTAAAATTCCCATTTCAGATTATTTGAATTGGGGTATTTGAAATCATTATAGGACCTGATATAGAATTTTAATAGTGAATTTAAAATTACACCTACTGGAAACATTAATAAGTTTAAATCAAGAACTTGTTGAAAGAACTTGAAAACAGAATTATTTGTAAAAATAAATTAAATAGGTGTGAAGCATAAGCCACTTCATTTCAATGCCAATATTAACAGATTTTTAAACACATCTTTCTGCTATATCCATATGTACATGAATTTTGAAAAAAAGAAAAATTGTGTATATTGAGTTAAAATTTATTTTTGAGCTATTTTTTTTTAGTTGTAGAAATTTATTACATAAAGGGATTGAGTTTTAATAGGTGTATTTTTAAATGTTATAATTGAATAGCAAAGATTTTAAGATTATACCATTTCTTCCTTTCTATTTTCTTTTCACTTTCTATATAATTTTTCTGCCTAAATTTAAAATCTTTCATTCGTTTAAAATTCTTATTGACATGACAACAGGGTTTACATGGTACGAATGTGCTCTGTGTCAAACCGAATAATTCACATGCTTTACAAATATTGCTGTGATACTTTATTACTCATACAAAGATAAATGCTAACAAAAAATCAAAAAAATTTAAATTTAAAAGCGAAGGGCTAAAGAATATACAATTCATAATTAATTATCTCATCTGTCCCTTGACTTTTGTTGTAGGGGTGCTGTGACAGTTCACATAACTAAATCCCTCCACTTATCCTAATTAGTAGCTGTTCTTAGCAGGATATCAAGAGAGAGGCTTGTCCATTTTTTACGTTGTCTCGACAGGTTTTCTTTGGACGACCCTTTCTTTCCACTGTACCTTGAAGTATGTTTGTTTTGTTTGTTTGTAAAATGTTTTACTTATTTCGGATGTTCCTTCAGAGTTGAAGATAATTACTTCCTAGTCCAAACCTCTCGCAGGACGACGGGGGATGGGAGCGGGCAGGGTTTGAACCCGGGACCATCGATAAGTCCGAACGACAGTCCAGCGTGCAAACCGCACGACCAGGCAGCCATCCTGGTATGGTATCAAAGTATGACCTTTGACTGTGGAAATAAAAATGTTAAGCTACATTTGTTTCTTGTGGTATTCAATACAGTCATTTTGATTTACAATGTTTAAAAAAGGAAATATGTATCAAGTTTTTTTATTTTGATAGCAAATTTTAGCTGTTGGTGCTTTTGGGGGACGAATGGATCACACTTTTGCCAATGTAAATACTTTATACACTGCCTTGAAGCTGACTAAAGTTCCAGTGCTGCTTGTGGCTGATAACTCCATGTCTGTTTTGTTGGACAAGGTAAGTATATTTATGATATGTGAGGAGGTCTGTGTTGTTATACCAGGTAGGCATTTGTAAAATGTTTTACATGTTTTAGATGTTCCTTCAGAGTTGAAGACAATTTATTTCCTAGTCCAAACCTCCCGCAGGATGACAGGGGATGGCAGTGGGCAGGGTATGAACCAGGGACCATGAACAAGTCTATACGACAGTCCAGTGCACATACCACACGACCAGGCAGCCACCAGTGGTGTCTGGTTTGTTGGACCGTTTGATTAGTTTTGGTACTTATGTTGTCTAGAATTAAGATTGTTGTTTCATTCCCTTTTGTTAAATAAGATCATGAGTTTCAGCTATTGAGTTTTTTTTTTCCTTTCATATTTGTTTCACTCTCTGCTGGGTTTTTAGTTTAGAGCAAGGGTAGTCTTAACAAAAAAAGTTTTCAAATGTCAACGCTCTTAAGTTGAGTTGTTTTTTTAAATAGCTACCCATAGTAAAATGTGTGTTTTAGACATTTTGAATCATAAAGCATTGTAACAATTTTAAATGCATGATCACTTCACTGATCAAATAGAGAATTTTGGATATTGGTGCATAAGTCTGAATTAAAAAAATGTTTTAAAAGTTAGATATGGTTTTAGTTAATTGGTACATTGGCATATATTAGGACACGCCATGCTCAATAATCCTTGTTAGGACTATTCAGTCCTCTAGATGACATACCATGCTCTAATCCTTGTTAGGACTATCTAGTCCTCTAGAGAACATGCCATGCTCTTTAATCCTTGTTAGGACTATCTAGTCCTCTACCTCATGAGTCCTATATGGGAGACTAAAAACTATTCAAGTTAAAACTCTTATATTAAAATCAACTTATTTATAATTCAATACAATAAACATGTGACCCTGACAGACCAAGTAAAACAAAGGATGTTAGGGCCACGAGGCCTTCATCATGTTTCCATGTTGAAACCCAGCACCCAGGATGACCAATATGTATATGAGGCTATTATCATTAATACATTTTCTCCTGTATCTTGGGATCTGGGGCAACTTAGGAGGATGTACCCCACATTGAGGTCTCAGTTACAACCTATGAATAGTAGGGGGCTCCTCTTTTCTTATTGTTATTGTTCTTGATAATGTGTATTGTTATGGCATGATTAGACATTAATTATGTTTCAGAATTAGGGGAAGTTTTGACTTAGTGACAATGACATGACTAGTAAAAACAAGAATAGGTTCTAGAGATAGAACAAAATTAAAAGTCGAAATAACAGACTACTTCCAGGACAACGTAGAAATAAGTAGCATTTTATAAACATATTATAGAGTTAGCTGACATTTGACAGTTCCCTTTATTGCGATTAGACTTGTTCGACATTCAGTATCAGCGCAGATTAACTTCTGTTGATTGTTCGGCCTTTTGCCGGTGTTATTGGATTACATATTACGTTGAGTGTTACCTCCATTTGGTTTATTTGCATTAGGCACAGCGGAAGCGCCTAACAGTATACAGTGTAAAATTGATGTCAAAATCAAATGGCAGAGTTTAAAAGATAATATCTTTCTTGGGTTTTATGAAGCAGTGTTTAGAAGGAAGAAGAAGGGAAATAACTCTATTTGTGACCTAGTGCTTTAGAAGATTTGAATTTCTGTTGGCTAATCAACAAGCTAATTATTTAATTGAGTAAAGAGTCATCAATATGTCTTTAAACAGAAGAAACTTCAATGCTTATGCATGGGAGTTAATTTGTTAGTTTTATTACTTTTGTTTTGCTTGCTATGTTTATGAAGGCTGGCTTTCAAAAAGATAAGTCTCTCGTTGTAAACTTTTGACATTTACCACTGGAACCCCCAAAGCTTGGTTGGCTCTATTTCAATTTTTAGCTTATCTTTGTTTTGTTTTTTTTATTATTTAAAGAAGATTTAAATATTACTCGTCCAAGCATTTAGTGCTCTTAATGTTTACATTGCTTTTATTTCTGCTTTAGATTATGTACATGTCTCATAGAGCATGATTTAAAGAATCATAGAACCTGAGTAAAGAATTCTTTTATAATTTACCAACAAATTTGAAAAGATAGTGGTAGTAACTTTTGTGTCATTTTATAGGGAGAGCACACTCTACACTGTGACACTGGCTATGAAGGTGATTGGTGTGGCTTGATTCCCATTGGCCAACCTGCAGATCATGTGACTACCACTGGTTTGAAATATAATCTTAGTAAGTTTGTTTCCATTATCATAGTTGGCCTCCTTCAGTTGTAGAACGACTCTAGTTCATCTCACACACTTTCTCATGTGGCTTTCGAGCCCTATTTTGGAGAGACACTCCCGTCCACAAATATTGCAGGTTAAGGTGGCTTTTGCTTCGGTGGTAGAGGAGCTAGCCATTAATCGTATTATACGTTTTTCTTTCTGAGACCCATGTTCTTATAAATCGTATAAATTACAGACATTCCTTCTTAACAGAAAATAATTAATTCTAGTACATATCCATTACTTTTGATAACTTGATAGTATAATAATAATAAAGCTTGTCGAGTCCAAAGATTAATGAGGAATGCAATATTTCCTGTGGCTACACAGCCCCAGTTGTGATCTACATATTTTGCCACATCCAAGGCAAGCATAAGCATTGTCCTTCGGTGGTCGATAAAGATTTTCTTTTCACAATAAATTGATATATCTGCTCATGAAATGATGTTCTCATGTTGATGCCTCTTGCACCAATGGGCATTGAGAGTTGATAAATGTTTCTGCATCCTTTTTAAAAAAAAACAAACTAATTACACTTGAGTCACTGATTTGCTTCTTTTATTATTAAAATGTATTTCATGAATGGGGAAATAGCCTGTGGTTCCCCCACCCACATTCTTATGATTCTTTTCATCTTAGGTTACCCAGATATTAATCCAGTTATTACCCAGATATTACCCTGATATTAATCCAGTTTATTTCTTGTGAGGTCACCATTTTTCTTGAACATTTCATAGGCGTTACAATAGCCTTAGTCCTATCCCATCCATTATCCATAATGTTTTCACCATTATCACTTAGAAGTAACGGTAGTGTATATAGATCACAACATAATGTCTGGTGGACTTAACAGCTTGATAACCACTACACTTAGTAGTGAAGCTCAGAAATGTCTTTTAGTTGGTACTATTCCTCTATTTTTTTTCTCTAACAGACCTTTAAAAAGTTTCTTTTTGTCAGTGTTAACACTAATATTACCTAGTCTACTTTGTTCCAGTACTACATAAACATTGTACAATTTAATTATAAAGTTTATGTTCGTTTGTGTTTGTTACTGAACGTTTATTATACACATTGTACATTCTTTGTGCAGCAAATGACAGGATGAACTTTGGTGATTTGATCAGCACATCCAACTCTCTTGCTGGCTCTGTTGTGACTGTCACCACTGACCAGCCATTGCTTTGGGTCATGGGATTTACTGATTTAAAAGGAAACTAACACTTCAAACAGGATTTGCACTAAGTTCATTGATGACTTGTTTTTCTTAATACACAATGTTGTTACAACTCATCATATTTATAAGAAATGTTACCAGTGAGACATTGCTTTATATGCAATGTTTTAATTCATAATTCAATCAGATTTTGTTTATTAAATACATCATATGCCTGTTAAGTCAAAAACTTGTCATTGCATGATTTGTACAAGAGCTCAATTTGAATGTAAAAAAATAAAAGAAAATAAAAGTTTCATTGGTTGTGATGGTTAATGTAAAAAGAAAATTATAATCTTTTATCAGCATAATGGTAACAGAGTGTTAATTTTGTCCTTGTTAAAAACAAGTCTTTCATTTTTTAGCTTTGCCTTTGTCTTCAATTCAGCATTAGCATTCCTTCACCGATTGGTTTACATGAAGTTGTAACATGATAACTTTGCAGTCGCTGATAAAGTATATTTATTTATGGAATGTGTTGAAGTCTTGATTTTTTGTTCCCATTGACACAAGTATTGGACATGTTCTAAGGAATTTGCTAAAAATGAGCTATTCTACAGATTGCTATTGTCCCACAGAAACTTGGCCAAAACTTTTCATAACCCTTGGTGTGATTTTGTAGTCTTTTTGCTTATATTGTTTATGTATATGATATTTAACTCTTTCTTCTATTTGACAATACCATTTAATTTGACTCCATTAAATTATTTCTTTTTCTTTTTTTTTGTAAACATTAATTTGTGTCATATGAAAAGAGCATGTATTTCCTTTCAATTCTATACCAAATAAAGCATTATCTGATAACAAAGTTTTAGAAGTTAAATCATAACAGAGAAGTGAACTACAAATGAACAAAATGAATAATTCCTCGGATCTTGGAAAATAATTACGGAGAGAAAGAGTTAAAATTATTTTGTTTTGAATCTTTGGAACAAAATTAACATGTTATCATTTTTATTTCTAGTCCAAATATAATATTACTTTTAGAACAAATTATTTTTTTGTTGTTATTTATTTAAATTACAGTATCATATATAGATAAATAAAGAAGCAATATCTTTTTTTTTTGTTTGTTTACACAAATAAATGTTTGTGATATAGTCCAAACTTACTCAAGAATAGTCTTTTTTTTTTATACCAAAACAATGTATATATTTGTTTGTATCTCATGTTGCTCTACATTATTTTGTTTGTTTGTTACTGTCTTGTATACTTTTTATTGTTAATATTTTGATTAAAATTCTTCAGAAGTGGGTGGTATGTTGTTTTCGTGTAATAGATTTCATAATAAGGTTGTAATCAATGTGGCCACTTTCTAGTCTTGGTAATACTTTGATGTGGCAGATATCCTAGTCATTCTGGTACTAAAGTTTATTTTTTGTCTTTTGTTTCGGTGCTCATGTTTATGTGTCCTTATGTTGATATCTTTACTTAATTACAAGCAAAAATTAAACCTATGACATTTTCAGACAATAATAAAGGAAAAGAAAATGAAATAGAGTAAAATAGTTTTATTCTGTACATTAATGAAAAAAAATGACAAAGGATGATTAGTCTACATTTCCCCGCACTCTGATATTGTGACAGGAATTTTGGGTTTATTATTTGGGCCAACAGGAACATTTTCAATTTTCCTAAGCACAAGATGACCATCAATAACTTTACCTGCAAGCAGAAGAATACAAATAGTCAGTAATCTAATCAATATACAAGACAAGAACTATCCTGAGAGGTTGTGACCACAAGTGCACTCACCAAAAACAACATGTTTACCATCTAAGAATTCACATTTTGCACATGTAATAAAAAACTGGCAGCCGTTTGTGTCTTTGCCGCTGTTAGCCTGAAAATAGAAAATATTTTTTGTTTAAATTCCAAAAAATAAATTTTGTAGAGATCACTTCCACTACAGAATAAAAATATTTGATCATCTATTACTCTTTGTCCTCAACACAAAATAACAAAAAAAGAAATTAACTGTAACTTAAAAACACAGGTAAAAATTAATTTGTTAATTTGCTGGTAACAGGGTTTCAGTTGGGAATAGGTCTGACCATAGTTTAATGTAGACATTTTCTGAAGCAAGTAGTAAAAATTTTAAACATGATATTTAAAAAAAATGCACTAAACATCTTAGACATTTATCTATGACAGACTTAATTTTTTTTTTGAAGCTGAAAATACTAAATTTATGACTTGTGTACTAATTGAGTAATAAAAAAATGCATCCAGCATATAAAATCCCTATGGATATTCTAATCAGGGCATTATCTTAAAAACTGGATGGCAGCCAAGCTATTGTGGTATGTCCTTCAGACTTTCAACACAACAGTCCTGAGTTCCAAATATCCCCTGCTGTCCTGTAGGAGGTTTAAGCAAGGTCTAATAATCTAAAAACAAAACTGAAATAGCTAGGAATAAATCTTCAAATGAGATTTTTGTATTTGTTCAAAGATTGTTAAAATAATCATTTGATCTGTTTTCTTTCTGGAACATTTCACTACCACAGCACTTGTACATCTCTAGATTATGTGTTATAATTGAAACAGCAAGAGACACATTTTGACAGAAAACTTACCATGGAAAGTATCCCTGCACAGTCATGCTTTTTGTGAAAATTTTCATCTGCAAAAGGTCTGCCTGCATATATACTTGTCATGCCTGTTCCATCCCCCTAAATAGAAACATACTAGTTGATACTGAATGTAACATATTTTTAAAGTTTAGGAGGAACACATTAGATTATCTGGATGACCATGTGAAGTTTTATGAATATCTACATCAGTGTTTCCTAAACCTTTTTCCTTTATGAAATGCTTTGTACATTCTGAGTACTTAGTGGAACACTTTGATTATTTTTGCTTTAGAGAGATTAATTCATGTGGTGGCCTACTAGTTCATTATTCCAGTAGTTTGTGTAGCACCTATTTAGTCCTCGCGGAACACCAGGGTTCAACAAAACACAGTTTGGGAAACACTGATCTAGTGATACAGAAAGGTTGTACAGAAAAAGACAATTCAGTTAGGATAAATTAAATTAAAGCCAATTAAAAAAAATTCTTTTTTTCTTAAAGTTTAATAAGCAAACCATGGCTAAAAAAATCTTTTTGTCTTAAAGTTTAATAAGCAAATTATGGCTAAAAAATCTTTTTGTTTTAAAGTTTAATCATCAAATCATGGCTAAAAAATGTTTTTGTCTTAAAGTTTAATTAGCAAATCATGGCTAAAAAATCTGTTTGTCTTAAAGTTTAATCAGCAAATCATGGCTAAAAAATCTGTTTGTCTTAAAGTTTAATTAGCAAATCATGGCTAAAAAATCTGTTTGTCTTAAAGTTTAATCAGCAAATCATGGCTAAAAAATCTGTTTGTCTTAAAGTTTAATCAGCAAATCATGGCTAAAAAATCTGTTTGTCTTAAAGTTTAATCAGCAAATCATGGCTAAAAAATCTGTTCAAATTTAAGTCAACATGGAAGTAGGGTAAATATCTTTAACATGGCTTTTATTTAAAACTCTACAAAAGACAATCACATCTGTTATGACACCCTTTTACCATCAATATATGTGTATATGTAAAGTTGTTAGATTGACTAGTCAACCATGACCATACATTGGAACCATACATCGATAGATCTTTGAAAGTGAAGCATGTAATTTTAGGGTGTTATTTTAATAGACACTATTAAATTTCAATACACATGGGAAAAAAAAGGCAAAATCATTTGCAATTGGTTAGTAATTTTGGGACAAAACATGATTGTGTGAAGTTAATACAATAAGAACCAAATCTTACATTGACAAAATCACCACCTTGAACCATAAAATCTTTGATCACCCTGAAAAAATGAATAAAATTTTGTTTGAATAAATTGAAAAGAAGTTGGAGCTGATATCAAATAATTAATGTATGTTTATTACTTTGAGTATTACAATATAATACATGATATAAACAAGAAATAGAAAAAAAAGAATACTTTTTAAAAATAAAGCTTATCTAAGGGAAGGAACAGGCTAAGTACTGCCATTTATCTGAAAATTACGAGATTTTAACTTGATTCAGGAATAGGAAATGGGAGAAATAGTTTTTTACTAGACAGAAAGATTGACAGATAGAGTGAGTTGATATAAGTTTTGTAACACTTTTAAATATTAAAGGCTCTTTCGTCAATCTGTTGTGCAGATTTATATTTTGTGGAAGATTTTTTTAAAAAAAGATATTCAATAAGTTTTATTTTGGGGGGGAAAGGGGGGGGGGGGCTCACATGAAAATGACAAATCTAAACAGAAAATACATTTCTAAGAGAGGGAGCTGGAAGGGTAATAACTTAAGTCCCTTTCAGCACAATACAATAATATATCAGCTAGCTTTGTCAAGGTACCTGTGAAAGATTGATCCTTTGTATCCTATTGGTTTACCATCTTTTCTATATTCACCTGTACAGAGCTGCCTGTCCAATTAGACATTTCATAAGTGTGTTATTATTATTAGCTTCAAAGAAATATATTATATGGTAATTCCAACAGGTAAATGAACAACAATTATATACAATAATTCTATTAAATAAATGATTCTATTTTTTTCTTCAATAAATTTGTGTACATATTTAATGCAAACAACTCTACATAGTGAAAAAAAAAAATTAACTCAAAAACTTTTAAGCAAACTGAAAGAAATAAAAATAAAGCCTCACCTAAAATTTTCTGCAGTTTTCGGTACCACATCAGAAAAAAGTTCAAATTTGATTCTGCCAGCTTCCTAAAATGTGAAGAAAAAAAGGCTTGAATTAAAATTTGATAATGTAATCTAACATATATATATATATATATATATAAATATATATATATATATAGAGAGAGAGAGAGACTAGATGTCTAGCAGAGAATCAATATACTAGAATTGTCTGAACACTAGATCTAGAATAATCTAGATTAGTATTACTAGCAGATAGAGTCATTTTATTAGTAGTTAAGTCTAAGTAGTATTAGATAACTTAATAACTAATAAATATATGGGTCTATATATATATAGATCTATAATCTAGAAATAGTAGAATCTATATCTAGACTCTTCTATAGGCATAGTCAGAGCCTATAGTTTAAAGCATATAAATCTAATCTAGAATCTAGATGTACTCACTATCTTCGAATATCTAGAATAGAGTTTAAATAGTAAATCCTAGTAAATTATCTTCTATTAGATACTATCTATAGGATAGTATAGTCTACTATAGTTATAGACTCTAGATTCTAGATCTATAGTCATATACTAATAACAAGAGAGTTAAAGAGTCTTATTTTAAGAGTCTAGTCTAGATTCTAAGTCTAAAGTCTAAGAGTAAGAAGAGAGTGACTATCGGTATCATTATTAATGATTATTATGATATGTAGACTCTATGTATTATAATTATTATTGTATTGTAATATCTAATTATTGTGAAATAGATCTAGATTGAGAACATGATAATCATAATCAATCATAAATAATCATAATGATAATGAGGAGATGATTTGATGATAGATTATTATTGATAGATTATTATAAATTATCATTAGAATTAGTTGATAATTATGATTATCATATCATAATTAGATCTAATTCTAGATTCTAGATCTATATCTATCTATGGAAATAATGAATAATGATTGAATAATTGAATGAAGTTGATACTCAATGAGTAACTCACTCATTGATTAGAATCTAGCATCTTCATGATCTACTACTAGTACTAGGTCTATGATCTAGAGTCTAGAGTGACTGAGTCTAGAGACTAGATAGACTGTGTCTGCGACGACTGTCTAGCTAGACTAGACTAGAGTCTAGACAGAGATTTAACTTAGTCTTACTAGTCTAGATACTAAGATAGATCTAACTAAGACTGAGTCAAGTGAGTCTTAGTGACGTTTCGTTAGTCGGAGCCTCTCCTTACTCAGTCAGTAAGTCCTTAGACTTAGATCTAGAATCTAGATAGAATCTAGACGTCTACATAGTACTATGATATAATCATACAGATCTAGAATTAGATGTAGTCAAGATATAGATAATGAAATAAATACCGTGCTGCCTATGGCTATATCGAAGAATACAATAGGATTCGATTGGTTTGTCATGTTGTTACGAATTGTTTTTGTGTACAATTTTTATTGCGTGTTTCGTTTAATTTCTTTTTAAAATCAGCGTAATGAATTTTAAATGTTGCATTGTCCATTTACCGAAATAAAGCAATAACTATCAAAGGACATAAACTATAGCATAGGAGATCTCAAAATAAAACCATACAAATTTTATTTCATATGCTATCTGGCTACTGTAAATAAATCTATTTTTACAATCAGTAAAGGAATTGACGACAATGGCCATTAATCCATCCAGAAAGGAGGTGGGGTATTTATTAGCTTGATAAATAGAAATAATTTTATAAATTAATAATAATAATAATAATAATAATCTTTATTATCCGTAAGGAAATTTGTCTTACAATGTGTGCATTACCAAACAAAAAACATTATAACTATAAGAAACCAAAGTGTACATTCACACCAGACTCTCTCATAATTTACATGTGACAAAGTTTGTACCAGATTGTTCTTATTTAATGATTTGATTGCCAGGGGAACAAAAGAGTGTTTGTGTCTGTTTGTCTTTGCTATCGGTGTCTTGTATCTCTTTTGAGATGGTAAAATTGTATCCTGCCTTAGTATCATTTGAGTTAAAATAAGTATATTACTTATAATGACATAAAGGTAAACGGCGAATTTCTTATTTCATATGCTACGGCAAAATCTTTTACGTGCCTTTTCTTCCTAAGTGCCATTAGAACATGAAATAAGTAGTCTGAATCAGCACACAAAAAAAAAATAGGCATAATAGATTTTGCCTTAATTATTAACATCCACGAATAGATTGGCACACGAATATGCATCTAATAAAGCATAATTATCTTCTTCTGTGTGAATCTCAAATATCTCGATTTGACAAATGAACACTGATTTTCAAACAACATAGCCTTTTTTTGTTTTCTTCACAAAGCTTATAGTAATTCTGTCTGTCTGGTCAAAAGTTTGTACACGTTTTTCTCCGACATCTCATTTCGGATCAAGTTGAAAATGTACACAATTAATTCTTGTACCTGACAAAACAAAACAAAAAAGTTAATTAACTATTGGTAATTAATTATTATGTTTGGTATCAAACAAGGGAAAGAAATTGCAGTTGACAGATGTGGTAGTATAAATTGAATTAGTCCCCTTGAAGAGCCCCGAGTTTGAATTCAAGTAGTACAACGTTTCTTGCCTTTTTTTTTTAATGCATTTAAAAAGCGATCACGGTAATATTCACATGATACTCCCTTCTATCCCCACCCCACTTTTCCCAATTGGTCAAGACATTAAGTGAGAGGGTCATAGCACAATGAGGAAGCTAAAAGCATGACATTGCGCTAAACAAAAACAATTGCTAAAAATATCTCTAATTACACAGATTTATTATTGTTAGTCTAGATCTATTACAAATGTGATAACATGATTGATCCAAACTTTTTTAAAAATTATTTTTTTTTAGTTTTTTTTTTCGTGTTGTATCTTCTCTTTTTTTTTTTTGAAGAAGCGCCTGTAATTTGTAAGATACGATACCATGTCTCAGACTTTTGTTTCAGCTGCCTGCAAAATTACTAATAGTTCCATTAAAAAAATTCAAGCGTTGCAGTTTAATGTCGTACTCAGGATAAGGCAGTTTAATACCCAGCGTCGTAATGTATGTTGGAACTAGTCTCACCGTATGTACGACTTACTATCACTGTATGTAAGGTCTACTCTTAGTCTAAGTAGGACCCACTGTTACAATATGTGTGTGTGTTTTACAGAACAATCTAAACATATAATGGAACTTAAAGAAAAACTGTAAGATTAGATTACTGACATTAATGCCAAATAAATGCATATAAATTATTTATTTAAAAGATTGGATTACTTGCATTTTTGCCAAATAAATGCATATAAATTATTTAATTAACATTTAAATAAAAACTGTAACATGTTTGTATTATTAATAAATCTTTTAAAAAGTTTTACCACCCTATTGATGGAAACAAAAAAACAACAACCATGAGTTTCGCTGACGGGGAAAGTTAAACGGCTCATAGAGCCTAAATGTTTATATTTAACGTTTCTATTTCTGTCTATGATATAGACAGTGTCGAAAGTCGAAAGTCATTGGATGTGCACATATGAATCGCTGGTGTCGAGGAGGAATCTGCTGTAACTAAACAAGATAAATTAGGAGCGGCAAACTTTGCAACAGTTAGTGGGATATTTTTTTAGGGCTAACGAATAGGGCAGCTTTCTTCCTCTTTCTCTTGTCTAAGGCCGCTTAAGACTTTATGCTCTTGGCGATGGTCGTGCCAGCATGCACATTCTGTCTCCATCCTGTGCGATCTTAGGAAATTTCCTCTCACGTACTTTCCTTGCTTTACATCATCTGCCCTATAGACCATAAGGTTTGAAAGAGGAACTTTACTGTTGTTTTTCTTTACTTTCCTTGCTGCCTGTAATCCGCAGATGTCGCCATATAGTTAAGAAAACTTCATCGTTGTACGGACAATATTCTTCTTTGTAATTGTCGCAAGAGTTGAGTTAAAGGCTAAACTCTAGGCTCACAGAAAGCTCCCATTCATCGGCCTATCTGGGAGTGATCTAAGCTGATGTCAATTTGCTATATCCCTATTACATGTGGGGATGTGGTTGCTGAGTGGTACGGCGCTTGACTTCCAAAACGAAGGCTATCAGACTCGAATCCCGGTGAAGACTGTCATTTTGAATTATTTGTAGCATATAGGTCGCATCTGAGTCCACCCAACAACTCTAATGGGTACCTGACATTAGTCGGAGAATAGTAAAGTCGGCTGGTCTTTGTGCTGGCCACATGGCATCATCGTTAATTGTGGAAACAGAAGCATTGCACGAGGTACTGTCAGTATACTTTAGCTTGAATGTTTAATACGCTGGCGTTGGCGTTTAATAAATTTAAGACATTGGAGGTCTGTCACGTTATAACGAAATGTTTGTGTTTTTCCCCCTGTGTTTTCCGCTCTGAAAGTGTGTAGCCCGATACTACACGTACTTTGATCTTATGGTGTTAGCTGTCAAAGTGTGTACCCACATTAATTGTGTGCAGTCGCAGATCGAGAGAAAGAGAGAGAGAGAGAGCAAGAGGAAGACAACAAGAGGGAGGGAGAGAACGAGAGAGGGAGAAAAGAGAAAGAGGGAGGAAGAGAAAAGGGAAGAGAGGGAGAAAGAGAGAAAGCTAGAGAGATGGGGAGGGAGAGAGAAAGGGGGGGGGAGGAAGAGAGAAAGAGAGAGAGAGAGAGAGCGTGAGAGAGGGAAGGGAGAGAGAGAAAGAGAGAGAGAGAGTTGGGGAGAGAGAGAGAGAGGAGATAGAGAATTTGTGGCGTAAGCACCATTTGCTGATAATTTAGACATTGAACATTTCAAAGTTGTTGTTTTTTATTCAAGATCCAGTCTTGAGTCTTCTATTTACTAGGCAATAACAACGTTAAGTGGTAGCGATTCTTTACTTGCTCTATACACCACAACCTCTTGGAAAGGATTCTTTTTCAACATGACATTTTGCCTTTTCGCACTCTTCTTTGTTATCCGCCTTGGTCTTGCCAAGGTCATGGAGTGATCCAATGAAAGCTCAAACTCTGAAAGTCATCATATGATAGACATTACTGAAACCCATTTAAAGTTATATTCGCTGTGTGCAAGGGGGGAAGGGAGAGGAGGCGCGTCATTTGTGTGTGTGTGTATATTTGTGTGTGTAAGTGTGTGTGTGTCTGGGGGGACACTTCTTTTATATTGACGATAAGCCTTTAAGTTGATATCTAAAGGTCATTCCTACATCGACATTCTCCAATTGAAAATCTATTTTAAGAAAGTTTAAAACTAACAACCAAATGAGATCAAAACTACTTCGCCAGCTGTTGAACAGAGAAATGCTTCACTTGGAAAACATAAAAAAAAAAAAAATCTGTATTGTCACAGAAAGTCAACAAAATTGGAAGTCGCTGTTGGGGAAGTCACTTGCAAACATTATGAATGGATCGTTAACTTCTGGAGATCGTATCCATCCAGGAATAATGGGAGGAAATTATTCTTCGTAGTGTGACAACAAAAAGAAAAGCTTCTGAATCGAATCAACCAATGCACGATTGGGCAAGCACTCACAATGAATCACAAGGATCAGGTCTTAATAAACAATGCGCCTTAATGACTGACAATCTAAACTGAAGAAACAGACTCGGAACAGACAAAAGTTTGATTCATCATGCTTAACTTCTATCGTCACTGTAAAGTGAGTATTTTTTATTTTTGAGTCACGTCTCGCGTAATCTCACGGGAGGCTTGTTCGGACACCACCGCTGAATCTTTCACAACTTCTTTATGTCATTTTGTAAGTCTGTTGCTGTTCTTAATATGAATGTTAAAAAAAAAACAACAAAAAAAAAAAAAAAAAAACACGTTTGTACTCATTGAAGTCATCAGTCCAACTCCTCTTCTGTCTAATCGCTTTTTTTTTTAATACGTTTTCTCTATTTACTAAAGTAAATTTTCCCCAGTGGTTCCCAAACTTTTTTGTCTCGTAGCCATGTTTTCGGTTTTCTAACTGTAGTGAGTTGAAGAGTTAAAAAGAAATTTAAAACTAAATATCAAGTTATAGAGATCTATGTTTTTATTGATGAAATTGAAATTTAAACAATTAAAATAACAATTATTAAATAATGGAATCACCAAACACGCTAGAGTTTTATTATTTTTTTTTAGGTTTATCATCCGTTGCTATAGATATTATGTTTTCTATAAAAACGTGTTGTTCCATGAAGCGGTCCTTCAAACATTAAATAATTAATTAATTAGTCTTAAGTATCATTGTAAAAGTTTTTGCAAAGAGCAATTTTTCGAGAATTTCCTGATATATTGAGTCCGAGGAACTGTTTTCACTAACAGTAGAAAGGGCAAAGGCGAGTAACTGGAGCCTAAACAAGTGAGTTTCGAGCAGGAAGGGCTCATTAGCCTTGGCTTGCTACACACCTAGCAAGAAGAAAAACAATTCAAACCTTTGTTGCCTTGCAACTATACCCACACATTGAAGGTTTTGTGGGTCAACCCTGAGGAAAAATAAAGAGCCGGCGACCCTTAGACAGTTTGCAGCACACAGCGCTACACCCTGTCAGAGCCTGCGACGCCGCTAATCCCAAACTGTATATATATTGTTATGACCTTGCATTGCACACTGTCATTTGGTGCAATATTGTGCACCATGGGACACAATGGAAAAACTAGAGCCAAACTAATAACGAGATTTTGTGGGTCTATTCTGAACTTTATCTTTGAGTGTTCGAAATTTTAAAAATCTTTATCTATTTTGTTAGGGTTGAATTTTCTCAAATGATCCTCCAACGTAATAGGCTTTGTATCGTTATAAAAAGGCATTTAGGCAACCGCTTGTTTGACAAGGAAGGAAGGAATCCCAATTTTAAATAATCAACACTGTACAGTCAACATTCTTTTTGTTAAACATTAGTTACATGTAGACAAAATTATGCTATTTAAATATGTATTGAGATTAAATACAACAATTTTTTTAGTTTTAATGTCAGGATAAATATCCAAAGTATGAACTAAGGGACAAATCATATATTAGTGTATGAAAGAATTATCGGATGTAAAAATTAAAGTCACAACCTACTTAAATAGAATCTATTATTGTACCCCCCACCCCCCCGTGGACATCTCATAGACCCCTAATTTATTTTTTCACTTTCGTAGACCCCTTCGAAGTCTTCGTAGACCCCTGGTGGTCTATTTAGACTACTTCCGGAATTCCTGCTATAAACCATAAGGCACAGCGGTAGTTTAAATTACATGTTGAGGCCCATGTCACATTTTCGTTCATCGACACACAGGATTACAAAGCTAATGCTTTTAAAGTTATTAAGTTTTTTGGGTTAGTTTGAGTTGTATAGAGGAACTCGATTTATGTACACTCAAATGTTATGACTTGACAATGTATATCGATGAATAGTTTTTTTCTTTTTATGAGACAGCTAATAGAAATGGTTATTATTTTGAGGATTATTTCCCTTTATAGTTTTTAAAATGACATTGAATGATGTGAAAAGTAACGAAATAATTAAAAGCATAGAAACCAATTTAATTACACTTGCATCCTGCTACTAAGATAAAATAATTTAACATTTGGCATTCACCAATCGCAATGGCCGAGAAAAAATAACAATACATAGAGAAACAAGAAGTTTCATGGGACACTATATTAGTCCGCAAGGCATAAAGCCTGACATAAAGAAAATTAAAATAAATAAATTAGAAGCCCACAAAAGAGGCTGGAGGGCCCAAAAAAGAGGCAAAGAAAAGAGGCCCAAGGATTCCTATGATGACAAAGCTAAAATTGAATTGCGCAAATTCTTAGATTTCCTAATTAAAAAAAAAACAAGACCAGATAAGTTTCATGGGACACAGCATTAGTGCGTAAGGCTTAAAGCCTGACATAAAGAAGATCAAAGCTATTCTAGAAATTAAGAAATCAGATAATAGCCAGGAAGCAAGAAAATTATGTGTAATGGTGCAGTATTTGTCAACATTTTTGAAAAATCTAGCCGAAGTGTCTCAACCATTAAGAGAACTAACAAAGAAAGACTGCAATTTTAGATGGACTGAAAACTGTGAAAGGGCATTCAACAAGATAAAAACAATGAAAAAACAATACCAGTACATATAAACCCATTTCAATAATGTCCACAGGTGCATGATAATCCATAAGTCAGCAAACACAGGCTATCGATCACAATACATGTTTTATATTTACAGTTAATAATTAAAGTAGACCTACATTATGTCTCCAAGCCTGCATCAGACAGACAGCCTTGTGTATTGCTAATGATAAATTAATATGTGTGTTAAGTTAAAGTAAACCGCAGTGAAACCAACTGAACATATATGTTGGGTTGAGGATTTTATTCCAATTACATAAGTTAAATAAAAAAAATAGAGATTAGTAATCAGAGTCTAATTGCATTTGTAATGAGATTGCATAATAAAAAGGACTTTTTAAAAGAACTACTATAGAATAAATTGAAACAGCACCCGAGAATTCCTTTCATTTTCTTTTTTCCCCCTTTAATTCCAAGAACATCTGTTGTCCACTCTAAATCATTAGAAAGAGGAGCCAGACAGCCTTCAATGTCCAGTGTCTCATTAGAACAAATAACTCTGCCTGGGTACACCTTATAGGGGTATCTTGCCGGTCCCCAAGCACGGGTAAAGGAGGAGGGGTGATCGTAAGGCTAGCAACCTCACATCACTAAACTATTGCTACAGAAACCGGAAATACACCAAACCAACTAGAACTTGGCCAGGAAGGTTCCTCTGTGGAAGAGTTTATGACGTTTATGTACTAGTGAAAGCCCTCTGGAAGCTAGCACACCGACAAACCTGATGACCAAGACCTCAACCAGGATAGAGACCTGGAACATCAGAACCCTGTATGATAGTGGAAGAATAAATGAAGTGGCTAACGAAATGAGAAAGTACAAAATCAAACGATGGAATGGAAGCGGTCTAAGCAATCTGACAACTGGGGAGAGCATTCTATAATCTGGACATGAAGATCTAGACCAAGATCACACACAGGGAGTAACACTTCTACTGTCAAGAGAGGCATCAAAGGCTTTGTTGGGATGGGAGCCAGTTTCCTCAAGACTAATGTCAGCCAGGTTTAATGCAAAGGGAAGGAAAACATTATCCAGTGCTATGCACCAACAAATGCAGCACCAGAAGAAGAGAAGAAGAATTTTATAACGCTCTACAATCAGTACTAGAAAAAGCATGGGTGACCTGAACGCAAAAGTAGGTACAAACAACGCTGGAAAGGAGCTCTACATGGGTAAACATGGTACAGGCTCATGCAATGAAAATGGGGACTTATTTGCTGACTTCTGCGCATTCAACGATCTTATCATAGGAGGAACCATCTTTCCACACACAACTGTACACAAGACAACATGGACTTCCCCAGATGATAAAACGGAAAACCAAATTGACCATTTTGCAATATCTCGGAAATGGAGGAGAAGTCTCGATGTTAGGGTGAGACGAGGAGCAGATGTAGCTTCTGACCATCATTTGCTAATAGCAACAGCGAGGATCAAACTTAAATCCTTTAAGGATTTTTCAGACAGACCACACTACAAATTCAACACCCAGTACGAGAAAGAGCGAGAAAAACAAGGTACTCTTCAACTGTGAGATTAAAAATAAATTTGAAGTACTTGCTGGACTAGTGACAGATGAAACCCTTGAGCAGCACTGCCTCACTCTCCAAGAGATATGGAAAAGCACATGTAGTGACGTCCTAGGCAGGAAAACGAAACAACACAAGCAATGGCTGTCTGCGGAGACGTGGGCCAAAATCTAGGAACGTAAGGAGCTAAAAGAAAAGATAAATCAATGCCAGATTGAAGAACAAAAAGCTAATCTTAGAACCCAGTATGGTGCAGTAAACAAGTCTGTAAGAAAGAATGCAAGAGATGACAAAAAATGCTTCCTTCATGAAATGACAGTCGATGCAGAAAAGGCAGCAGAGCAAAGAGACATAAGAAAGGTTGTATGACATAACAAGAACCTTAGCAGGAAGAAATATCAACACCAACAAGCCAGTGAAAGACAAACAAGGAAAGATTATCACCAGTGATGTTGGACAGAAGGATAGATGGGCCGAACACTTCCAGGAAATTTTGAACAGAAATCCTCCTGAATCGATTCCGGGCATACCCCCAGCAACAGAAGAAATGGAAGTTAACACAGGCCCACCTACTAAAGGGGAGATAAACAAGGCCATCAAGAATGCAAAAAAAGGGAAAGGCGCCAGGCCCAGATGGTATACCAGTAGAGACACTAAAAGCAGACCCCAAAATATCAGCTGAAATGCTGCATCCACTGCTATGCAAGATATGGGAACAAGAACAGGTCCCTAAAATCTGGAAACTGGGTTATCTAATTAAATTGCTGTTACTGTCAACCCTTAGCAGGGTCTTAACTGGGATAATACTGGAACGCCTAAAAGATGCCCTAGACAAAAGACTAAGACCAGAACAGGCTGGATTCCGTAAAGAGAAATCATGCACTGACCACATTGCTACGCTACGTATTATCATAGAACAATCTATCGAGTGGCAATCTCCTCTGTACATGACACTTGTTGATTTTGAGAAAACTTTCGACAGTATTGACAGAGACATAATCTGGAGACAGATGAATCACTACGGAATTCCAACAAAATTCATCAATATTATTAAACAGTTATACATGACTCATCATGTCAAGTAATGCACAATGGTAAGCTGACCAACCCTTTTCAAGTAAAAACAGGAGTAAGACAGGGATGTATGCTTTCGCCCTTGATATTTTTGCTGGTGATTGATTGGGTCATGAGACAGACAGTCTTCGATAATAAAAGCGGCATACAGTGGACACTAACACAACATTTAGAGGACCTGGATTTTGTCGTTGACATCTGCCTCCTCTCCCATACACAACAAAATGCTCAGACCAAACTCACCAGACTCTCAGAAATAGCGAAAAAGATTGGACTTCTAATCAACAAAAAGAAAACAGAAGGATCAACAACAGACAAGAGAACCCAATCATTTGGTAACGCGAACTGTCACAGCACCCCAACGACGAAACTCTAGGGAAGGACGAGGTGAGATTAATATTATGTCTAATGAATCCTAAACAATGTAAGTTATATAGGTTAGACAAAAAAAAAGGAGGAGTCTAGTTTAGAGGCAAAGAAGACCACTTTACGCTCGTCAGTGCATGGCATTCAGTTTACGCTCGTCAGTGCATGGCATTCAGTTTACGCTCGTCAGTGCATGGCATTCAGTTTTAGCCTTATGTTTTGTTTCATGTTTTTGTCTGCGATATTTTTTGTTTAGAAAGCGATCAAGGAAATCCGGGCAAAGAATCAAGCACCTAATCCCACAGGCCCATAATGCCGTTTTTTTTTTGTGTTTTTTTAACATTATCATCACGTGACGCTTAATTAATTCCCCGGCTCACAGCATGCGGTTGTAATTTCCCGCCCCCTGCCTAGCGCCCCCATCTTGCCACTGACACCCGCCCCCCGCGACCTTCCGTCTCGCGAGGCATAATGGGAAGGATGTGCGCATCAAAAGTGCGCGGCAGTCAAATTGGACACGGCCGATGTTTTCAAACAAGGGGAAGTGAGGCGCGGGTGCACCAGTTGTCACCTCCTCCTCCAAAGAGTGCCAGAATGTTTTCCCCTCTCTTCACCCTCCCCCATTTATTCCCCTCCCACCTCCGTTCTTGTCGTTTTTTTTTTTGGTCCCCTTTTCTTTAACCCGCTTTCCGTGTGAAAATAGCCCGCAGGGAGTCTTTGAGCGACAAAAAGACCATTCCATTGGTTTTAATTCAGTTTACAGTCGAGAAATCTTGTAGAATAATTTAATACGGATAGCGACCAACCTCTGACTGGATATCTTGCAGGAAGATAATTAAGGATTACAGAAACTAGCTGAATGAGAGTGAGCGAGAGAGAGAGAGAGAGAGAGAGAGAGAGAGAGAGAAAGAGGAGAAGAAAAAGAAAAAAAATGAGTGATAGAGGGAAACGGGGAAAAGAAAGATGCGCACATTACATTTAAGAGACATATGATGATAATTATGATTTTGATAACGACAGAGCCGGCTTTAGATAATTGGAGGCCCTAGGCAAAGTAAATTTGGTGGCCCCAACTGAAATTGAAAAAAAATATGTAAAAAAAGAAATAGCGAAAAATAAAATTACTTAATTTATTTAAAAACTAGTATACTCCAATTACATTTAACACAAGTTTCGCTATTTCTACTCTAAAAACATTTATTTGAGCCTTGTGCAAGGCCCCCACCAATCGGAGGCCCTATGTGGCTGCCTAGATTGCCTGTGCCTAGGGCCGACTCTACAGCCGGCCCTGCTTATAGAATGAGAGATGCGCTATATAGAAGTAATTCTTTTCTGAAAACCAGCTTGATAAATATAATTTTAAAACCAAACGGTTCGCTTTTAAAAGATTAAAATAAATACATCAGAACTCTGCAAGTTGCAAAATGCTGGGCCGGTCTTAGATATTTGGAGGCCCTAGGCAAAGCGAATAGAGAGGCCCTAAAAAACGTGAATAAAAAAAAAAATAGAAAAACAAAAAATCAATACAGGAAAACACACTTGTAAAGAATTATAAACCATTCTGTATTGACCTGTATACATATCGAAATCAACAAATAAGTTACATTCATGTCCCGCCGTATGATCACCAGACTAGAAATTAAGTTTCGATATTTCACCCATATGTAGTCTATAAAGTAGATCTAAGATCTAAACATAAGCGGATAAACCTTGAAGTTGAATAGACTTAGAGCTAGGCTAGTAGCCACAGAGCCATTGAGTTCTGCTAGGTTTCAGATTTGATCTATGTTGTTTCACAATTCTTTAATAAAAATCCGACGCCCTAGGCGGCTGCCTAATTTGCCTATGCCTAAGACCGGCCCTGATAACGATACTGATGATGTTGTTGATCATGAAGATGATGTCGATAATAAAGATAAACATAGTGGTTAAGAGAAGCACACATTTTGGCAACAGTATGTTTCAATGAAAGGGAGGGAGCATGCAAGGAGAGAAAATACAACATAGAAAGATTAAAAATACATAGACATATCTGAGTGATTGCTTTATACAATTCAATTTTGTCTTCAAAAGCTGGTTAACACTTTTTTTGCCAAGATCAAGATATTATCTAATGGTCAGAATATTTAAAACTAATTAGCTAAAAGGCTAAAACACGCATCTACTTTAAAAGCCTATGCATAACCAACTAGATCTAGAATCTGTCCTTTGCCTTGGATAGAATCTCCATTCAATGATTTTATGTTGTGTTCCCATCACTTTCTCTGTCTCTTCTTCTTTTTCCTTGTACTGTTCCCTGAAGGAAGGTCTTTGCGTGCACCGATGGGCCTTGTGATGTGGTCATAGATTGATCTACGGGGATTTAAAAAAATGACTTCAAATGATTTAGATACATTCTCACACTACAAGATTATTCAAACACTAATAATAAAAATCATCATACGATAAACTGCAATGTTGAATCTTTATTAAACTTAAATAAAAATACATTTATAGACCTATTTAAAGGGAAATAGGTCAAACATAATACCTATAAGTGCTGATCAATTGGTTGGAAGAGCGAGATAACTCTTACTTAGTCGCCCAAAATGTCCAGGCCGGGGAAATCTTTATTAAAAACAGCTCAACGCCTGCTGGTTGACAAGTCACCCCCCAGCGCATGGCTGGTCACTGCTGGCCGTGAGCAAGTCACGTGACCTGGCTAATCAGCTGTGATTGGCAGAGCGAGAGCAGCGGATGTCAATATCGAGTGACCCCCGGTTGGTCTATTTGTCGAGTCTCTAATTGGAAAACGATGATATGAGGGCTGGACCAAGATCCATGCGTGTGTGTGTCTGTGTATGTTTGGATCTGTGCGTGCTTGGGTGTGTGTTTCTAAAGTCGCTGTTGGCCGATTTATAATTGGCAGTGGTGACATATGAACTAAAAGGCTGCGAGCAGAAGTGAAAGTAGTTGATTGTGCCTGGACGCGGATGTTCTTGCATATTTGTCTAGGGCGCCGAATAGTGTGGGGCTTGGGGAAGGGTGAGGTGGTCTTCCTTCAGGAACAGTACCAGGAAAAAGAAGAAGAGGCAGACAGAGAAAGCGATGGGAGGACAACATAAAAGAATGGACGGGCCTGACATTGAAATAGGTTCTAACTAATGCCAAAGACAGAGAGGAATGGAGAAAGACGGTCGACGAATCTTGCATGGTGCCCCGACGGTCATACAGACTAAGGGATAGGTAAGGTAAAAGGTAAAGGAGGTGGGCTTCACGGAATGCCGACATGGCTGATAAAAATATTCTCACTTATTAGACCTACATTTTTTTTTCTATAACCTTTCAGTAATCACCCTCTCACCCCCACCCCCCTCCAAAAAAAAAAACAAAACTAGTCAGTCAATGGCCACCCCTTACGTGGTAGAAAATCACGGTATCCAATTTTAAGAAGTTGATAACCGTCTTGCTAAGGCAAGTAGCGCTATGGACTCCTGCAAGCGAGAGTGAATCGGAATAAATATCTACGTCTGCCCCCCCCCCCCCCCAAAAAAAAACAAAACAAGCCATTGTTCTCTCAACCCTTCTGTGTGGCTGTGAGATATGGGAGCTATACAGAAAGCGACAATGAATTCTTGAACACTTTCACTAAAGGTTTCTGCGCTCCATCGTGAACATACGATAGCAAAACATCCAAAACAAAAGCGATGTTATGGCGAATATCGACTGCTTATTGTTCGACAGATACGCATACATTCCATTATGGGGACGAGCGCAGATGACCGGATATCATGCCAATCATTTTTTTGGTGAACGCAACAACGAAAACGCTCAGGCGCCAGATTTCTTTAAGTGACAGAAAAGAGTAGCTGTCAGCAGGCTGCTTCTGAACCAGACAGCTGGATACACGTTTGAGACCAAAGAAAATCCACTGCCAGGTGTAGAGGACGAAAAAAAGATAGCTTAATCCGGCAGACAACTGGAATCGAAGACAAGCCTTCTTATATTTGCATAAGAAAGCATACATGTTAAATATATTAGACAATATTTGCGTATATTTAGCATTTATTGAAATACCCATACAGTCGAATTCAATTAATTGGACCTCCGGATAATCAGATCAACTGCTTTTTGGACAGAAATCGGAAGTTTCGGTTTTAATTTGTCTGTTGACAAAATTTGGAAAGATGAAAATGTTTCTTATAGATATACAGGTGTTTCGATTTAAAATTGTGTCTACTATTAAATTAAAAATGTTCACTCTGAAAGAGGCCAATGTGGGTATTAGGAGTTGTGAGAATGTTTGGCTGTAACTCCAAAGAAATAATCCGATTTAAAACTGTAGGATTATTTTTTAACAAAATCTCACTACGATAACACAACCTTTCAGTCTCACGTTCTGGAGTCGTCTGTCCTAAGATCAAATGACGACAAAGCCACAAATGTTGCATCCTTCACAACCTATCGCTAACCTCTTTCCACCGTCACCTTAGAAACACTTACTCCATAACAACTAAACACTTACACATTTGAAAAAAAAAAATCTTTTTTGAATAAAATAAAGTTAATGTTTAATACAAATCTCTACAGGCTTTAGTTATCTGAGTAAAAATAAACTGACTACAAAATAAATCACAAGATGTTGAAGAATGGTCAACTGACCTCTTTTTGCCATTCCATAATGTTTTAGTAGCTCTTCCGTCAGCCGACCAACTCCTTGCAATCCAATCTTCTAAAAATAGCATCTTTTCAAAGTACCTGTATTACATCAGTCAACACACCAAACCACCCACACACCTCTCCACACAAACATGCCCACACACCATAACAACAGGCCTGAGTCGTATAGAGGATCTGCATGGCGTTAAACATTTTCAATAGATGTTGCTATGAGGTTTATCTCTTCTAAGACACTTTAACTCATGTCTTATACTTGCCAGTCGATGTTCAGTTGTAGGTCTCTACACATCATGACTATATATAGTTAAGTATTTAGCCAGCAATTTTCCAGCATTGTAATATGTTTGTTTGTAAAATGTTTTACATGTTTCGGATTTGAACCCTCGACCATCGATAAATCCTAACGACAGTCCAGCGCGCAAACCGCACGACCAGGCAGCCATCCACCGTCACCTTTGTTGGACCGTTGGGGCACCACACAAGATCAGTTGACCGTCCTGTGTCTTTTTAACTTCAGACTAGGACAGAATCTCTTTCAATGACCATTGCTTTTTCTGTTGTCTGCCTCTTCTTTTTTTTTTTTTTTTTTCTGGTACTAATCCCTAAAGGAAAAGCTTTGTGAGCCCCGTGGACCTTGTGATATATCGACGAATGAATTCCTTTTTTTAAAGAATGATTTATTTATAGAGTTCTTGAGTTGATGGGGACTCATCCAGCATCAGAGTTCTTGTGTAGATATGGGCATGTGGGGCTCGTTTGAAGGAAAACCATACCCAAACAAGGGAAAGACTTCGGGACTTTACAATGGGTGCACCAGATAGTAGATTCGGCTCCGGCCGAATATTCGGCTTCTGTCGAATATCACCGCTGGATAGTTGGCTCGATAGTAAAATTACACTATAGAACCTATATTTCTATTAATATGTATAAAGTCGACGTGATTTTATTTTTGTCTATTATTTAATGTATTTGGAATATTATAATTTAAATAAAGTGCTTAAAAATATATGAATATGCATGTGTAGACTTTGATTAAAAAGACGAGCTGTGTTAATAGAAATAGAAATGAAACGTATCATTATAAGTGAGTCTGGTGTGAATGTATATTTTGGTTTTCTATAGCTATAATGTTTTGTTTGGTGTAATGCTCAAATTGTAATACAAATTTCCTTATGGGTAATAATGATTATTATTATTATAAATGCGCATTACATACATAACTACAATGGTTGGTATATTTTTTTTTACTTTGTCCTGACCTTTGAGTGGGCTAATTAACTATGTCACGCTGACCAAACATCTGTCTAGCTTTGCGGCTATATTTCCAGAGGTAGAGATGGACGAACTTCTTCCATTTTATTTGTCTAGTTCATAACATTGAGTTCATAGATAGACAGGATTGACGTAATGTCAACATGTCGACACCGAGGGAAACGAGTTTGTTTAATTGGTAGTAAATCTTAATTAGGGGGCAGGATTTCAACCCACACCTCTACACCGGTAATCGGGTATGAGTTAGTTTACTTGGAGAAAAATATCAATTAAGGGTCTGGACGAGTGCCGAGTTTGTTTACTTAGGAGGCAGACCACACGAGTGACGTTTTTCTACACAAGCCATCATTACATTACTATGTTTCATAACCCAATAAGGCATTAACTATTGATGTTGTAAGTCTTTGGTCTTTAAATTATAAGCCTGATGTCCAGTTGATGGTCTAAAATGCATGAACATACATACATCTACCCACTAAACAACCCAGATTGCACTTTACTTTTGATAGATTTACATTAGTAACTAGCTAAATATACATTTACATATTTTACATTGACCACTCCACACTCCTCCCCATTACAGTTGGTGGTCTTTTAAATACATACACACACACACTCATGTTACACAGATTAGTGTGTGATAGGCCTATTTGTTACTAAATGCTTCTAAGCTTTAATTCATCAATCAGTAACAGAGTTCAAAACAATAAGGTAAATAAAGGTAAAAAGAAAATTAATAGGAATATAGATATAATATTTATCAGTTTTGCAAATTGTTCAGTAACAGTATCTGTTTTCAAGACATGTTGGTATTAGGTTTCAGCTCCTGCGGGATATCAAAAAGTGCTATCCGACAAATCAGTCAGCTTACAGCGCACAATGCTATTGCTACATCCCGTAAGAACTTGCGATGCTGCCTGTTCCAAATTGTATTGGGTATTAGACGTTTTTTTTTTTTGGACACATCGGCAAAGTTGTGAGGGAAGAACTACTGTGTAAGGAGATTTCGTAGCAAAAAAAAAAGTTCCCCTTTCAGACCTTGAGATCTATAAGGCAGATGATGTAAAGGTTATCTGTTTCTGTGCCCCACGATAAACGACCAACCGCCTTTACTTTTCCCCAACTATTGTCAGGTACCCATCAGAGTTGGGTGTACTCAGGGGCGCCCTAAAAATATCGAATTTCAAAACCCCAGTCTCCACCGAGATTCGAACACAGGACTCCCATCCCCAGGTTTGGAAGCCAAGCTCAGCCACTGTGATTGACCAATAATTAAACTCTTGTTTGCGGTTGATAAGATAATAACTTAATAATTTCATGCTCACTAAAATGTAACATTCATTAGACGGGGGTTTAAAATCAAAATCTTCCTTAACTGTGCTCTTGGAATTAGGGGATTTTGTTTGCATTTTTTTTTGTTTTGTTTTATAGAAAAGGGGGAGTTAACTGCAAAAACCCCAAGTAGAGGGTTTAAAACTCAAAACCCCTGGAAGGGGGTTTTAAACTCAAAACCCCTGGTAGGGTTTTTTAAACTCGAACCCCTCTGGTAGGGGTTTTTAACTCGAACCCCCCTAGTAGGGGTTCTTAAACTCGAACCCCTCTGGTAGGGGGTTTTAAACTCAAAACCCTTTGGATGTGCTGGGGCAAGTGATGGTTTAGTATTAAAATCTCACCTAAAATAAACAAAATCAAAGCATAAATCAGTCACTAAATTTCGACCCCAACACCCCCTGGCTACGCCCATGATGACGTCATACTTCGTTTACAAGGTTATAAACGCATCCGCACCTTGCAGCACGGTTTCAGCGCATGCAAATGTACTGAAAATCTGCGAATTTAGGGGTGCAACTTATACACTGCATCACTAAGACTAAGACTAAGACTAAGACTGCTTTATTGATCCTTACGGAAATTTGTTGTGATTACAAGGACAAGGTCACAATCTTATACTAAAAAAAATAGCTTTAAAATTTATATTTTTTTTAATGTGTTTTCAAGTTTAGACATTCAGCAATGTTTTAGCTGACAAACATAGCATGTCTTCATTCAGTCCTGGAAGTCTATATGTCTGTTCTTGGTTATCAGCTCATTCGAACACAGGAGGAAAAAAAGTTTCACCGATCTTTCTCTCTCTGTAATCTCCAGTTATTCCCCCCTTCTTTGTATTTTCTCCCTTTGGACACCCCCATCAATAAATTTGTTCAAGCTGTTACATGTATTTATACGCGTTCATACCCTTGAGGGCGTTTCTTCTACCCCCTTCGTTTTCGGCTTTTTTGTCATCGGGCGCCTCCTGCCCCGTGGCGTGGTAAAGAGTTCCCACCAAATTTGTGTTTTCTCAGCACACAAAGGGAGCAAACTTTGACTACAATAGTAACCTAATTTTATTAAACACTTTCACATTTGTTGCCCCTTTTTTTATCCGTTGCTAAAAATAGTCAATTGCAGTGTTTCCCAAACTTTTGACCTATGTGTACCCCTTTTATAATTTTTGTTATGCTGCGTACCTCTCGCCCCCCCCCCCCCATTTTGATTTATTAACAAAACATAAATGGGTATTTTAAAAAATCAGCATAGTTAATGAGCGTACCCCCACATTGGGAAACACTGGTGTGGTGACACTTAGAAGACCCATTGTTGAGTTTCATGTTGGACATGTCTCGATCTAGATTTAGACCTAGAGCTATGGATTAGTCAAACGGCTCGAAAAGAAAATTGAAATGGACTATTGTTGGCCTCTATTCACTACTCAGGTCTACTCTTGGAAGACCCCAGAAAGCTATTAAACATTGCATTTCATATTTAGTCGTTGTTTGAACCATTCTGAAATTACGGGGGCAGTGGCGTAGCTAGGGTGGTGGGAGAAGGGGGGATAATGTGAAAATCCCCCCGAACTCACACTTGAGGGAGGCCCCCAAATAATTTGTTTTTACATTAAATATTAAATATTACCCAAAATGTAGGGGCCCCCCAATGAGGTCACCCCCTGGCCCCCAAACGATGGAAAATTCTTAGCTACGCCCCTGTACGGGGGACAACAAAACGGAATTTCTTAGTGTTGCTTTAAAATTAGACTTTACAAGTTACACGCAAACACACAAAGACAAAGACAACGAAATGTAGATTTTATACACATTTTATTAACATTCCATCACACTATTTACAAATGGCGTTATGGGGAGGGGGGGGGGGAGATTCAGTTTGTCTCAATTACATCAGTTCTTCATTCGTTAGTGGTGCTCCACTTATGGCGATGAGGTTCACGTGGGCAGTTCTTCATTCGTTAGTGCTGACCCCTTATGGCGATGCGGTTCACGTGGACAGGGATGGGTACCACAATCTTTGTCTTCTGTTGTCCTGTCTGAGGTTGTCCCAGCCCTGACCCCTGGCCAGCTATCCTGGAGTGGACGCCTCCTGCCTTAACTCTCTTCCACTTTGCTCGTCTGTTTTGGAACCAAATTTTGACCTGTCAGAAAGATACAAAGTCAAAGTAATTGTTAAAGGCTTGTACATATACATGTTCATGTTTTTTTAAAAATAGAAGCCACGACCTTTGACCTACATCTACAGGATATGAAAAGAAGCAACGAACAGACTAACCTCGAAGATTAAAAAAAAAAAAAGAAAAAAAAAAGGATATCAACCAAAAGACAACAACAATCACAACACACCAAACAAACTAAAACAAACATTTCTGGTCGAAATCGTAGCTGGGGATTTGGGTGGCCCGGGAGGGGGGTTCGACCACTTTGGGGGCCCCTGCATTTTGGCATTTGACTTCATGACATGAGATAATGGCGTAATGTTTAATGTAAAAACTAATTTCAGACACTCATTTCCCCCCCCCCCCCCTCTCAAGTGGGGGCCCGGGGAGGATTTTCGAAATTGGACCCCTGGCCATAGCGACGCCACTGATCTTAGCGCTACGAGACTTGCATTTTTAATATTTAAAATTAATGAGTATTCAAGCAGCACCTCTGACGTTGGGTGGTACAAGGGGTGAGTTGTTATTGTGCCTGACTATGATTCTCAACCAGGACATACAATGTACAACATCTAGGTACCTCTTTTGTTGACTTATATTATTTATGTATTATAATTTTCTATCTACAAATCTAGGTGAGAATATGATTAAGCACTTGCCCATTATGTGTGCATAAATTAATTGTAATTTCACCTAGTATTTAAATTCCTTTTTTCCCTTTCAGCACTGGTAGCAATATGATAAGATATATTTAACCGCAAACATTAAAGAGGACAACTATAGTAGCAAACTGATGCGGATTCTTTTACTGGACGATTCCCAACCCATCATTTTTTTTTTGTAATACTTAAAAAAACAACAAATGTTTAGTCTGCTGCAATATACTGTATTTATTTCGTCATAGTGTCTCTTTTAATCGGTTACGGGCCTTAGCTTCAATTTTTAAAGCCTAAACACAGCACACATTCGATGTAGCTACTTCTTGCTTTAACATAGGTCAAAGGGCCATTCCGCAATTGCTCTAGTTACAGTCTCATTTAAAGGAACTAATGCAGTACCCCTTGTTATCTATCTATCTATCTATCTATCTATCTATCTATCTATCTATCTATCTCTCTCTCTATATATATATAATATAAATGTTTTGAAAAGAATTTTTTTTTTTTAATTATTATATTATTACTATTTCTTAGTGACCGTAAACATAGCAATCAGATCAGATAGAGGTTAGAAATTAAGAATAGACATGAAAGCCGCGTGTTTTCGCACACCACGCTCTGTGAGTATTCTTTGCAAAATATATAATAGACACCTCATAAATCAAAATCCTCTATTCGTTCGTTACTAACCTGTACTTCGCTAAGTCTCAATTGGGCAGCGATAGCTGACCTTTCGGTCAACGACAAATACTTCTTGCTGTGGAACTCCTTTTCTAGCTCCAGGAGCTGGTCGCTGGTGAAAGCTGTCCTCCTTCGCCTGGACTTGCCTCCTCCACTGCCGTCATCCTCAGCGTCGTCATCTTCGCTGCACTGATCGTTGGCGACGGCCGCAGTCTTCAGGTGTGACTTTGGCGATGTCAGGGTGCTCGCAGGCCGAGGCGATAGTTTTGTTGAGCTGAATGGGTTTAAAGCGGTCTGCGTTGGAGAGCTGTGTCCCTGGTGCTGGATTTGATTTGTGACCAACTTTTCACTTACGGAGCCACCGCTGTTATTTAAAGTGTCATTCCTATCCTCGTTATTGGCTAGTCTCTTGTCACCAATAACGTTGCCACCAAAGGTGAGGTCGTGAAAATTTTGAGAGTTGTAGGCACTACTTGTACTGAAATAACTCAGACGGTGTGCGCCTTGATGTGTCGGCAGCTCTCTGTTAGAAGCGCTCGGCCACCAAAAATGTCCTCGGGGTGAATCTGGCTCAGACAAGATCCGTCCTGGAAAGCTCGTCTGGAAAACTGGATGCCTCACCGGAAGAGGCACTCCGTGGACACCTTGGAAAGCATGGTCAGGACTAATTGTTTTAGCGAATGCCGGATGTGACTGAAAAGGTGTAGACGTATGACTGCTGGGTGACTTACTTAAAGCCATTTCTCTGTCACTGTAATCATTGGATGGTTGACTCAACTCAGGATTCCGACTCGAGGAAGAAAGAACATGCATTGTTTTATTAATATTAACTTCCTTGTTGGCATCAACATTTGTGAGTGATTCAGAAGGAGCTAAATGATTTAATTGGACTCTTGGTTCATTTGTAAGAGAATAGCCGAATTCAAAATTAGGACAGGCTGGATCTTTTTTCGTCGATAAATCAATGCAGCTGTTGCAGCTCTGGATATCATTCTTTGGAACCGCGTTGTAACTGGAATAGTGTTCGTGGGACATTTGCGATTTAATAGAAGCTTCCTTATTAGTTGACCCGGGGTAAAAGGAGGAAATATTCCCTTGTTCTTGAAGTCTTTTCGTTAAAGTGGGGTCTGATGCGTAGTAACCTTCTCGCGCGTGCTCACTAGTGGTGTGATCAGATGATTTCCGGTGTACGCCGCGAGAGTGTGTCACGTTGCAAGACGTGGCGGTGTCCTTGGAGATCGCATGATCTTCAGACGCATGCTCAAGACGCACCGTTCTATTACTCGGAGTTGAAGTTTGACCTTCTGATGCATCATGACCTTCAAATTTCAGCAGACGATTGGTCACGTCTGTTGCGCCAAGGTCCATTTCCTGACTGTAACAGGAGCCATGAGTTACGGTGTCTGTAGTAGTATTGTCGTCCGCACTTCTGTGACTTGAACCTGCAAGACAAGAAGACACCAAATTAACTTTGGTCAAGGGAGTGAATAGAAGAATCATTCAGTTCATACGATCAGTGCAATACAAAAAAAAAAGTCAGTGCAATTAAAAAGTCACATTTGCTTATGACTATTACATTTAAGAGCCGTGAACTTAGTACTGCAAAAGAGAAAAAAAAGTCAAATAGTCATTACCAACCTAATCAGGGGGGAGTGAAACCACAGACCAAATTATACATTTCTATGCGCCTGCTTGATACGACGCGTAAGCACTCGCAATCGCCGTGAAGGCCGTGAAGGCAGGATTTTCAAACATCGGGATTTTAAGGACGCCTCTGAGTCAGTATGAGTCCACCCAACTCTAATTGGGTTCCTGATTGTATTTGGAAAATTAAAAGAGGTTGGTCGTTGTGCTGGCCACATGACAGTTTCGTAAACCTTCGGCCATAAAACAGATGATCTTTAGATAATCTGCCTTAAAGATCTTATTAACCTTAACCCTCACATAAACATGAACCGTTGGGGCACCACACATAATCTGTCGATCGTCTTTCTCCATTCCTCTCTGTCCGGAGAAGCGTACATGAATGGCAATGTCTTCGGTTCCGAAGATTAAGGATTTGTGCAGTGTTTCACATTGCTATGCAAACCCAGTTGCGACCTGCCTATTTTTCCTCATCTGATGCCACAGAGGCATTTTACGCTGACGTAAAAGAAAGTAGCTTGCAGCAGATGGCCTCTGAAAGAGGCCCTAATATTCACTGTGACCAAGGCACGCACAGAAAAAGAATGCTTATATATTGAACATCCTCGACACGACCACTTGACTTATCTTGGAAGTAGAGTTAGTAAAGACAGCGGAGCTGTTGTTGATATACTAATTCTGATCAATAAAGCTAGGTCTGCCTTTTCAACTCTTCAAGCAATCTGGCGTTCTAAACGTTAGGTCGGACCTTCCATATGGTTCACAAACTTGGAGAGTCAATAAAACAAATTTGGAAAAGCTCCAGACCTTTGCTAACGGATGCTTGACGCTGGATATTAGGAATTAGGTGGCCACAAAGGATAACTACTGTCCATCTGTGGGACAGAACTAGACAAAAGCCCATAGCCCAAGAAATCAAAAAGCGAAATTGGAGCTTGATGGGACACACCCTGAGAAAACCAGCTACCAATGCTGTTTGTAATCCGCAAGGAAAGAGGAAAGTGGGCAGACCCAAGCAAACCTGGACGAGGTCAGTCATCAGTAAAGCTGGGGATACTGCTAGACTATTACAATACATAATAGCAAATGAATATTCTTTTTAGAGAGAGAACAAAAATACCACTGAAGTGTAGAAAGGAGGGACGGATTGATTCCCTTTCAACTGGTGGTATAAAGAAATTAATGTAGTGACTAATATCGTACATTGCTTGCATTTAGATTATAAATTGCGTTAAGTACTACTATCTTACGGTTTGGCAAGTTTGTATCAGTGAAAAATTGTGTATCTCACTTTTCTCATTATTGTTAATAAAATTGTTGTTTAAAGTTTGAATAAATTAAAAAAAAAAACGAATAAAAAGAATATAAATCAATGTAAATTATAAAGCTAATCTCTTTGTATACATTACCATTTCGTGCAGAATTTATTTATGCAACACCCAAGTTTTAAGAATGGTATTTATCGCATACTATAGAAAAGATTTTTTATTATTTGCTATTTTGGATAATCTTCCCAAAATGTCTATATTTGGGTTGGCGTGTTTTTTAACGTCCGTTTGTGACTGCAGATCAAAGACACTTTTAGAGCTCACTAAGAGGATTAAAGGCGCACATACTGCTCATCCAACGGCCAAGCCAATTTTTGTTTAAAATCATTGTGTCGCCAAGACTGACGTAATCTATTTATAGCACAGATGGCAAGATTAGAGTTAAGAATAGTTTGCTCATACCTAAACCAACTATCTTTATGAGTTCTTTAATGTTTTTTTAAATTTATAAACAAAAATTGGATCAAGTATTTGTTCCGCATCACAAACGAAGAGATTAGAGACAGGGTTACAGCGATTGGACGCCAGGATGACCTGCAAAGGAGCTTGCAAAGACCTTCCTTCAGGGAACATTACCAGTAAAAAGAAGAAGAGGCAGACAGAGAAAGCGATGGGAAGACAACATAAAAGAATGGACGGACCTGCCATTGAAAGAGGTTCCAACGATAACCTGCTAATCACTGTCAAAAAACGCAAAGTTTAACTGTATGAATATATATCGAGATCCTCGGGATTGCAAAAACATTCCTTTAGGGAACATAACCATGAAAAAGAGATAGGAAAAGAAGGTCCTCGGGCTTGCAAAGATCTTCCTTCAGGAACATAACCATGAAAAAAAGAGATAAGAGAAGGTCCTCTGGCTTGCAAAGATTTTCCTTCAGGAACATAACCATGAAAAAAAGAGATAAGAGAAGGTCCTCTGGCTTGCAAAGATTTTCCTTCAGGAACATAACCATGAAAAAAAGAGATAAGAGAAGGTCCTCTGGCTTGCAAATACCTTCTTTCAGGGAACATAACCAGTAAAAATGATAGAGATAGGAAGACACCATCTAAGAATGGAGGGCCTGTCATTGAAAGAGACTGTAGTCAAGGCAAAAAAAGGAATAAAGAAAGACGGTTAACTGATCATATGTAAAGTCCCACACGTCCAGTGATGCCCAGTCCACCACGCCCCGCAGACCATATCCTCCCCGAATCGCAGCTGTATCAGTCCTTCTATACTTACGCCCTTAACGCATAAGATTGGCGCACTTTGACTTGATGGCTTGTATCTGCGGCAATGCTTACGCCAAACGCTTATTTGAAATGTATATGGCCTTATGGCTAAAAACAAGATATAGACCAGTTCAATTGACTATTACTATTTTAAACTATTTTAAACAAATCAACAAATAATTCCTTCAAAATTGCAGAGGTGGGGGGGGGGGGGAGTAAGGACGAAAAAAAAAACAAAAAAAAAAAACTCTATTACAAGCTTGTTTCTAACCCAGATGTAATTACTACAATCTGTTATGGGAATTTTTGACTTAGAGACAATGACGTGACTAGTAAAAACAAGACTAAGATTTTAGGAAGAATGGCGAAATTCCAACAGAATATTTTTGACTTAGAAAGATACAAGTTTTATGGACTTGTAGATTTAGCTTGACATTATTTGACAGTTCCCTTCGTTGATATTTAATGACTAACTTATATTGTAAGAATTTCGCCTGTGCTATTGGATTTCGTTATTTGAGTGTTACCTCCGTTTGAATTATCTGCATAAGACACAGCGCGGAAGCGCCTAACATTACAAGCAAGCAAAATATTTAAAAAATACTTGTTAAAAAACAAAGTTTACATTGAATAAAAGAGAGGACTATCCAATTGCTGCAATATCGATCAATATTGCAAATGTTTATCTCCCCTTTTTATATAGAACAAAAGTAATAAATTACAACTAAATAATTAATTAATTTTTTTACAATTGATTCATGTGTTGTCTTCGACCACGAATAGTTGTGCGAAATGTCAACTTGATCCGAAAATGGGAAGAAGGAGAAAAAAAAAAGGGTGAAACAGAATGCACCCAGACAGTGAGTTGATATAAGCTTAAAAAAAACAAACCATGGCCACATCTTGCTTAAACTGTAATCGTGTAAGAAAGTACGCCTGGTCTTATCTTAAGTTTTATCGATTCGCTTTTATACAAGAAGATCGAAAGTTTTGTTTCTGTGCTCTGTTCAAACTCAGTGCGTCTTCTGTGTGTTTCGGGAATCTCATTCGGGACAGGGCATGTGTGACTTGAATAGATAGAAATAGACTTTTATTGGGTTTTGAGTAAAGGAAGGTGTAGAAATAGCTAAGCAGGGCCGGTCTAAGGCCACTGCAACCTACGCGGCCGCAGTGGGCCCCGCACTTTCATAGGCCCCACGCTAATTCTAGGTCTAAATTAGTATAACTTATAACAGGTTTTTCGCGGCCTCTTGATTCCAGGAGTTCCTGGAAGTCTTCTGAAATTATTAAAATCTACTGAAATGTCATAAAAATCTCACTGGAAATTAGACTAAATTGTCATCTTTAAGGCATATTCTACCAAAAACTGACAAAATACTAGTAGCTTCAACTTCCCCTATGAAAGACACACTGCTTCCCCAAACTACTTTGTTGCACTCAGAATATTTTTAACGACACCCGTAAATGTGATTGTTAAGGCCGGGCCCGTAAGCAATACAAAAAGTAATCTCTCTCACATGAATTAATCTGTATTTTTTTCAATTTGCGTAATGGCCTTGTGAAGATAAATAATCGATTTTTATTTCTAAATTAAGAAAACTTTATTTGTTAAACTTGAAGAAGACCTAAATATAAACATAAATTAAACGTGTATAGAAAACAAGCAATAAACTCTTTTGTAATCGTTAATGTGCTTGTTATCGTTAATGAGCTGGTGCGGTTACTAAAATTAACTCTACCATTATTCTTTAAAGTTAGAAGTACTGTGGCAACTATGTAAATGTTAACTTGTCTATTGTTTTAAACAAGCTGCCAAAACTATAAATAAAACTATATACGATCTCAACTTGATTATTGTTTCCGAATACAGGAATCTTGTTTGGGCTAGCTTGCTCAAAGCTCTACATATAAATAAGGTGTTTGATCCTAATCACTTAGAATTGACATTTAGAAAAATAATGGATTTTAGGGTAGAGAATTATCTAGTTTGAGTTTCTTATACTTGTACCATGCTCAGGTAGTATTCCAGAAATGGGGTGTTGGGGGTCAGGGAATTCTGATATTGTGTGGATTGTTCTGGAGTAGAGGATACTTGTATCATTTTTCTGTCTCTAGTGGGCTCAAAGGTTAGGATGATTAGGTAGTATGTCTTTGATATTAAATAATATCTCTATTATATCTCTATCTTTATTATATGTTTAGGTTAATCACTTTTCAATTGTTTACGATTTAACACTTGTGAATTATGAGAACTTACAAATAAAAACATATTTAAAAAAAAAAGCCACAAAAGAGGCAAGATGGCCCATAAAAGAGGCACATAAAGCCCCCAAAAAAGAGGCGAAAAAAAGAGGCCTAAGGCCCAAGATTCCTATGATGATAAAGCTAAAATTGAATAACGCAAATTCTGAGGTTTCAATTTTTTTTTTTAAATAACTCTACCATTGCAAATGTATTTGACTTAGTGGAATTATTTACATAAATTAAATGTCGGAGCTTAATTTGGATGTATATGTATGTGTTCTTGGGAGGTTACGTAATGTTGTGGACTGCGCCCTCACAAGTCTTCAACACCTTGTTTTTTTTAACCCCTTGGGCCATGTACAAGATAATTGCGAGTATATATCTAAGATGATTGTGTGTATATATCTAAGATGATTGTGTGTATATATCTAAGATGATTGTGTGTATATATCTAAGATGATTGTGTGTATATATCTAAGATGATTGTGCGTATATATCTAAGATAATTGTGTATATATCTAAGATGATTGTGTGTATATATCTAAGATGATTGTGCGTATATATCTAAGATGATTGTGTGTATATATCTAAGATGATTGTGTGTATATATCTAAGATGATTGTGTGTATATATCTAAGATGATTGTGCGTATATATCTAAGATAATTGTGTATATATCTAAGATGATTGTGTGTATATATCTAAGATGATTGTGCGTATATATCTAAGATGATAGTGCGTATATATCTAAGATGATTGTGTGTATATATCTAAGATGATTGTGTGTATATATCTAAGATGATTGTGTGTATATATATATAAGATGATTGTGTGTATATATCTAAGATGATTGTGTGTATATATCTAAGATGATTGTGTGTATATATCTAAGATGATTGTGCGTATATATTTCTAAGGTGATTGTGCGTATATATCTAAGATGATTGTGCGTATATATTTCTAAGATGATTGTGTGTATATATCTAAGATGATTGTGAGTATATAACTAAGATGATTGTGTGTATATATCTAATATGATTGTGCGTATATATCTAAGTTGATTGTGTGGATATATCATGTTTTGGTATGTGGGTGTGGCCATGCATGTATTAGGGTGTAAATATTGGTTATTCTTGGTTAATTATCATTTGTTTGCTAATCCTTGCAACAATATTCTGTCTCTGATGGTCTCAATAGTTATGTAGTATATCTTTGCATTTAAATTAAAATTCTATTATTATTACTATCGTAATTTCGTAAAGCAAGGGTTGGACCCATTGGAGGTGTTATATAGCAAAGAAGGTTTGAGTGGCTCGTGGAGCTTTATATATACTGGGGACTATTGGGGAAAAATAATATATAAAAATTACATATAGTATCTTTTAAGTCTGTGGTGATTCTTAGAGAACTTCAGGACCTCTCGGTGTGTCAACTGGTGAAGATTAGTTGTAACGGGACTTCATTGGGGAAAAAATTATCACCAGACTAGACAATTTGTAAAGAATAATCAATCTTAGATTATATCACTGGCGGATCCAGGGGGGGGGGCGGTAGGGGCGATCGCCCCCCCCCCCCACTCGGCCGACCCCCCCCCCCCCCCGAAGGGGGGGCGAACGAACTTTAGTATAAAATTCACACGATTTGTATACGAATTTATTATGTTAAAAATAAATATTAATTATATATATTTCAACCTATTTTAAATTATTTCGCCCCCCCCTCTAGTATGTTGGCTGATTTGGTGGGGTCGGGAGGGGCGATGGTATCAATCCCGCCCCCCCTTACACTTTCGAGTTGGGGGGACGGTCAAATTTATTTGTAGAAATCACAGCTTGCTAACAAAATCAATTAAATATCTATATCATTAAAACTTGTTATTGATATTTTAACCGATCTTTTTATTATGTCGTTCCATGATTGCCGATTTGGGGGGGGGGGGGACGAATACCTCTACTGCCCTTCCCACCTAAACCCTTTGAGTGGGGGGGGGCGGTCCGTTTTTATGGAGAAATCATGGTATTTTGGCCGATTCGGTGGGGTGAGGGGGGGGGCGATTGCATGTACTGCCCTCCCCACTCTAGCCCTCTGAGTGCTGGGGGGGGGCGGTCCTATTTTTGTGGAGAATCATAGTTTGTGAATAAAATTAGTTGAATATCTATCCTATACTCTTAAGCGAGCAATTCTTGTATGTATGTATGTATATATATTTATATTTATATATATATATAAATTTTATTTCGAAAACGGCTCTAACGATTTTCTTTAAAAGTTCACGGTATGTGCATAATAGTGAGAAAAAAATTCTCAACTCATTGGCCACATCGGGAAAACTCAAGGTCGACCGTTATATCGGTTTGAAAATGGCTCATTATCGAAAAATTAATTTTGGCTAGAATGTTTTATGAATGAAATTTTCTATATGACGTCAATGGGAAAAAAAACTTGACACCGCTTACGTCACTAGGCTCACAGCAGTACACTAAGACATTTCTTCGCAAACAAGAACATGTTTTAATGATTCAATTGGCGTAATTAAACATTTGCGCACCATCTTAATTTACATTGATCCATTATGAAACTATGGAAGAAAAATAATGAAATATCTTTATGTATGATTAGTTATTGTGTTTTAAAGGCTTTATAAGTTGTTTACACTTTAATTGCTTACACCCGTAGGTAGCTTTTACTTTGTTATTATTTTGCTGGTGAATTATTGCAATGTGTTTAAGCTTCGAAGTCTGCCGTCCAATACCAAAACGTAGGAAATGGTCATAACACAGCTTATGCCTTACTTGCACAATCAGGGCCGGCCCTAACATTTGCGGGGCCCTATGTGAAAAAAATGAGGATTGCGCGTGGACCAGTAAGGGTATTGATAAGGATAATAAGTGAAAATAAAGATTTTGTATTAGAAAATAAATTCGTATTTGCATTACATTTTTATTAAATGAAAGCTGACGATGCCGTTTTTTTATATCACGCGTAGGACTGGCGTTTACCATATTGATTGACACCCCAAAATGACAATTTTGTCTTTTTAAGGACATTTTTATGTGTTTCAGGAGGAGATTTCCAGGAGCTCCTTGAAAACAAGGAGACCACGGGAACCCTATTATAAATTATAATGGTTTAATTTAATAATTTACACCTAGAATTAGCGCGGAGCTTTTGAACCTTCGGGGTCCACCACTGTGACAACATAGGCCTAGGGCTGGCCCTGATGATATCCAGCTCGCGGTCAACGAATTTTCATCACGCTGCTGCCTTTTTTTTTTTATTTGTTAACCTATAAACCTCGGTAAAACAGAAGTCATGTTCCAAAAGTCACCCAATAAAACCTACTCAGCCCAAAGATCACTGCCATAGACATCCCTTAAAGTGGTAGATAACTTCACATTATCTGGGAAGCATTGTATCAATTGACGCATTGTTTTAAAGAGAGTTTGATATGTGATTATGGATAGTCGTGCTTTTGGACGCATTCAAGCGAGAGTGTGGCGAAATAAATCGCTCGCCTGTCTACAAAAATCAGTTTCAACCAGTATTCTCTCAACCCATCTATGTGGATCTGAGACATGAGTACTTTATAAAAAGCAACTAAGACTTCTTGAACGACTTCACCAAAGACCACAATACAAACAGCGATATTCTTGCAAAATGGTATGAAATTCGAGTCCGAAGATAAGTGAGGAATGCAGTATTTCCCTTTGCTGTGCAGCCCCAACTGTGACCTACATATTTTGCCACATCCAGAGCAAGCATAACCATTGTCCGCAGGTGGCCGATTTAGATTTTCTTTTCGCCGTCTGCGTTTGTTCTCGGCTGCAGATTTTCTTTTTGTCTCAAATGTGTATCCCGCGGCCTTCGTGAGAGACATCCAGCTGTCTCGTTCGGAGGCCGCATGCAACCAGGTGCTCTCTTCTATGTTAGCCAAGGAAAGTTGACGACTAAGCTGGTCTTTGAAGAATTTCCGTGGAGCGCTTCTGTCACGTCGACCACCTTTTAGCTCACAAAAAAGACTGCCTTGGCATTCGTTCGTCTCCCATACGGGATACGTGCCCTACCCAGTGCAACTGTTGGACCATAAGAAGTCCCTCTATACTGTCCATACCGGCGTTGGCAAGGACATCGCTGTTTGTAGTGCGGTCCTGCCACCGTATGTCCATGATGGAGCGCAAGCATCTTTGGTGAAAGCACTCAAGAAGTCTTAGTTTTTTCTGTAAAGTGTCCATGTCTCAGAGCCATAATGAATATATTAATTGCAATATTAAATGTCAGAAAGTAACAATTTTAGAAGTTACACTGCAAAGACTTTCTTACAAGCCTATAATAGCTCAATAGTTCTACATGAAAGAAGCAATGTAAAACGTTAAGACGTGAGCTGTGGTTTTCTATAGGACTACTTTCTATTCTAATCGCCATGTACACTTACATTGAGAACTGAAAGAACTAAAAAGCAACTCTTCGGATTGATAGTCTTTACCCGATAGTTCATTTTCGTAATTACAACAATATTCCCAAAATAACTTCGGGTAAATATCCTTCCTTAACAAATTATTCATCCGAGCGAGGCTCGGTCACCTGATATTATAATATAAACTACGTATTGATATGTGACCCATTGTATATTATGTCGTACCACACTCTAATCTCAAATTGTATCATTAGTAATTTTAAATGAAAAAGGGTTGTACCAGGTGGGAGGGGCGATACATGCAATCGTATTTCCCCCATCGAAAAAATCAATACTTTTTCTTTTTGTATTATAGTTAAGAAATTACAAATTTAAAAAAATCTGTCATTAATATAATTTATATATACTATAAATTAAATTCTTATATCGAGTCGCCCCACCCCTATTCTTTAATGCCAAATGCAATCTTTAGCAGAAATTATTAAAGGAACGAGGATTAATCGTTTTCACTCTACCGCCCCTCCCATTTCCAGTCAGAGTTTTTTGTAATTCACTTGAATTTATCATAAGTATTTTAAGAAAGACTTTGCATTGGAAAAGTTAGAATTCAAACGAAATTTTTCAGTATAAGAGTCATGATTGAGATGAGTTTTAAACTGAAATAATGTTTTTATAGTCGCCTTTTCCCAACCTTTACTCAATCTGATATTTTTCTAGCTAAAAATTTTGGAACTATAACTCACAATTCATACTACAGTTTTCTTGAATACTATTTATCGAAATATTTTTTTTTTCGGCGGCGAACCTCAAAGCAAAAATCTAAATACGTGGGGTATCCTATCTTTTCAAGGAACAAATCGGTTTTACTTGCAATGTATTATGGGCCTATAAATTCATATTAGAATATTTTTCAAGTACAACATTATTCGAAAGGTCCTTTTTAATAGTATGAATAATGAGCTTTAGGTCAGGAGAATGCTTTTCTGCAGTGAAGAATGCAAGAAAACGCTTTTGGCGTCGTGGCTTCGCCCCGAACTCCATTTATTAATAATGTTGTAGATGTCAAGAGAATGCGTTTCTGCAATGAAGAATGCAAGAAAACGCTTTTGGCGTCAGGGCTTCGCCCCGAACTCCATTTATGAATAATGAGTTGTAGATGTCAGGAGAATGCATTTCTGCAGTGAAGAATGCAAGAAAACGCTTTTGGCGTCAGGGCTTCGCCCCGAACTCCATTTATGAATAATGAGTTTTTGATGTCAGGAGAATGCGTTTCTGCAATGAAGAATGCAAGAAAACGCTTATGGCGTCGGGGCTTCGCCCCGAACTCCATTGATGAATAATGAGCTGTACTTGTCAGGAGAATGCGTTTCTGCAATGAAGAATGCAAGAAAACACTTATGGCGTCGGGGCATCGCCTTGAACTCCATTGATGAATAATGAGCTGTAGATGTCAGGAGAATACGTTTCTGCAGTGAATAATGCAAAAAAAACGCTTTTGGCGTCGGGGCTTCGCCCCGAACTCCATGGATGAATAATGAGCTGTAGATGTCAGGAGAATACGTTTCTGCAGTGAATAATGCAAAAAAAAACGCTTTTGGTGTCGGGGCTTCGCCCCGAACTCCATGGATGAATAATGAGCTGTACTTGTCAGGAGAATGCGTTTTTGCAATGAAGAATGCAAGAAAACGCTTATGGCGTCGGGGCATCACCCCGAACTCCATTGATGAATAATGAGCTGTAGATGTCAGGAGAATACATTTCTGCAGTGAATAATGAAAAAAAAAACGCTTTTGGCGTCGGGGCTTCGACCCGAACTCCATTGATGAATAATGAGCTGTAGATGTCAGGAGAATACGTTTCTGCAGTGAATAATGCAAAAAAAAAACGCTTTTGGCGTCGGGGCTTCACCCCGAACTCCATGGATGAATAATGAGCTGTACTTGTCAGGAGAATGCGTTTTTGCAATGAAGAATGCAAGAAAACGCTTATTGACGAATAATGAGCTGTAGATGTCAGGAGAATACGTTTTTGTAGTGAAAAAAGCAAGAAAACGCTTTTGGCGTCGGGGCTTCGCCCCGAACTCCACAAGAGAACCTTAAAGCCCTGCCCCAGTTGTTTTGTTTTTCGCCGAAGGTTGAGAAATGCTGCTTTTTTTATTCTCAAAGATATATATATATATATATATATGTGTGTGTGTGTGTGTGTGTGTGTGTGCCGTATGCACGTTTATGCCTAGGGTTAGGGTTTACTGGGCGTTACTGTTAGGGTTTGGAAAAAAATCGCCCCCCCCCCAGTCCAAAGTTCTGGATCCGCTAGTGGATTATATATAGTCCTCTAAACTCCTTATGAGCTCACTGAAATTCCTTATGAATTCACTGTAATGCTGTTTGGACTCAGTCCTGGGTTGACGATAAGTTAACATCAGGAAATTGTACCAGTCTGTCCAATGGACCTCATTCACCAACCGTAAACAAACAACATTTAGCCACGTGGTGCTCTATCTCTTCTATATAATTTACAATCTCATGTTTAATTCATGATGGTTGTCACGTGACAGTTTTTTCCCCGTTGTTTTATCAATAAGATCACGTGACTAAATGCTGTTTGTTTACGATTGGTGAATGAGGTCCATTGTGAAGTTCCGCAACGTGGTGTTCAGGAACATTGTTGATTAGCCCAGCTTTGGGTGTTGGACATAAAAACATCAGATCACTAGGATTTCAGGCTGATCTGTCAGCTGGTAAACGATCCAACAACATCATTAATTAGGAATACTTTTGGATCTTCGACCGTGAACATGAAAAACTGATTTTTTGACCACTCGCTAATGCTCCTATATTTGCGACTACAAGATAACAGCCTATATACACAAGCCCCCCCCCCTCCCCCCAGTTTGAGAATGACGGATTACTGACAACACACCATCCATAAAAACATGTGTGTGTGTATGTGTCCCAGAACTGTTGGACTTTTTTCTAGCAAATAAAGACATTGACCTTCAAAACTTCGGACACCATGCATTTCGTGTGAGATGTAAGCCCATGTGGGTTGTATGCGGACTGTCAAGCGTCTGGGGCGGGAAAAAGGACAAGCAAATGAAAGCAAGAATTATGAAAAATTTCTGAACAAAGTTTTTACATTTGTTGTTGTGATACCATAAAATTAGTTTTTTTTTTTTTTTGCAATGTATGTTTCGGAAAATAAAACGATCGACACGAACAGAAAAACAAACAAACAAAAACTCGACCATTTTGTTTTTAAACTAAAATATACGGGAAAAACATTAGTATCCATTAGTATCAATAGTTCTTACCTCATAATTATATAAAATAATATTGTTTGGAAAAGTTGATTTGATGCACACAAAAATTTAACATTATTATAAAATGACATTATCATCATCTTCTAAAATTACCTCTGCAGCCTACTCCAGGGTCGAACTGTAATATTGGAATGTATGTGTTGAAAATTATTTTCTTCATAAGAATTTGATTTATATAATTTCTTTTGTATTATTATTAATATAAAATAATATGTTAACTGTTTTTAAATAATAATAATAAAAAGGCCCTGAAAAAGAGGTTAAAGAAACAGTGGCGTCAATATGGGGGTTGCGGGCCGCACCGGATGACATCCGGTAGGGGGTGACATTTAAGTGGTAAAAATACACTTTTACAAAAAAAAAAAAAAAAAAAAAAACCCAGACAACTTTAAAAGATTTGTCCGTAAAAAGATTCACAAGATTTGATTTTTTAAATCTAAAATTATCCATTAGGGGTAAAAATTCAAAAGCAATAAACTTTATCACTTTTGTAGTTTTGATAATAAATGGACATGTCAAAAATGAGAAAACCAGGCTTAAAAGTTTGGAAAACTTTGGCACTCGGACTAAGACTACAAAAAAAAAAAAAAAAAGGACAACAATCGGATAGTTCCGGTTCTCTTCTCAGTCACGTGGGTGTATTGTTTACATTAATGACCTCATTGATTTCATTGTAATTTAAACATGAAAATAGTCTAGATCTAGACATCTGTAAGTAATAAAAAGTATGTTACAATAATTCACTAATTTGTATGATTATTTACTAAGACTACTAGATCTAGGCTAGCACTAAATCTAGATCTACATCTTATCATAGGAAGATATTGCCATTATTGCCATGTATAAGACCACAGTCACGTGAATTTTTATAAAGTAGGTCAGAGATTCAGAACTACCTCATTGACAGGATAGTCATGGCTAGGATCAACGTAAAGAAAGGAACATCTTGCACAGACTTGATAGTACAATAGCACCCGTAGGGATATTTTAATTAATCATACTGAAGTGTCATTCAAATGTGTATCAACAGCGCAGCGATGCGCACTCAACTGTCATAAATAGTTTATAAATGTTTTAACAGACCCCGTAAAGAGACAAGTGATGCAAACTACCGAGGTATCTTGAATCAAAGCACACCGAACAAAGATCTATGAAGTTACACAATATTTTATATTTAGCGTTCAAATGACATAATTTTTAGGATTGTACACTACAAGGATAACGAAAGCTGATGGTACCAGTTCTGATACCTTAAAACCTTTGGGCCTGACTTATTGATGGGATGAGCACAAAATATGATAATGCAGCTACAATATCTGGAATTCATGAAAGAGTGCAGGCAATATTTAAGAACAAAAAAGGAACGCAATTTTAATGAATGTCTAGGCTACATTGTTCATTTGAAGCTAATGTTCTTCTTCTTCTTCTTCTTAAAACTGTCAGGTAGAGTTGAGCCTTCGGCTATTGGAACTCTAGGCCAGCAAAAGTGAACAAGAACTCTCTCTCACCGGCCTGAATGAGAACAGTGTACACTGTTCTGTCTGACGGGTGGGTCAGACCATGGGCGTAGCCAGGATTTTTTTTCGGGGAGGGTTTGGGGGGGGGGGGGATTCCCCCCTGACCCCCCCCCCCCGGCGGAAAAAAAAAATATATATATATATATTTATATATATATTTATATATATATATATATATATATATATATATATATATATATATATATATATATATATATATATGTGTGTGTGTGTACATAATCTTTATTACATTCTGACCCTTTCGGAAGACGTTTATTGTTTATTGTATTGCTAGCAAGGGGTCTGGGGGAGTTCGCAGCGCTCCCCAGCGCGGGGCGAAGCCCCGCCGCCGAGCACTATTTCTGGTATTGAAAGCCAACAAAATGCATATTCTGAGGTATCTACAGTGCATTATCTTGCTATTAAAAAGTTTATTTCAAAAACCTAATGTGCTATTCTTACTGACTTAGACCCTCTCGCGCCGTTCGGCGCATTTTCCGGCAAGCTGTTTACGCAACTCTTATTTTGCGTAATTCATTTTGTGTGAGAACATGTCCCGCAAAACCTCATGCGATGCTCTGTCACAACCTTACTAAGGATTCGACTCCCAGTTCGGCATATGATTTCTTTGATTTAGACCCGATCTCTATGACTGACTCCTAAAATCTGTCTTAGTCATCTTTGTTGAGACACATTTAATGATTTTCAATTTCGGCAGAAGACTATTCACACTTTATTAATGGAGCCCAAGCCACTGGTAGAAATTTGTAACCTTTCTTGACTACGCTCTTGGAATTACATGTCTGTATTTCGCTTTAGATTTTATATCGAAAAGGAAAGTTTTTTCGTCAAATCATCTGTTGAGGGGTTTAAAACTAAGAAATCTCTATTGTTTTTTTGTTTTGTTTTTAATTCAAAACCCCATTTAGCCTACGATCTTAGAATTTGGTGACTGTAGTTAACTTTAAAATAATATTGAAGAGAGAGGTTTTCAACTCTAAACGCTCTGTAGGGAATTTTAAACTCAAAACCATCTGGAGGGGTTTTAAACTTTAAAGAAAAAGCCATCTGGAGGAGGGGGATTTAAACTCAAAACCCCTTTGGCTACGCTCATAGATTTTATAGTGTGTAATTAGCTTTTTTTTTATATTGAAGAGGTACTTTTTAGCTTCAAACCCCAACTGGAGGGGAGGGGGGTTTAAACTCAAAACCCCTTTGGCTACGCTCATAGAATTTTGAGTGTGTAATTTGCTTTTTTTATATTGAAGAGGGGGTTTATCGTAAATTTTGGAGGGGGGTTTAAAATCAAAATCTTCCTCAACTGTGGTGTTGGAATTTGGGGATTGTTGTTTGCATTTTTTTTTTGTTTTGTTTTATAGAAGAGGGGGATTTAACTGCAAAAACCTCTGGTAGGGCGTTTAAAATTCAAAACCCCCTGTAGGGGGTTTTAAACTCAAAGCCCCCTGGTAGAGGGATTTGTATCTCAAAACCCCCTGATAGGTGTTTTTTAAATCTCAAAACCCCCTGGTAGAGGGTTTTTAACTCAAAACTGCCTCGGCTGTGCTGTGGTAAGTGATGATTTAGTATTAAAATCTCACCTAAAATAAACAAAATGAAAGCAAAAATCAGTCACTTAATTCCGTTCCCCCCCTGCGGGGGGGGGGGGGGGAATTTCATTTCGGGGGGGGGGGGGGGGGTTGAACCCCAAGAACCCCCCCCCCCCCTGGCTACGCCCATGGGTCAGACTTGCGGCAAGAGACCGCGTACACTAAGACCCCCGCCATTTTCCTTTTCTATACCCGTGCGGGACACGTTTATGTAACGGCCCCTTGAGGAACAGCGCCTGGATTGTGACAAGGTTGTGGGAGAAAATACTTCTTGTATGACATTTTATACAGGCCCTGCTGTTTAAAAATATTTTCTTTCATCGCTTTTACCACCGGAAGAGATATTTCAATTCATCATTCTGAAGTGCCATTAACATGTATATTAACCACTCGCTGGAGCACTCATCATAGTTCACTATTACTCCCATGGTCACTCCCATTCCCTCAGGGAATCTATTTATAGTTTACTTACTTTACACAATCCAGACCGTGTCGAAGCATGCCTTAAGATAAATTATCTGCTTGTTACTATTTAGTTTTATAGTTTTATATAAAAAAAATAAATATTCACCTCCTATTAACTATGAAGTAAATTTAGATCAGTTTCTAGATCTAGAATCTATATTTAATCCATATTAGATTAAAGTAAAAAATGTAAGCAAAGCTTAGATAATATATTGTTATAACCCTACCATGCACACTGCCATGCACACCGCCATTCAAGTTAGTGCAGAAGGTGCGCACTGCCAGAAACCAGACTGAGACGGATGTTGACATTCGAAGGAAGAGAACAATGTCCGCCCAAGTCTAGAGCCGATATGAAGAGGCTGGGCTAAAGACAAATGTTGTTTTATGTACTTGTGATGTCCCTGTACATAAAAATTGTTGCCTTGTTGAGTTGCCTCCCTTAAGTTATTACAATATGAGTTTTACTGTGTTTACTGTTTGTTTTTAAATTTAATATTTAAAAAAATCAGTTATCGGTACATTACGGCTAACTGCAACATGGTTTAGTCTAATTTATTTCTCTTTTTCACGTAAAAAACAAACAAACTGTAACGGTCAAACTAGAGTTTTTCCGGTGTGGCCAATAAGTAATTCATTTTTTTAGCGATATAAGTTTCAAGAAAAATCGTTAGAGCCTTTCCTGAGATACATGTCAAGTTTCCACCTTCCAGGTTCCATGTAGTTCTGACATCAATAGCGGTACTGTTAGAAATTCTATCCCAGGCAAAAGACAGAAGGCAATGGTGAAAGATGGTCGAAAGATCATGTGTGGTGCCCCAACGGTTCAGCAGAATAATGGGTAGGTCAAGAAAGGCAAAGGTGAAACTGTGAAACACACTGAATAATTCTAACTTTGAAATGAGACTTTGGAGCCATGATTTCGGGTTGTACACACGAGTTCTATGAACTACTGAAACAACATGGCGGAATAACTCTTGTATATGGGAGGGGGGAGGGCTCTACATTGCAGACTTTCTTCTTCTTCTTCGTTCTCGTTTCATGTTCAGGATCAGAAATATCCGGAACCGCTAAGTAATTTCCAGATGAGGCACTTTTCCGTATAGTTTCTCTTCTATAGGAGGGTTTTGGGGCCAGAGTCTTGTTCGGGCCTCTTGATAAAGTATGAAGCTTTGAAGGACATGGTCAGCATTCTCTGGTGATACTCGACAAGGGCAAGTTTCGCTAGTCCCGACTTTCCGGAACATCTGTTGTCTCATTCTGTTGTGTCCAGTTCTGAGTCGAAAAGCTATGCGTTGGTCATATCGAGATAACTTATAATAGGCGTCTTTTTACAAAGCTTATATCAACTCCCTATGTCTGTCTGGTAAGTTTGTACACGTTATTTCTCCAACACCCAATCTAGGATCAAGCTGAAATTTTGCAGTTATTTCTTTTACCTAACAACACAAGAAGCAATAAAAAAAATATCCAATTAAGTAACTAGCTATTATTAATTAATTATTTTTTGGGGAATCTCGAATAAGGGAAAGAATTAGTACTTGACTGAAGTGGTTGTATAAGCTGAATTAGTCCCCTTTATAGATTGTCGTCTGAGGCTTAGTGAACCCAAACATGAAATAGAATAAATAGATAACTATACAATCGTGCTTGTTCATAGACTCTTCGTTAGTAGAGAGAAAGCTTGAGCCCACAAGTTCGAATTCAGGTCATTTCCCCCACCTTTTTTTTTTTAAAATACATTTAAAAAGTGATCACCCAGATACCTCGTTCTTTCTCCTCTCCCCACCCCCTTTCCAACTGGTCCAGACAAGTGATAGGATCATAGCGTATTGAGAACGCTAAAAGCATGAAATTGCGCTAAACAAAAACAATAGGGAAAAAATATATTTCTATATTTCTAATCATACAGATTTATTATTGTTAGACTAGATCTACTACAAATTTAATTACATGACTAATCCCAAACTAATTGATATACTTAATATTGTATTTATGCTTGTTGTATTCCTGAGTTTGCAAGATAATAAAGGGGAGTGGTACAAAAAGACCAACTAGTAATGCCAACATGTATCATCGATTATTCTCTACTTATGATGAGAAATTAATTATTACAAAGCTTATATCGACTCACTTTATCTGTCTGTCTGGTACAAAGTGAGTACACGTTATTTCTCCCACATCCATTCTCGGATGAAGCTAAAACTTCACACAATTATTCAATGACATAAACATGACATCAATCAATAACAAAGTAACCAATTAGATAATGAGTTATTGGTCATTAATTATTCTGTTTAATGGCAACAAGGGAAACTAATACTTCTGTATTCACAGATATGGCTAAATTGGTTGGGTTTAGTCTCCTTAAATAATTGTTATCGTTTTGACTCCCTGACACATTCTCCGATCAGGTTGATACTTTCAACAATTATTTATTGTACCTAACAAAAATTAATCAATATACAAAAATACTCAACTAGACAATTAATTATTGGTAATACGTTATTTTGTTTGATATTGAATAAGGGAAATAGATTGTACATTTTGGTAGATATAGAACAGATTTCTTCCTCTTAAGATAAGCTTTTTTTTTAAATAAAAAAAAAGGATTTTTTAAATTTTGCTTTTTTAAAATATTTATTTTGTTTTAATTGCATTAGAATAATCGAGTTTTGAACTCGTGCCTCCTTTGACAGATCATCAAGTGTCTTTCACCTCTCTGACACATATCACACATTTTAACAAAGCGCATTTAATAATTAATATAGCTTCCTAATGTTTATCTCATGGTTTGCGTTGCAGAGGACATTAAGCAGTTGTCCGTCACCACCCATCCCAGTGGCGCTACAGGCCATGGAGAGCCCTAGCCTGCTTCAACACACCTTTCCATTCAGAGCCATCCATCCATCCCAGTTGGTGGCCCAGTTGGTGGCCCTTGTAAATGTTTTGAATCTATTTCATTTCCGTCTCTATAGAGGTTATCACAAAACACATATGAACTCACTTTGTCTGTCTGTCTGGTACACATTTTAAACATTATTTCTCCCACTTCCCATTCTCGAATCAAGTTGACACTTTGCACAATCATTCTCTGTTCTTAACAAAACATAAATCAATGAAAAAAAAGTAACTAATTAAATAGTGTTAATTTTAAATTAATTTTGTTTGATAGTTAAAAAGGAAATTCATTTTACAATATTGAGATATATGACTATAAATGCCGAGTTCTTCCTCTTAGGCTTTGTTTTTTAAGGTATTTTATATATATACATATACATATTAAAATTATAACCGTCATATCTCCTGCTAAATGCGTCTCTTGTTATGTAAAGGACCTGAACTCTGACTACAGAGTCATCTGTGTAGTTTGTGATGAGCGATGTTGACAAGGGTAAAGAGAAAGAAAGAGGGGGGTGGGAAAGATGGAGCGAGCAGACGATGGAGGTGTTGAAGGACTGGATGAAGATAAATCCATATAAAAATCTTGTCTCTGAACCTTCAACGTAGAAAACTTTCAACTTAATTCGTCGCTTCAAGACCAGGGACTCCCCACTGACTGACAGAACCAAACCATGCAGAAAAAGGCAATTTCTCGATTTCAATAGCCGCATTCTTAACAGCCCACGGCGTTAGGCCTAAGTTTGTGTTGATCTCTTCCCCTCCCTATCCCCACCACATCAACTTATTCCCCCCTTACTTCAATCTTTTTGGTTTTTTGAAATCTGAGATGCCCTTCTTTCTGTGCTGAAGGTGTCCATTGTCAAAGACAAAGCTCTCGGTCGTTTCATTCTTTTTTGTTGTCTTTTTTTGAGCTGGGGTGGTTCCTTGGCTTGAAGCGCGCAGCGGTTTTCTTCTTCCACTTCTTTTGCAATTCGTGTTTTAAAAGTGGTAGTTGATCTCACTAAGTGTAAGGAGTTGTGTGCCCTAGATGAGAAAACAACAGTGAAGGGGAGAAGAAAGTCTGGGTGGGTGGAAATAAATGAGACAGAAGGAGGGGTGGAAAGAGCATGTTGGCTATGATAGCTTTTTTTTTCATGTAGACATGCATGCCTTTGATAGCTAATTATGTACATTAATTTACTTCCGGTGATGACGTCCCGTGACATGACGTTACACTGCGCTCCTCTTTGTTTAGCATTTCTGGAGCTAAAAAAATGCCCTCCTTCTTTTTCAATCATTATGTCTGCCTCCTCTTTTCCTCAGTCTGCCTTCATTACCCATCACTCTGTCTTCTTAAACCGGAGGAATGCTCCCGTCGCCTCTTCGTGGCCCTCCGGAGGAAACGTCCGCCAAGGGAGTCGGATAGGCCAAGTACGGTAGCACACATAGCTCTCAGTGGGCTACCACAGATATGGTCGAGAGACTGTACATTGCACGTGGTAAGGATGTAACAAAGGCTCGCTAATCAGTCCAACCCCCCACCGATTCGTTCCCTAACGGTGGCCATACGCGCTGTGATGGACCCTCGCACGGGTTCGGTGGGACATTATAGGCATAAGAAGGGCCCCCACGCGGCTCGGACTCCGGCCTCGCACGGGAAGGGGAACCCGTGCCTGGCTCAAGGTGGCCGTGTCCTGTGACACACCGGGTGTGAATACATGATCACTTCGGATAAGATGGGACTTCGGATAGAGGGATTGGTGAAGAGCCGATGCCTCATCCTGGCCATGGATAAAAGCCTTTCCTTGGACAAGAGGTCCATAATAGGGAACGGGACGTTCTCGGACCTTCAGGACATCTGAATCTTATCTTAAAAAATCTCCTGGATAATGGGCACGACTTGGACCTAATTGTGACGATGTGTCAAAACCCCAAAATATCAAATATCAAATTATTTCCGATGATTTCCTGTGGAGTTTTTGTCCATTTGTTGAAGTTTAGTCATTAAATCCTTTCCGCCATTGAGTAGGTTAAAATTAGGTACGCTACTACACAGCATTACGTGAAACACTGAACCATAATCTTCAAAAACAAAATCTAATAAAATACTCAGAAAGACACAAAGATAAAGACACATTCCTCGTTCCATATGCCAAGGACAAATTAGTACAAGTGCTCCATCTTCCCTAGGGCTATTAGAGCATGGAATGGGTTGCCTGAGCTAGCCAGGAAAACCAATGACTTGGCAGAATTTAAGTCATTGGTTAACATGCATGGCTTTACGCATAATGCGCAGGACGTAATCAGCTTCTTTTTTTAAGTAACGTCTGTATTTTTATAAGATAAGAAGATTACGGGAGACTAGGCTGACAAAGGAGACGTTTGGTAAAGTTACCATTTTAGGGCTTACGATCTTTAGGGCTGATGATGTAAAAGTAATCTGTTTCTGCGCCCACGGTTAACGAGAGTGTCATGTGGCCAGCACAACGACAAACCTTCTTTACTTTTCCCCAATCAATTTCAGGTACCCATTAGAGCTGGGTGTACTCAGAGGCGCCCTCAAGATCCCTAAATTTAAAATCCCAGTTTTCACCAGGATTCGAACCCAGGACGCCTGTTTGGAAGCCAAGCGCTTTACCACTCAGCCACTGACAAAGGAGAAACATTAATTACCTTAGTCGTTGTTTGGGAATAATTGGAAAAGAATTCGAAGAAAAAAAACGCTCTCCTCTTATAGAAATAACAAAAAAAATTAAATACACCAGTCTCCTGGTTCTTTATGCTATATGTTTGTTCATTTAATTACAATCTAAAGACCAAAACAAAGTTTTAAAATAGCCAAAATAATTGCATTGTCCACATTGAAAGTTTCATTCTCATAAAGAAGATAATGAATTTTTCCTGGCAAGGAGAATTTATAAACAAGCAAAACATAAAAGATACTTTTACAAACCGCAAAGCTTGTATTAAGTGTAATTGTATGAAATAGTTTGGGTCTGTTCTGAGGTAATTCCCAACAGACATATTAAATCAGTGCGATTGGAAATAGTTTGACCCGCTGTTTTTATTTAGTTTTCTCGATGCTTCTATGAACCTATCAATGGTCTGGACCAGTTGTGAATTGAATGCCTGCTTGCTTGGTCTAATTAAATTTACTTTTGATCCGGGAGTGTGTACTATTAATTGCATTGTGCCCTTCTGTTGTAGATTCTTATTGAAACGAAAGCAAATTTCAAGAAACATTAAATATTACTTACCTCGGTCATTAGCGACATTGTCTTGTCTTTCATCCATCTCGTGATCATTTCCGGTAGACTCCTCGGAGTCACTGTTGCACGCTGGGGACTTGTATTCTCTTTCCGCCTTTAGATTTCCCACGCTCTGCTTCGGGGAATGTTCACTAGGGGGCGACGTAAGGGGAGATGATTCGTCCGTTTCGGAAAAGGATTTGTCAGAAGCATCAACGCTTGGAGTCGACTCGTGGGGAGCGGCCGAAGACACGTCGTTGCTCTGTAAAATTTGCCCTCTGGGTGACCTCGACACAGACGACTCGGGAGAGGAAGGCGTGGAACGCGGGCTTTGGTTTGACGAGGTCTTTGATTTGTCTGAGTTGACGTTGGAATCCCCATTCGACTTGAGTCGCTTCCAGATCGCCCTCTCGTCGCCACAAGGTTCAGGACTGTCTGATCTTTTGCGTTGTTTGTGATTCAGCTCTTCCAGGCCACGGCTAAACTCTAAATAAGGAACAGGCTGTGGAAACGTTCTGATAAAGGCTGGATACGCCAACGGAGACGCCAGAAGGGACTCAGCAGTGGCGTAGGGAAAACTTCGATGCGTCGCAGTGACGTAGCCAGGAGCAGAGGAATGTTTCTGTTGATTCTGATTCGCTTGGAGTCTTTGGCAGTGTGGAGGGGCCAATGGATGCAGCATGTTTAATCCATATCGCGAGAAAATATCAAATCCTGGGTTGGGAAGATGAGGGTGCAGCATAGGTAATCGAGAGCTTGAAAGCTCGTGGCTCGGGTGGTGGGCAATGGTATTAGGCGCCCCAGATTCGGGAGATCGAGGCAATATCGATGGTGGAAGAGACTGTGATGGCGGCGACATTGAAGGGAGACCGTCACCCGGGTTGAGACTCGACCTCGAGGCCTCATTAATGTATTTCAATAGAATGCTGTCCCGATAGCTGTCGTAAACGTGCGCTGGTCTTGTTGTGTACACTGACCCAGAGCCCATCAGGGCATCTATAGAAAATGGTGTAGGTAGGTGACAAGTTGATTGACCCGAATACATGACCAGGCGATGTCCAGAAGATACATTAACGGACAGAGTAACACATGGTTCAGATTGTTCTTTGCATTTTAACGTTTAAAGAACAAATACCTTTGCCTCAAATTGACCTTGATCTTATTCCATTTAGTAGCGTTGCCAAAATTGTAATGGATACACATGCAAGTTATTCTATTTTAGTACTATTAGTGATTTAAATAGGAAACGCTTGACTCTTGAGACAGTTTTCTTTTAGGCACTTGCAATTTGATCTTCATTAGCCGAAAAATCTCACTGTAAAAAAATGGACATAAATGTCAATGCTAATGACTAGGCATTTTATATACTACAAATATTTATATATATAAATATAAATTACAAATCATACACCATATGCAGTACATGCTTTAAAAATGTTCTATACATTACTTGGATTTCGCCAGAATCAACGAGACTCGTTTAAACCTGTCTATTATATTGTATTACCTGTCTAAATATTACGAAAAAGAATTGGTTTTATTTAGCAAAGAATTTATTGCCCCAATATAAGTCTATATTATATGTAGTCCATGCTTTATTCATTGGACAGCTGCCGGGTAGAATGGGGGGGGGATCTACAAGGTCCAAAAAATAATTACTTAAAAAATATATGGCTTTGTAAATCATTCCTTGGCCAGGCTATATTCCCCCAATGATTTGACTTTGTAATTTCTACAAGGCTACAGATAGAAAGTTTTCTATTTTGACTCTTCTATTCTGATAAGATGTAAAGAGATCTATACAGATTTTCTTCTTGGTAATTTTGTGTAGTGCTAATAATTTAAAAACATTTGTAATCTGCAAGTCATATAGATATAGAACGAAAAAAAACTGAAAGTCCTATATCCTATACTATATCCTATACTCTGAAAATTAAAATGTCTGTTATCATGACACTTTAACAAGCAAAATATTTAAAATACTTAAAGTAAAATGCAACAAAGCTTATATAAGAGAAAGAACTACATATTTACAGCCACAAACACACGCACACACATACTGTAATAATTATTTCCCACTAATTAATTAATTAATCGATCAATTCTTTTATGATTGGTTCATGGTTTGTTAGGAACAACGAATAATTGTGCAAAATTTCAACTAGATCCGATCATGGGAAGTGGGAAGAATAACATGGACGGACAGACAGACAGACGTGAGTACATATAAGCTTTGCGGAAAATATGTCACATTAGATATGCTGGTTTTCGATGTATGAGAACCTTAGGCAAAGAAGAGTTCTTCTTAAAGAAAGAAAAAGTATGGAATAGCAAGCAAACATAAGAACAAGAGTATATTACATAGACATAAATAAATATAGACTGGCCGATTAAAGAGTTTTATGAAACGAAAATTTGTGACTTGCAATTTTGTGTATTTTACTATACAGCATTTATGAGAAGTATAAAAGTTAAGTATTCATATCTATTTCAACCATAACCTATATATGTATTACATTATTTTCACTAGTGTTTTTTTTAAATCTCTAAGAATGAAGATCATGCAATTCTTCATAACTCGGAAATCCGAATACAATAGATATACATGTTTTCAATTTACATGAAGTTACTTCCTTCGGCCAGTCTATATTTATGTCTATGAGTATATTACATAGAGTTGGAAATATTCATTGAACATGCAAGTTAGTTACTTTATGTAGAAGAACATTGCATAATAGTTCAGTTGTTCATTCAGGGCCAGATTTAGAGAAGGGTGGGCGGGGCTCAAACCTGGGACTTCCACAAAAGAGAAAAATTATGTACGAATTTCGATGGGTCAGAAACTTTTAAATTTGTATTTTTTTTTCTAACATTTTGGTTTTCATTTTTACGGCTGGCAAAGTTGTCGTGAATGAGAAGTGTACGCTTGTAGCATACGTTATACAGCGCCGGATCTACGGCAGTGCGTCTACCAAGGGCCTTACCCTCCACAAACTCAATAATATACACTTTTTTATAAATAAAATATGCACATTAAATATCTTTTTATGAAACTGAGATTAAATATTCAACAACTCTATATAGCATACCTTTAGATATACTTATTTTCATTCATTCCTTTGATCATTAAAACTTTCTAAAAAATTGTAGGGGCGTCCACAAAAATCCTGCACTGGGGCTTCCATATACTTAAATCCAACCCTGTGTTTATTCATTAGTGATTCTCAAAGACCTGATTTCCTTCTAAAACATAATAAATATTATTTGTGAAGGTCCTGAATCCTTTTGGATAATCATTTGTTGAAATATAATTATTCCCTTTCAGACCTTGCAATCTATAGGGCAAATTATGTAAAGGGTCATGTGTTTCTTTGACCGACGGTTAACAATGGTGTCAGGTGGTCAACACAGCTACCAACCGCCTTTACTTTCCCCAACTAATGTCAGGTACCCGATTGAGTTGGGTGGGCTCAGAGCGTGACTTCCGTGACCCTAGGTCGAAGGTGCCGCTCAGAGGCGTCCTAATAACCCTGAAATTCAAAGTCTTCATCGAGATTCGAACCTGAGACGCCAAGTAGGCCAGTCGCTTATGACTCAACACCACGCTCCTAAGAATTATGTGTTGGACTCTATTAATTGTAATAAGATCTAGATCTAATTTATTTCTTTTTCTGAAAGAGATGGTTGACAAAATAATATGTTGCTTTTCATAGTAAAATCTCAACTGTCTTTTGCTCTACGCTGTAGCGTATATTGTTTGTCCTGCTGTTATGGTACATTTAGCATTATTAAGCCGAACATGTTTTGAGTTTTATTAATATTGTCTATAAATGCTATTTCACGTGGTTTGTACCAATTACATAAATGTATCCGATTTGTAATAAACGTTTCTACGTACTCTACAATTTATTATGATATTGCGGATAATAATAATAATATAATAATAAAATAATCTTCCTAATAAGGAAATTTGTTTTACAATTTGTGCATTACACCAAACAAAACATTATAACTATAATAAAAATGTACATTCACACCTGACTCACTCATAATTTACATTTGCAAAGTTTATATCAGATTGTTTCTATTTAATGATTTGATTGTCTGGGGAACAAAAGAGTGTTTGTGTCTGTTTGTCTTTGCTATCGATGTCTTGTATCTCTTTTGTGATGGTAAAATCACAAAATCCTGACCTAGAATCTTTTTAGATTTTTAATGGATGTTAGTATCAAACAGCTGCCCAAATGGGGTTTGTTTTTTGCCAATGACTTTACCAGCAGCATTTAGGATTCTCTGAAGTTTATTTTTATGTTTAATGCTCAGATTGCCATACCACAATTGTTGGATGTCAATATTAGTTTGTATTTGCATATTTTGATTGTCATTTTGTTGTTTTTCATTACGACACATACATTAGTATTAATTTTGTCCACAATAGATCCAAACTAGCGGTGCATTTTAGTCGTTCACTTTTGTCTTCTCCTCTTTAGATAGGCCTACTGTTGTCCAATAGTTTATATCATTCAACAATACACAGTAGAACATTGAAAGACAAGAAGATACAATTAAAGATTTTCATACAAGGCGGACGAGCTATAAATTGCTAGCTTTTTTGGTGAATTGGTAGATAAGTTGTTTTTTTTTAAGGTCTAGGGTAATTTGTTTATTTACTTTTAAGCACTGCAGAATCACATTTTCTATAGAGTTTTTGTTTATAACACAAAATAATGTAAATATGGAGTTATAAATTAGTTATAAATAGCTAGCTTTTTGGTGAAATGGTAGATAAGTTATTTCTTTTAAGGTCTAGTTGCGTAATATGTTTCTTTACTTTTAAGCACTGCAGAATCACATTTTCTATAGAGTTTTTGTTTATAACACATAATAATGTAAATATCTCAGCTACGTTAGACTGGAACAACAAATGGTCAACTAACTAGACTAAATACAGAAGATGAGAGAGTAAACCTGCCTGCATGGAGATATTGTTTAAAATATATCTTAATTTTTTAAAATTTGAGTTGAGTTGAGTTTAACTAAAGAGCTATCGTTTCCGGAAACCAATAAAAAAATTGGCCGCGACCGGATTATTATTATTATTATAATTTTATATTATTATAGCTTTTATATAGCGCTACTTTCATGCTTATAGCATGCTCAGAGCGCTTTTGGTCCAATCTCATTTGTGGACCAGTGGGGGGGGGGGGGGGGGGGAGGAGGTTTCTAGGAGTTGGTTTTCCATACTGCCTTTAGAACCTCGAGCCCCCTTCTAGGTAGCCATGCCAAACCAAGTTCAAACGCACTTGGCCTCTCGACCACGCTTCCCAGTATCTAATAATAGCATGGTTCAATTGAGCGTTGTTTAGTTTATCGTGAAAATCTCTCATATAAGGTACCGAAAAACTGACCAGAAATGCATATTGAGGAAACCAAGAATTATACAGCAAACTTTGCAAGACTGACTCGTCAATCTCACCCTACGAAATATTGCGTTACATAGAGCAGCCAATGTACTAGTTCATTGCATATTACCTCATCTCCATTGCAGCAGTACGGGTGTACCTTTGTGAGAAACCATTTTTAAGCATTATTATTATTGCAACAATTTAGGTCATTGAGGTATGCATATAATTACTAAGGGCGTGAGAGCCTCTATAGTTTAGATACTTTACAACGGAAAAGATAAAAAATTTTTTTTAATTTTTTCAAGTGCTAAAGTAAAGAAACAATAATTATTATTACTTAAAACATAAACTAAAATGATTCTCTGGTACTGTCACTGATTAAAATCTAGAATTACTTATTATTTTTGCTGATTATTATTATTATTATTATTAGCCTTTTATCATTATTACTTTTCATTAATTTTCATAGCATGTTCAGTGCTCTAAGGTCCAATCTATTTTCTAGGTGGAGATGGGAATCTGGGAAGACGTTTTCGTCCTGTCTTTGGGCTAGCACAACAGAGTCGTATCGCAAAGTCAAAATACCTACTTGTACATCGGGATTTGAGCTCAAACCCTTTAGGTGGCCAAGTGGTTTGTGCCACATTGTCTATGGATGCTGTTTCGCGTGGTTATTACTAGTTACTTTAATTTATCCAATTTGTAATTAAAGTTTCTCTTTTTCTTCAATTGATTATTACATACCGCTCCGGATCTATCCGCCGCTGTCGATTATAAACATTAAGGGGTTAAGGGATATTATATAAAGATCTATATTTGGTTAAGATGTTTTTACATATGAATGAATTTCATACAATTTCTTAGCAGACATCTCTTGATTAAAAACAAATGAGTTGGTAGTATCACTTCTCTTAAAATATGAGGTGGAACAAAGTAATGATTTAAAACTGTTATAAATGAATGCTTTTTATTTAATGAAAATAATATTAGGATCGGCTATTTTTTTTTTAATCTTCCGCCGATGTTTAAATGTAATAAAAGCTTTAGAAATTATTAATTTAATGATTACATTAAAGCCAAGGAAAGTCTATGAATGATGTAATTGCTTACCGCCGTGTTTGTTAATTGGTCAACTCTAAAAGTGAGAAGGCTCGTCAGGATTATGTTGCTTTCTCTGTTGCTAGTCATTGCTTCCTGGAGCTCCAGAATAAACACATTATTTTCACACTCAATTTTAGAAAATTCCTGGGACAGAATCCGATTGCTTTCATCTAAATTATCTTCCCATCTCAATGTTTGCTGGAGATGGACAGCTGTGAGTTCTCTACGGCGTCATCCGCGAACTGGGGAGGGAGGGGGGCGATGGAGGAGGGATGAATCGGGAGGAGGGGAATGTGGCTGATGGCGTTTACTCCTCCCGCCATTGATCGTCTGCTGTTTCCTGGCCGTTCAGGGGGTCGTCTCTAGCGCGAGGGCGGCCATTTTTTTTTACCCCCACGTGTGAAGATGATTCGCTATTTGATTGGTTGCAGCCCTCAGAAGCTAGAGTTCGTCTGCCCGGGTGACTGACGTGTACATCGACACCTCTCGAAACGACCCAGATTTTATTGGAATGAAAACAAGAGATAGTCAGATTGGGCATCCCAAGTACTCACTATTCTAATCTCTCACTGCTACATAAGGACACTAGGAAACTGGCTAACTCAATATTCACAAGCAACAAAACCTGTTTAGAAACAATTGAAAATAACGGGTATGCTATAACAAGTAGAACCAATGTTATTAATTTCGAATGCACATAAACCATGCGTCAATGTGCCTGTCAATATACCCGTTATGGAAGAGATTGGTCCAAAGGCATGTCTAGGAAAACTATGAAACTAAATGTCACGTACTAAAATACGCCAAGGTTAAAATGGGATTAGATAAGATAATTTTATTGGTCCAAAGAAATGAAAATTTATTTTGACTACAATTATCGAGCTCGGCATTACTACTATAAAAATAACAATATAGATGCAAACACAAAACATACGCACACAAACTGCAGAAACAAACTGCAGTCCTATGTACTTCTCAGTGATGACAAATGACCTTGAAACACCGTGTACAAATACTCCTTCTTCCCTAGTGCTATTAGAGCATGGAATGGGTTGCCTGAGCTAGCCAGGAAAACCAGTGACTTGGCAGAAATTAAGTCATTGGTTAATATGCATGACTGAATGCATGATGCGTAGGACGTAATCATTTTTTTTTTTTTGAAGTGACGTCTGTATCATATAAGATAAGATAAAATAAGACTGAGAGTGGGACGAAAATTGTAAAGTTCAAGCCTTAATGGAGAGAAGCTGACCCCTTCGTCCAGATCTGATGTAGCTGTAGTGTAATAGATCACATAGACGCATATTGTCTTTAAGGATTTTAATCATTTTATATTTAGGAAGAAGAAGAGGCAGACAGAAAAAGCGATGGGAGGACAACATTAAAGAATGGACAGGCCTGCCATTGAGAGAGGTTCTAAACAAGGCAAAAAAAAGGGAGGAATGGAGAAAGACGGTCGACAAATCTTGCCTGGTGCCCCAACGGTCCAACAGACTAAGGGATAGGTAAAGGTAAAGAATATTTAGGAAAGGCATCTTCCATGAACTAGTTCAAGAGATGGTAGCTGTTTTTAATAAGAAGCTTTTTTTTTTTTATTTGTCTAGTTAGTTAATGTCTTTGATCCATATGAAGTATTACCGTATCAACAGGTAATGGGAAAGGTGCTTAGACTACTGAATGGATGGTTTGTATAAAAAGATTAATTACTGATTGTCAATTTCAAGTTCTCCTAGTGCCTAAAGGAAGAGAAGTCGTTAATATATCTCGGAGTAAAGATTTTGGCACTGTTCATATCAGCTTCTTGTTTAAGGTTGCGCCTACGTATTTATATTCTTGCACTTGCAGAGCGTAAACATATTATTTTGGCTACCTATTTGATTCAAGAAGATTCTAGTTTTACAAAGAAGACAGACAAAAATAGGAGGTGTACTAAAAACTTTAATTTGACTTTCGTCGCTGGAGATTTCAGAGACTTGGTTAGAAATAGAGGGGACAAAGTTTGTTTAGGGTCATAAGGAGAGCCAGCCTTAGGCATAGGCAAACTAGGCGACTTCACGAGTGATAACATAAACCAGCTTACTTAGAGAAGAAACTTGTGCCCATTGTTACTGTTGTACAATAGGTTTTAAATAAATTGTGGCATTTTATTTATTCGCTGTTTTAATTTTATTTTTCTATTTCTTTTAGGGCTACCAAAGTCCCTTCTCCTAGGGTCTCCAACTATCTAAGGACGGCCCTGCTATAAGTTTAAAATTTTATTTTTCTCTGAATGGACCTCATTCACCAATCGTAAACAAATAACATTTAGTCACATGATCTTATTGATAAAACAACGAAAAAAAAACGGTCACGTGACAACCATCATGAATTAAACATGAGATCGTAAATTATATAGAAGAGATAGAGCACCACGTGGCTAAATGTTGTTTGTTTACGATTGGTGAATGAGGTCCATTTGAAACTGTACTGCCCAATCTAACTCGTGTTTTGTGTACATCAATTCTATTATTTCGAATTTAAGCTCATTTCCGTAGATTAATTTTTGCTGGTTTTTATTTTCACCGAATCTAATATCTGCGGCTACGCTAGGGTGTTGAGTCACTAAAGCTAGTGTTTGGAAATACAAAGTTGTATCCACCACCATATCATTAGAGTCTCACTTAAATTTCAGTGTCACATTTATAGTTGAGTTGTACAAAGAATGAATTATTACTCTTGAACAACTCAACTTCACTGTAATTGCAGGCGGTAGAGCATGGAGTGAAGTCACGATGGTCTCAAAGTCTGCTCGTCGGTATGACGCAGCCCATCGCGAATGAGGTTTGCACAAGGACAAATCCGGTTAATCGAGCCAGTTGCATATTCGGACCAAATCCACATGTTAAGAAACAAATATTATAGAATTGAATGCGGTATTGAAACAGACGGTTATTAGGAACAAAACGACCGATAATCAAACTAAACTGTATTTTTATAAGGCTTATATCAACTCACTCTGTCTGTCTGGTACAAAGCTTATATCAACTCACTCTGTCTGTCTGGTACAAAGCTTATATCAACTCACTCTGTCTGTCTGGTACAAAGCTTATATCAACTCACTCTGTCTGGTACAAGGCTTATATCAACTTACTCTGTCTGGTACAAGGCTTATATCAACTCACTCTGTCTGTCTGGTACAAGGCTTATATCAACTCACTCTGTCTGTCTGGTACAAGGCTTATATCAACTCACTCTGTCTGTCTGGTACAAGGCTTATATCAACTCACTCTGTCTGTCTGGTACAAGGCTTATATCAACTCACTCTGTCTGGTACAAGGCTTATATCAACTCACTCTGTCTGTCTGGTACAAGGCTTATATCAACTCACTCTGTCTGTCTGGTACAAGGCTTATATCAACTCACTCTGTCTGTCTGGTACAAGGCTTATATCAACTCACTCTGTCTGTCTGGTACAAGGCTTATATCAACTCACTCTGTCTGTCTGGTACAAGGCTTATATCAACTCACTCTGTCTGTCTGGTACAAGGCTTATATCAACTCACTCTGTCTGTCTGGTACAAGGCTTATATCAACTCACTCTGTCTGTCTGGTACAAGGCTTATATCAACTCACTCTGTCTGTCTGGTACAATGTTTGCACATGTTATTTCTCCGACTTCCCATTTTCGGATAAAATTAAAAATTTTCAAATTTATTCATTGTCCCTAACAAAACATGAATCAATAAAAAAATTAATCATTTAATAATCAATATTAATTAAATTACTTAGTTTTATATTGATTAGGGGAAATAAATCTTACATTATTGTTAGATATGACTGTAAATGTACAGTTTTCCCTTATAAAAGCTTTGTTTATTTTTAAGTAATTTTATATTTTGCTTCCTATTTCTAGATCTAACTCAGAAACATCAACGTGACGATTACCTTGCCGCGGTACCCAAATTATAGGCAGCCTCAGCAGTAGAGATAGCCACGCAGCGACTGCGGCTTTCTATTAGTGAGATGAAATGCTTAATTTGTCTGGACGTGACTTTGCTGATAAAATAAAGACTTTGTGGGGGGATGTTAAGTGTGGGGAGGGGGGCGAGAAGGCGTGGCGGTTAGAGCGGGGGATAAATTTACGCTTAGGGAGTTTGGTTTAGTTGAGACAGATTGGTGAGTGGGGGGCGGGGGGCGCGGACAGGGACGGGGAGTGTAAGGAGGAGTATCTTCCCCAAATTTTGAGTGGATGTGGATATTTGTAAAGTTTACTTTGAACGATACGCTAATTTAGTACCTTGAAAAAAATGGTATGGTAAATGTATAGGCCTATATTATATTACGCTTTTTTTTTTGTTTGAACTGATAATAAAGGTGGGAGGCTGTATCGGAGATGTTGACTTTGTACCAGAGACCAAATTTATCATTTCTTTTGAATGTCTTCCCCTTTCTCTTTTTCCTTTAAATGCACAAACTATATAATAATAGATAAAAATATATGTGCAGGGCTCGATTGTGGTATAGATCCTATAGCACAAATATAATCTGGTAAAACTTTACATCGCAGGACCCTTATGAAGAATGTTACGCAAGTGGCAGCACCGCGCTGTCTATCGCTACGGTAATCAGGTCACAAGGTCACTACCGGCTAGACGGTGTCGGTAGTATCATGTAGGCCTAATAAAAAAAAGCCTAATAGTTCGTGATAGATCTAGTCATTCGCTAATGATATGAAAACTCTGGATCTATATTATGTAATAAAAAAAATATTTAAAAGGCTATAAAAAATAAATAATGAGAATGAATTAATCTTTATTTTTTTAATTTGTTTTTTTTTTGTTTGTTTGTGTCACAAATGTATGGTACCGTTATCCTATATATGTACGGGTTATAGGCCTATATTTATATATTTTTGCTGACACTATTTTTTTTTCATTTGTAATGTTTTACAGACCTAAATTATTATTTTTTAATTTATTGATTTAATGTAATTTTACTTTAAAATTAAAGTAAACCATAGTCTATGAAGTAAACCAATCATATTGGGTTTCGTATACGTGCAACATATTCTTTATTTTATTTTCAAATTAAATTAAACTGAATGGGTTTCCTTATAAGTACAGATATTTATCTGAAATCCACGCAGCTAGATGGGTATACCGCTAGATGTTTATGAAGAGTAGTGTGTAGCCTAACATATGCTCGCCCCTCCTCCTTTCACATTCTGGACTTGGAACCAGACAACGGAGGAGTTACCGGCATTTTAACTAAAATGTAACTGTTTTTGTTTTTTTTTATATTTAAAGCCGGTAGAGGAGACATATGCTATACAATACAAAGGCTCAGTGCTGATGTAAATGAAATAAGTTGCAGTTGCATTTAAACCGTATAAACGAATATAGATATAAAAAAAGAGATGAAAGCTAAGCCTAAACTAGAAGATGTTCAAATATAAGAATATTTGTGATTCAGTTCTAACGTGTGGCTCTCAAGCATAAAATTTAAGAAAGTAGGCCTACACTGGAGTCACAGTGGAAATAACACGCTAAAAATTTACCCCACAACTAAAAAAAATCCAGCTTCATTGAACAGTGGTCTTATTTCTGCCAGATCTCTACAAATGTTTTTTTTTTTAATTATTTCAAGTTGTGAAATCCACCGTAAAACATACAACGCTCAAATATTAATTGTATAGAGGCTTTTGTGTAAAGAAAGATACATAGATTACCATGACCATGATGTCCACTTTTGTCTTCGGGAACCGATAATAAATGAGCGCTCGGTATTAATTTGGGATAGACATAGTTTCGAGCTACATCATTAGTTGTATGTATGAAGAATGATCTATTGAAACTATAGCGACTACTTTTATGTCCACATAGACTTCGCAAATGTCATAATTAAATTAAATACTTATTTCAGCTACACTAGAGTGAGACTAGAAGCAACTCTAAGGCTTTTACATAAAACCAGTGAAGTGAATTGATATCAACTGTATTAATAGATAATGATAACATATGTCTCCCCATTTTCTACACTGATGTTTAAGTGAATTACAGCTAGGTACCAATTTATGATCAAAGAAATATTTATAGAGACAAAGTCAAGTGACGTAAGTTGTAACTTCCAATGTAATAATGTAAGCATTTAGTGAATAGGAAACTATGAAAAAAAAAATCAGTTGGGAAAGTGAGAAGCAGATAAGCTAACGGAATGTATTATGTCATGACATGAAACTATATGAGACAACTAAAGAATTGAAAAGATTGAAACTCACACTGGGTTTTGTATCCGAATCAATCAGGAATAAAAAAGGGAAAGCGACAATGCGACGTTCACTGTTGGATAGCTTGATAATAAACTGCCCTAACTAAAACGTGGACACGTGACTTAAGACAAACAAACCAATCATGCAAATCTGTCGTGGGTTTTCCAAATGTGTGTGATTTGACCATTTAAGTGAGGGTTACATGAAAAAACAGCAGGGGGGGGGTGATAGGAAGGGATGGGTGGATGTTGACAGTCTAGCATGTGGCGAGGGAGTTACGCAACATGTCCATCTGTCTTATATGGCCTGCGGACTCATGATGTATTGTATGTATTGAGTATGTAAACCTACATTTATTACTTAAAAAGATTCATGTATCTTCAACTGTATAGCTTTTAAAAAGAAACATTTTAGATATATAGATAGACAGAGATGAGGTAGAGAGATAAAGGATAGATGGATAGAGAGATAAATAGATATAGAGAGAGATAAGTTAGACAGAGAGAGGATAGATAGGTAGAGAGAGAGAGGGATAGATAGAGAGAGAGATGGATAGATAGCGAGAGATAAGTTAGACAGAGAGAGGATAGATAGGTAGAGAGAGAGAGAGAGGGATAGATAGATAGAGATAAGTTAGACAGAGAGAGGATAGATAGGTAGAGAGAGAGAGAGAGGGATAGATAGATAGAGATAAGTTAGACAGAGAGAGGATAGATAGGTAGAGAGAGAGAGGGAGGGATAGATAGACAAAGGATAGATAGATAGAGAAAGGATAGATAGATAGAGAGAGAGAGAGATAAGTTAGACAGAGAGAGGATAGATAAATGGATGCATAGAAAGAGAGATACGTAGATTTTGTTTATTTATCTAGCTAATTATTAGAATAATTAAATAAAAAGTGTGTTTATTTAAATAAACTATATAAAAATCCCATTTGTATAGTTATTTGAAACATTTTCACCATTTCCTATTTATTTGCTACGAGCGTGCTTTACTGCCCCGTCGGCGTTGTGTCTTACCATAACCAACGCATAGGATCTCTGTTTTCCGGCGCAATAGTTCTTCTCACGTCTGCTATCAAACTCGCTAGACGGTCGGCCATAAAACACGGACATATTGACTCCCCCCCCCCCCCCCAAATAAAAAATGGGGTCAATTAGCCTGGTAAGGGGATGGTATCAGCATCATACTTACTTCTATTCGGTGCTTTTTTTTTTCTAAAGAAATAGGTGCCGGTACTCACTAATAAATTAATAATAAACGTTAAAATACAAGAGAAGTAATATTTTTTCCCAAAATTGAAAAAGGTGCCGGTACGCCGTATATACATTCTATTTACATACATGCCAATGTTTGCTCTTTCCCTACGGCTATGTGGCTATCGCCCTCTAATCTTGTCCACTTTTTTTTAACATATCTATGCCATCCAGTAATTAAGGTCAATCCTCTTAATACCTACGTCGTTCCTTTCCTCCATTTCTCCCCATTGGACAGTTTGGCACATGACATAGCGCTAGACAGAATGGAGCCCCCCCCCCACCCCCACCATCTACCAACCCCGACCCACCCTCACAGACACCTAAGTAATAATCTCATTTGTAAGTGATACATTTTGTTCAACAGGCCTGTTTGTAACTTTGTTTTGTTACAGAACTATAATTCCAAGCTCTAAACAAAAAAAAATGTGGGAGGTGAAATTAAGTGGACCAATTAGATTATACTCTAAATTTTTGGCATTTTTAGGATTCAAGCATTAATTGTGAGTGATAGTCCCAAATGTATTAATACAATAGAAAATATCAGATTGAGTAAAGGTTGCAAATAGGCGACTAGATAAAGAATATTAGGGTTCAGAACTCATCTCAATTTTTACTCTTATACTGAATAATTTTGTATAAATTCTAAATTTTCCAAAAGAAAGTTTTTCTTAAAATAGAGCTAAGCAGAAAATGGAAGAGAGATAAGAAGCAATAGCGGCCATAGGGTGTAGCTAATGGAGCAAGCACCCCAGGCCCTACGTCTAAGGGGGGGGGGGGGTGCGCGATCGGAGATTTTATTGTCACAAACGTGATCACTACATATTTTCAGCCTAAGTGTTTTATAGGCTACTTTGCATAGACACGTTTAACCAAGCTACGACATTAATCCGAGAGTGGGTACATGGCAAGTGGTTGAAATCCTGGGATGGCTCCAACAAAGCCCGTGGAGTCTGGCAACATTTGCGTCGCCCGGACCGCGATGATCCATAGTGGAGGCTAAAAAGGTCGAAACAATCTATCATTGCGCAGTGTAAAACGGGGCACTGCCCTGTTGGTGCTTACTTTGCCAGGTTCCGGCCAAATTTTGATGCCCGTTGCCGACACTGTGGAGAGTCGGTGGAGACAGTGGCGCGTCTCTTGCAAGAGTGTATGCAGCTCCGAGAGCTGCGGGATAGTTTGTCTGCAGTCACTGTATGGGAGCTTGAAGGTACTACGCCTAACAGAAGAGTTTCTCGCCAAGGCTCTACGGGAGGACTAATCCTTCCAGTCTTGTTACCAATTGGGGTTCATCTCAGGTGCATAGACATCGAATGTTCATACTCTTGTGTGGCATGACTTCCACATGGAGATCACATATTTTTCTGCATCGTAGAAGCCCATTAGAGTGTATCTTGCTATCAACTTCTACGAGAAGTTCAGAGGACTCGTGCAACTTTGATACACTCTTGGGCTCTCCAGCTACTGCCTTAAATGCATTGTAGATGAGAAAAGGTCTCATCTCTGTCTTGCCCATCTGCTTGACATCTTCTTCCTAATTGCGGCGCCATATATTCCTGGGCCGTCCCTATCTTTCTCTTTTTAAGTCTGTCGAGTATGATGATAGTCAGTCTGTTGTAAATATTATCCTTCTCTTCCTCTTCACTGTCATTTGTTGTTAAGACAATATCTAAGTTAATCCTCTTCTTCACTGAATGGAATGAGGCTGTTATTATCCGTGGTCCATGCGCTTCTCATCCTACCAGTGCCCCCTGAGCCCGCTTAGACAGCATTATACCATAATGTGTAATTCTTGGAGGATCGTGTTTCAAATCAGGAGCTTTGAAACTGGATACAGCAGCTCCCTGATTGACCCTTTAGGTCGATGACCTATGCTGGTAGCTCAGCTCGACCAGCCGATTGACTCAGAGCGGGCCATCTGGGCTACAGGACTAGAGGAACTTTGAACCATTTTTTTGATGCACCCTGTAGTTTACCCTTACGGCAACGTTTATCTGAATCTGTCATTTGTCGCAATACGAGGAGATGGTTTGGAGGTCTGCTTGTAATGCCGCCTGTATTTGGTCGGCTTTCTTGCCGGTTGACCAGAGGACCGCAGTGAGGTGCGTTTCTTAAATTTCTTAAGTCTAAAGAAGCATCGAGACAATTTCAAGTCACATCATTGCCAGAGTCCACCGACTATAGGCGAGCTGTTAATGGGTATGAATTAACTGAACAATTAAAAGCAACAAAGCAAGATTAGACGGTTATCATTGAATCCAGAAAAAAAATGATGAGGCCGACATCATGAAAAGAAGAAAATACTTCAATACCGCAGGTTCTAGAGACTAAAGGACAACACACAAGCATGTCCTCAAAAATTCATACTGAAGAAGCTGAATCATCAGACAGTGTAAACAATACAGAAAGCAGGATTATAAACTCTAGACTGAACGACATTGGAGATTGGCCTGATGTCATCACAGATAATATTCGCATACACCTTGTCACTCAAGGATCTGAAATAGTTCAGTGTATGGACAGTCAATTCAGAGAGGCGTATAGACATCAAGAATCAGCAAAAGGAAAGGCTAGAAAGCTTTCAAAGGCTTGGTTTTTCCTGCATATGTCAAACGGCGAGAAAGTTCTTAGAAAGTGGATGTGTTATTCGACAAAAAAAAAAGAATCCTTATTTTGCTTCCCCTGCACACTCTTCTAAACAAGATCAAGTACCCAATCTTCATTTAAATCCAAAGATGGATTCAATGAGTGGTGGAGGTTATCCCCGAAAATAGAAAAACATGAGACCAGCAGCGCTCACATCGTTTGCTTGGAGGGAACTTGAAATTTGCCTGAGAGTAGGGAAAAATATTGACAACAAGGCCCAAGATTTGATTATACAAGAGAAGAAAACATGGAGAGTTAGTAAAATTACTATCAAAGTACTATCCACTCTTGAGGGAGCATGTGCTTTAAACTAAGCTTTGTTTCAGACCGAATACATACATGTCTCCACAAATACAAAATGAATTTATTACAATAATAGGGGATCACGGTAAAAAACAAATCATACAGCAAGTAAAACAAGCCAAATATTTGTCTATTATTTTTGACAGTACACCTGACATCTCAAAGCTGGATTAAATTTCCCAAATTTTACGGTATGTTGTCTTGGAGAATGACGGGGTGCAGGTTCGTGAGTCTTTTGTTGACTTCATCGACACAAAGGACACGCATGCTGCTGGAATCGCTGAGATGATTCTAGAGAAATTGCGTTTGGATGGCTTAGACATAATGGACTGCAGGGGTCAAGGCTATGATAATGCTGCGGTCATGAAAGGTCGTTAAGGTCATGAAAGAATTAACAATATTTGATTAATGAATACATATTATTTTGAAAAAAAAGTAAGGTTTTGCAATGTTATTAATTAGTTTTTTTTTTTTTTTTTTTTTTTGGGGGGGGGGCATCAAGATGAGGTACCGCACCAGGCATCATATACTCTAGCTACGCCACTGTATCTTAGTTTATTTCGGCTTAGCTTAGTCGAGGAGTAGAGAAAATCTCAAATATTTGGAAGTAGCCTATTCCGTAAAAATTGTATCTACTTATATGATGCTAGGGTCACTTGACCTAAACAATAAAGAACTTGAAAAACCAAACAGCGGACCTGGAAGAAGATGGATCTCCAGCTGTTCGGCGCCAGGATTATCCGACCTTCACCATCATCAGTACAAGGAACGTCAGGACCATTTACGAGACTGAGAAAACTGCAAGTGGCAGCAAAGATGAGAAACATAAACCTTCATCTTAAGAATCAGCGAGTCAAGTTAGACTCTTGCCCATCTGCGTGACATCTGCTTCCAAATTGCGGCACCATATATTCCTGGGCCGTCCCTATCTTGACGACTACAGGTATAAACAAATAGTTTGAGAACATCGCGCAGGATGGACAACAGAACAAACTGAGCGTGCTGGTACGAACCTCGCCGATAGCGAAAGAAATGAAGTTGCCATAAAAAAGGGGATGCACAAAAAAGCAGCCCTGTTAGATAGCCCTAAAACAGGAGCATTCAGACATACGAACAGTGGCTAACTTTGCCGCTTCGGAATCGGCTTACTTAGTAGGATCCGATTGTTCGTGGACTCAAAAAGAAACACAAACTAGTTTTTCATGTGAGTACATAATTTACATCCTTTGTCTTTCAAGACAGAAGGAGACATATTACGGTCGGCAACTTCGTCATGGTTAACAAAATGTCCATTTGTAGCGTACTCGTAATATAAAAATCCAGTTATGGATTTACGGCACTACGTCAACCCTGTGCCTATATTTCCGCAAACATAAAAATATACAAAATACACATTTTTTGCTTGCATATTTAATAATTATAATTATTTTTAAAGTAGAAAAATAAGATTACATACTCTAAAAAAAAAACGAGAGCAGAAAAAAATGTATTTCAATACGTATTTAAAAGAAACAAAACAGTTAACACACGATTAGATTTATCACGATTAGATTTATAATATTATTTTTTTAGCAAAGATACGTAGGTCTGTAATTAATTAATAATATATTAATAAAAATTCCCCAATTAAAAACATAAAATACCATCTAAACATTAATAGTTATTCCAAGAATAAATTGTACAAAAAAATCTAAATCTATATTACATAGATCTACGATTTAACGTACTAAAAGAAGAGAGAGAGGGCAGTGACCGGGCGCGCTCTGCGCGCGAGCAGGTGAGGTCACGTCAGTACGTCATCATACGTGCGGATAGACAGCTGCCAAATAATTGACCTGAAAAACTAGGGTCCTGCGATGTAAAGTTTTACCTATAATCTCTCTGATCAACGAACAGCAGTATTCTAATTTTATTAAACATATTTCGGAAGTTTCTCCAGAAATAAATATCGTTAGGAGTCAGGACTATATCCTCTTGCAAAACCTCCTGCAAGACGGCAGGCAGACTGTGAACTAGGAGCCATCGTGACGATCATCCGAATGGCATCCCACACTTGCCTTAGCAAGCCTGGACACCAATTAGAAGCTACAGGCTGAAGCAATGAACGGTGCATACATTTTACTTAATAGAGCAGACTCCACAACTACCCTAAGAAACAACACTGGACAGTAACTGACTACTTGACCGCCCAGGCTCTTGAACAAACAATTTTTTATCTGGATTCTGGTCAGTTTTGTTGCTGCTACTTAAAGTTGTCGAGTTTCACGGTGTTTCATTCACACCCTGATCCAAACTGTCCATTATTTCGACATATTTATCATTTTCTCTCATTGCAGACATTTACCTAGTGCTGTCTATATACCTGAGATGAACTCCTATTGAAAAAACAGAGCAGAAAGGACTCAATCCTCCCGTAGTGCTCTGGCAAGAAAGTTGGCAGTTCGGCTTAGTGCCTCATATCTACCATACAAGTCGAGTGACTGCTCAGACACGTCCCCCTTTAGCTCGCGGAGCTGGGGACACTCGTACAAGACGTGCGACACTGTTTCAACGCTCTCTCCACAGTGACGGCATCGGGAGTCAAAGTTCGGACGGAACCGGGCAAAGTATGCCCCAATAGGACAATGTTCCGTCCTGCACTGCGCCATAATTGTCTGCTCTGACCTCCTCAGTCGCCACCATGGATCAACGCGATCTGGGTGCTGTCAATATACAGGCATTAATAGCGGGTATGGGGTCATTTGTTTTTTTGGTGGTTCAGGCGCTTGGCTTCCAAAAATGGGATCCTGGGCTCGAATCTTGGTGAAGACTGGGAATTTTGAATTTTGTGAGTTTTTAGGGCACCCCTGAATCCACCCAACTCTAAAGGGTACCTGACTTTAGTTGAATGAAACTCCATTAACTCAGATTAAGAAACAATAAACACTTCACGAGATATTCAAACCTGACCAACGACCATAATTTAGGACTATCACATTGTCATTCATGAGGGCCTGAAACGTAAACCCTATTTGAGAATTTTGTGTCAAAAGTCAACACCGCTACGCGGCGTTCGTGCAAGCGGAGACGAAAGAACGCCTGGCCAAAAAAGGAACAGCTCTTTCATCGTTTCAATGGAGAGTTGTATTTCACACAAAAAAAAAAAAGCGGTGTTGAGGCAATAACAATCACCCGGTACTATTTCGGCGCCACTTCGCTAGTCACGGACTCGTTTAGTCTGACAAATGTGGATAATTCTTCAAGTCGTTTAGGGAAGACAAGATTTAAATTCTATTTGAAGTTGTTTATCTTCTTCTACAGGCGTTGGAGAATGAAAATATTAAGAGTATAAAAATGTAACTGTAGTTTTTTTTAAACGGCAGTCTCTGTATTTCTTGGATATAATTGTTCAGAGCATTCTTCTTCCATTCGTTTTGACATTAATGAGAGCAGACGTCTCAGACTGAATTTTTTTTCCCAGAAGAATATAAAAGTTAATTTTAATGTTATGTGCATAAATTACTTGCAAACATCACCAATATTACACATACAAATATTTGTTAACCAATGCTTATAAAAAAAGCAATAATATATGACATTAGTGTTAATGTCTTCTTGAAAATTTAATAGTGATTTTATAGACTTCTTTCCCTTTCTAGGATTATTTTTTTTTCTACATTCTTTTCTGGATTATATATTTTTATCCAGTATTTGTTTTACTGTTTTGGGAAGAAAATATTACCTAAAAAAAAGTTTACAAATACTAGAAATGGGGTGTGAATTAGATTTCCAACGTTTAAATAAGCATTATTGTAAGGTTCACGCCATGGCTTGATCACTTTGGCCTAAACTTTTAAAGACATCTCTTATATGTGGCGCTCCTTACTCCTTACACAGTAGAACTCCCCCACCCCACCCCACAAAACTAATTCTGTGTTCTTCAACGCACACACTACTATTCAATGACTACTGACTTGTTTATTGACCGAGCCGGTCAAGAGGCTACTCAAAAGAGAGAAAAGAAAATGCACATTAAACAACTATTCAGAAAAACAACATTCCTGAAACCAGTATTGTTTGTGTATAACATTGGCTACCCTCTTAGGAGAAGAATGTAAATCTCCGCTGCTTTGCGGCTACTCTAAACATAGGAAAAAACTTCGGGAAACAACCCCGAGAAAAAAATCAGGAGCTGGTGATCCCTAGACACCTTACGACACATAGTACTACTTTCTGGTAGAGCCAGCGACGCTACTGATCCCAAAACTGTATCCGGTATTAGCCGTCTAACACATCGGCTACCCTAGAGGTGGAGGGACTGCTGTGTGGGCAACATCGTCCCTCTGACCATCAACCAAAACTGATACTTTCATCGCGTTATTCCAAGCCCTAACCTAAAAAAAAAAAAAAAAACAACTGGAAAGAACACTCTAGCTTAGCCTTTGGAGTCTACAACTCATGGCAAATGGCATTGCCGGTTATAAACTCCATTGCACAACATTGAGCTTTAGAAAGGTGAAGTCCTATAACTTGATCAGTTCTCTATATTACATCACACTAATTACATTTATTTTGATTCAACATAGTGCTAATGGCACTCAAGGAATACAAGGTTGTCATTGTTATTAGAGTAACAGAAACGAATTGACCGAATCCACTAGGGAATGTTCTAATGATTGCAACAGATGCAGTAAGACGGAGAAAGGGGCGTGAGAGGGAGAGGTAAATGGAAAGAGAAAAAAAGAAAACAAGAGAGAGAGAGAGAGAGAGAGAGAAAGAGAGAGAGAGAAACTGAAGGGAGGGTATGGAGAAGTACGAGTATGTCCGAGAGCTTGTGAGTAGGGGCCTATGTGTGTTTGCAAGAGAAATAAAGAGAGAGAGACAGAGAGCAACAAAAAAAATGAGAAAAAAGAAGATAAAGATCAAGAGAGAGAGAAAGAGGGATAGAGAGAGAAAGAAAGAAGAAAGACAGAGAGAAAGAGGGAGAGAAAGAAAAAGACACAGAAAAAGATATATATGTATATATATATATATAGAGAGAGAGAGGGAGAGAGATAAATAGAGAGAGAGAGAGAGAGAGAGGGTGGTGACAGAGAGAGAGAGAGAGGAAGAGATGTTGATGAAGCAGATCACTTTTCACATTCTCTCCTAATGACCAATCCCTTCTTCCCCCCCCCTTACTAAAATTATTCTGCCCTGATGATCCACTTACTCTCTTAGCACCCCTTTGAAGCCCCCCACCCGCCACCGACGTCGACGATTAGTGGGGCGCAAGGCCACGATCGGCCCCGGGTATCACGTAGCGACGTGGTTAGCTGCAACCTTCCAGGATCGCGATTGCCCCCGCAGGAGGGCGGGATCACGCCTTCTCCCCAATCTTTCACTGTTCTGCAGTCTGGTTCCTATGTTTAACTTTCTCGATTGTCATACCAACTCCCTGTGTCGGCACAGAGGGAACTATTTGGGTGGCGGATTCAACCAGCGTTAACATCCCAGGCGACTGTAGAAAAACACAGAATATTAGAGAAGAATGTCGTAATCTTTCCTTCTTAATATAGCGTGAAAGCACCAATGTAGACCTCATTGAGTGGGCCTGTTAAAGTGTAAGGGGCGGTGAGTGTTGAAGGCCTTATTATTGCAGGGAAACATGTGTTGTTTGATAAAACAATGTATAAGCAATCGTGGATCAAATATAATCTTATTTTCTTATTTTTCAATAACTGACATTTTTTAAAAAGATATGATAATTACCTTCCAAGCTTATGGGTTACTCTAGTCATGGATATTAATAAGAGACTTCAATACCGCTAAGTCATTGATGATATAGACAACCCGTTCCATGCTCTTGCGGCAGTTATGTAGGAATTGTAATTTGCAAATTTCTTTCTGGATATTTTATAAGTTTGTGTTTTTGATTTGGTTCAGTATTTTTATGTATTATTGATACTTTATTTTTAGACTTCCGTTCTAGAGTTTCTCTCCATTTAGCGTTTCATTAATTAGACTCTAATCAGTTGATTCCACCAGAATGTGGTAAATAATTGCGGAGAGAAAGAGTTAATATTTCTAAACATTGCTTTAGTTAAATGCTTCTTTCTTTCTTCGTTTTCTACTTTGCTTTCTGTTGTTGAGTTGTAGGCTCTGTTGTTGAGTTGTAGGCTCTGTTGTTGAGTTGTAGGCTCTGTTGTTGAGTTGTAGGCTCTGTTGTTGAGTTGTGGGCTCTGTTGTTGAGTTGTAGGCTCTGTTGTTGAGTTGTATGTTTTGCAGTTAGAAAAACTCCTCTTCACAGCTCAAATATTGATCTACAATGTGCAACGTGCTTCTGTTATAAAGTTCCCTTTTCAAACCTTGCGATCTATAGGGCAGATAATGATAAAGGTAATCTGTTTCTTTGGCCAGCGGTTAATGAGCAGGGTGTCGCGTGTCCAGCACAACGACCAACCGCCTTGACGTTCTCCAACTGGGTGAACTCGAAATTCAAAATCCCAGTCATCACCAAGATTCGAACCCAGGACTCCAGGTTTAAAAACCGAGCGCTTAACCACTCTTTTCTACATTTTTTCAAAACGGGTTTTCCCTTGTGTTGTTGATTGGGGCCTCTTGTTAGTGGTAACAGTTTCCTGGGGAACCACTTAATCAGATTGTAACATGAACATGGGTATGGGACTATACTTGCATGATTGAAAGTAAAATTAGTGAATGATTCGATATAATTGGGTATGGTCAACTACAGAGGAGGAGCAAACCAAAAATAGCAATTTCTCGATCTGTCCGTCAAACATCACGACCACCCGGACGTTCCCAATAACTCGTATGTGGCTCACGATTTCATTCATTCCTCCCCCCCCCCCCATCGTCTTTCCCTCTGTCTGTTGTCTGTTTGCGCCCGTACGCAACCCCCAAGGAAGTGGCGACAAAGACACATCTCACTCATTCAATCAGCGCTTCTTTTTTTTCAATCAGATACTCTTGTCGCCCTGCGATCCATAATTAAAATTGGCGTTTACAAGAGTGAGAAAAGACAACTCGGGTGCCAGTATGTGAAGAGCCCCGTGGAACATTTGCAAGTCAAAACCGCCTCAGTTTAATCTTGCGAAATGAGACAAATCTCTAAATGTGTCGCGTAGTGAAATGAGCTCTCCAGCGATCTCAGTTAAATGGAATCTAATCTGTTCTTGGTTAGTCATCCGCTTCTGTCCACACTAATGGTGCAGTCACTATTATGTCTGATAGTTATTTGTAATTTCAAAGTTTAAACAAAAGATAAGAATAGGGAAAAAAAAAAGACAATAGAAATAAAAACGTATGCTATTCCATTGCTTGAATTTCGGAAGAGTCATGATGTCCGTGACATACTTTTTGTTTCATCTCGATATTGTAATGACTCTATAGTCGGACTAATCCGGCATTTGCTTAGTGACGTGACAATACATTAAACAAGAAAAACATAATAAATACTTAAAAAGAAACAACAATGCTTATATTTAATTGTTTTTGTACAAATTAGTTTGGATCAGTCATTTTGTATACACTCCACCGATGTAGACATAATAAATCTGTGCGATTAGAAATATTTTTTACTGTATTTGTTTAGCTTTTAGCTTTTTTCGATGCGCTATGTCTGGACCAGTTGTGAAAGGGTGAGGGGGGAAAGAGGACGGTAACTTGGTGAATGTTTACATGATCGTTTTTTAAATGCATAAAAAAATGTTCACTCAGAGTTGAAGAGAGATCACGGGGACTAATTCAACTTAAACTACCACATCTGTCAAGTACGATTTCTTTCCCTTGTTGACCAAAGCAAAACATTAATTACCAATTGTCAATTAGCTAATTGGTGAATGGTTTATCGACTTTTGTGTTGTCAGGTAAAAGAAATAATTGTGTAAAATTTTAGTTTCATCCCAGTTTGGGTGTGGGAGAAATAACGTGTACTAACTTTTGACCATACAGACAGAGTGGATATAAGCTTTGTAAAAACGTCATACGGAAATAGAAAGAATAACGCGAGAGACTGACTTCCGTACTGCTTAGGACACGACGTGTTCTATTATTAACAAGTCGACCCACGGCGTAGCCTACGCCGCTATTTGGCTGGGCCGGCCTATGGCCACTGCAACCTATGCCACCGCAGTGGGCCCCCCACTTTTATAGGACCTACACTAATTTGAGGTGTAAATTATTATTAAATTTAACCATTTTATAACTTATAACAGATCTATTTGTTCTGAATCTGTTTTATCTGAATCTGTTTTATCTGAATCTGTTTTATCTGAATCTGTTTTATCTGAATCTGTTTTATCTGAATCTTCTTGTTATGAATCTGTTTGTTGTGGCTAATAACATTGTTATATAGTCATCATCAAAATACAACGTCCTTGAGCTCGCGGTAACATCAACAACCAGCAACATAAACAATTTAATTGTAACTGTTAATGAATCATTCACGGTGCCCCCTGTGTGCTTTGCAAAATCTGCCCGAGGAGATATCAGAATAGCTTAGTATTATTGGGTTGCCTGAGCTAGCCAGGAAAACCAGTGACTTAGCATAATTTAGGTCATTGGTAAATATGCATGACTAAATGTATGACGCGTAGGACGTAATCATCTTCTTTTTTTTTTTAAGTAACGTCTGTATTATATAAGATAAGATAAGATTTGTCAAGATTAACTTCAGTTAAAAAGTCTCTAGAAATTGGGCTTGCTCCTTTTCTGGCGTTTTACATGTTTCGGATGCTCCAACAAAACTTTCTTATCAGAATTGAAGATTATTGCCACCTAGACAAAACATACTACAGGACTGTGGGTGATGACCTGGGTGATGACCTGGGCAAGGCTATGGAGACTACAGTCCCACACGACAAGCCATCCGTCCTTGTTTAGTTCAGCGGGAGAAGTATTTGTGGGTGTCAGGACTTGGATTATTTATTAATAGATATTAAATTGTCTAGGTAGTAAATTGTAATTTTCATTGCAGTGTGTGTATTAAAATTAATTATGTTTTTTTTTTCGAAGTTCAGCCTAACAGACACACCATACACACTCATGAAGTAGATACATTAATAAGCGATGTGTATAATGATTTAAAATAAAATTATGAATTTAATACGATGATATTTGTACAATGATATGGACATTAATGAAGTAAATGATAGGTTATTACAAATACATATGTAGATAATACATCATAAGTTCAGTTCCAGTAAATACTTAAAAAGTAGTAATAAAATAAACACATTAAATTTTGTTGCTTGATAACATTGAAATACATTTCAGTTTTACGACTCAAGACAAAGATTCATGTCTGTAACAGGTACTGTTAAACTGTCTATAAACATCCATTCCTGATAGTAGCTGATAAGAACATTCTGACCAAGAATATAGATAAAGTTGATGACAACAATGGTCCGGGTAATACCAGAACCCACAGCATCAATATGTAACGCCAACACTGAAACCCTATAGAAACTAATAACAGAGACTCTAAAGCCTAATCTACAACTACAAATGCGAATCCATATTAAAAATATGTTTACAATTTGAAATAAAACTCACCCTAAACAGGGGTCAGGGAGTATTACCAAGACTAGATCCCAGGCAATCGCAAAGGCTGTCCAGTAACGTAAAGCAATGGAACAATTCAGGACCACCAAAAGTACAACATGTCTCTCAATACTAATAGGGCATAAAAACAGCAAATGTTAAAGAAGAAATTTGACATCACGTCAACTGATGACAAAAAGACTAGGAAAAAAAATACTGCACAAAATAAGAAATGACACAAATGACGTCATTGCCTATTGAAGAAGGCGGCGTAACTGCGACAGTGGGTTTGCCCCTAATGTACACATTCCTAGACCTTGTAATGTATTGTGTAAATAAATACTTTGATTTATCAGTCTTAACATTAAGTTCAATGTCACGGTCGTTATAAAACTGAATTAGTCAATTGAATATTACCAGCGCATTGTTGCATATGTAATAGTTACAAACTAGGGAGTGGCCCCTTTTGCACAGCGTTACCTGGACAGTCATCCCGCGGTCCTGAGTAAACCCCCTCCCCGCTATGTAGAGCCCTGTCAATTCTAAAGTAACCCAGAGATACATTCACAGACCAATCTTGTTGTTCATTTACAGTGAAGAATTTTTTCACATTTTTTTTTTGTTGGTAATAGTAGATTGGATGGTTACCCTATTTATATCAAGGTAAATTAAGCAAAGTGCTAGAATGTCTAGTTAAAGCAGGCGATGAAGCTAATTAAGACAGGATGCCGTGGGACTTCTTGGCAGGCTATACCGCTGGAAGAAGGGGAGGTAGTCGTGTCTGGTGATTAATAGGACGGGTGCGACGCAGACGTAAAATACCACTTGGCGAGACTGACCAGAACCAGATGCTTAAAGTTCTTGTGAGAATGGAGAGTTGGGAGGTGGCCACTTTAATCATTAATCAGTATCACGTGGGATGGTAGAGGTCTACAGAGTTAGAATACTACGACAGACTTAAGATGTACTATAGTCAGGTCTAAGATATGCTAAAAGTAAAGAGGGCAACAGAATACATTAATGAATATTTCAATTAAAGCATTTCGCCTTCATATTAGTTTCATTTTTTCGTGCCCACGTCCAACATGAAAAACATAAAAATACTTTAAAAAAAAAAGCCTCTACGAAGTGTAATTGTATCATTGGACCTCTTTCACCATTCGTAAATAAACACATTTAGCCACGTCATAATATTGATAAAACAATGAAAAATACGTATCACGCGACAGCCACAATGGATTGCATAATTTGTATAGAAGATATATAGAATCACGTGGCTAAATGTTGTTTGTTTACGATTGGTGAATGAGGTCCATTAGTTTGGATCCGTCTTGTAGTTAAATTTGTAATAGATCTAGACAACGACACAAAAATCTGTGCGATTAGAAATATTTTTTACCAATTAGTTTTTGTTTAGCTCTATTTCATGCTTTTAGTTTTCTCGTCACGCTATGATCCTGTCATTTGTCTGGACCAGTTGGGAAATTGGGGATTAGGGAGTTAGGGGAGGGAGAAAGATCGTTTTTAAAAAGCATTTTTTTTAAAAACGGGTTGGGACAAGACCTGAATTTGAAACCATGACACAAGCCAATATTCTAACCACTCTGCCAGTAAAGTTCTTATGAAATTAGAAGATTTTATAGCTATCTATTGTTTGTTTCAAACTTAATTTAAAGCGACGACCTATTCAGCTTTTGCCACTATCTCATTCAGGTACAATTAAAAATGGTAATTAGTTATTTTGTTTGATATCGAACAAGTGAAAGAAATCGTACTTGAAAGATGTGAATTAGTCTCCTTGAGGATGCTTGAGCCCAGAGTGAACACGTTTTTTTTTTATTCGTTTAAAAAAGCGATAACGGCAACATTCATGCATTGAACCACTTCTTCTGCAATCTCCTTTCCCAACTGGTCCAGACAAGTGACAGGTGATAGGATCATAGCGCTTTGAGAAAGCTAAAAGCGTGAAATTGCGCTAAATATTTGTAATCGCACAGATTTATTAATTTTAGTCTATTATAAATTTTATTACTTGACTCAAACTAATTGATAAGATTACACTTAATATAAGTTTAAAAAGGTAATAATATATTTTAAATGTTTTTACTACTTTGTCTTTAAACTATATCGTAAGCTAATTAATGGCAGAGTTTCTTTTGAGAATCTTCGTACCAAAGGTCACTCCGAATTGATTGGGCCTTTCAGAGAGGAAATTGTCCTTGATTAAAAAACTGGCAGCGAAGCCAGGCCCGGCAACAGTGATCTCCATTTCGGAGCAACCCTCAACACGTAAAGGGCGGGAACTGGCCAGCAATCCTTTTCATCGACCTATTAGCGGATTAAGTTCCAAGTCGTCGAGTTCTTTCCCCTTTTTTTTTACTTCAAACAGGGGAGACAATCTTTAAAGGCAATGAAATGGATGCATTTAGCTTAAAGAGTGTTTCCTTGATACCAGGTTTATCTGCAAAGAAATGATCTGTGAAATGTAAAATAGAAAACCGAATACATTTGGGCAAGGAATTAATTTAAACGTATAAACTACCTCTTTCTAAGCTAAAAATGATCATACTGAAGTAAAACGCTGATGATAGATAGATCCACCGAAGATCGATGGTAAAAGAGAGAGAGAGAGAGAGAGAATAAGAGAATACGCGAATATGTAAAAGATAGAGATGCTGTGTCGAGGTGCGGTGGCTGAGTGGTAAAGCGCCTGGCTTCCGAACCGGAATGTCCCGTGTTCAAATCCTGATGAAGACTGGGATTATTAAATTCGGGATCCTATGGATGCCTCTGATTCCACCCAGCTCTAATGGGTACCTGAAATTAGTTAGGGAAAAGTAAAGACAGTCGGTTTTTGTGCTGGCCACATGACACCCTCGTTAACCGTGGGCCACAGAAACAGATGGCCTTTGAATCATCTGCCCTATAAATACGAAAGTGAAGGAAAAAAATGAGAGAAAGAAAAAACGAGACAGAAATCGAGTACAGGAAAAAAAAAACGACAACTCGCTCGTGGCTCAAGAAAAAATGGCCAGCGGTCATTTCTCTCAATAATGGTAGGCTGCTACCTTTATGCTTTATTGATCTGTATATTTTACTGGAATTATATTTTTACGTACGGCTCTATACCCCCATGTGAATTTCCTTTATACTGTTGGTGAATTACACCGGATATAGTATTATTCAGACGATCGATTATCCGGACAGACCCCGTTCTCAATTAACCCGGATAATTGACCTTGTACTGTATAGTGTAAAATATTACCCGGAACTGGAGATTGTGTGAAAAATTTGTAAGCAATGTGGGCTCTATCTTTGTGCACTGTTAGCAAGATTTTATACTCTATTTTTTTTTTTTAAGTTTGTAAAAAAATGATAAAAGAAAATACAATGAAATTATGAGATAGTGATCATTACATTATTAGAATAAAAAAAAAAGTACCGAATATATTGAAACCATTTTTTTTTGGGGGGGGGGGGGCACTGATGGAATCTGACTAGTATTTGCTGAAGCTGATCATGATAGGGCCGGCCTTCGATAATTGGAGGCCCTAAGCAAAGTGAATCTGGAGGCCGGAAATGAAATAGAAAAAAAAAAAGGAAAAACTAGAATGTATTAAAAACCTAGTGTACTCCAACAATAATATTGAGGAAAAGTTTCTCTATTTCTTCTCTAAATGTTTTTATATTCTAGTTTGCCTATGTCTAAGACAAGTCTTATCATGGACAAGTGTTGTAGGCGGTCGTTGACTAACAGCATCATATTGCTGGTAGACAACTAAACCACTGTAGGTGTAATATAAAAAAAAATGAAGTAACTTGAATAACTTCTTTGTGGACAAGCGGAACACAGCTTACAACAGCGCCGCGTATCTTGTATCGTTTTACAAGATAAACATTTAATGAATGCTCTTTCTCAAAAACTAACAATAAATACTCCCTTTCCATACCAGCTAAGAAACACAACACACATACTCCATGATAACAAATCGGTAGTGTGTCAGAATAACACAATATATACAAACAAAATATAAAACTAGATGTTTAGTAACATCACAAACACTGGAAGACCATAAAATATACTAACGAAATGAAATAGAAAAGAAAAAGTACAAAAATCTATACAAAACTACGTATAATAAATGGGACAAAATAAAAACACATTGCGAATTTCACGAACAAGGGAAAGAACTTAAAATTGAATTTAATCATTAGAAAAAATGGATTATCTCCCTTCTTTGATCCCTTATTAACAGAATAAGTCCATCTTGCATATAGATAGTGCTACAGCAGTATGCCAGTAGTGCATTAACTTTGGATACATTCTCGACTTCGGTTATGTATATTGGTATAATAGACACATACCGAACTTCGCTAATAAAATGATGTAATGTAAACTTGTTTACAATTAATAAATAAACTAAATAAATACTTCAGATTATAATCAAACTGTGACGTTGCAACTATAGATCAAGTATTAATCTACTATTTCGTATTAATAAGGAAAATGTGTCAGCACTATGATATTATTGTCAGATTCACCCAACCTGTTCATTGCTCGAACAGTACTTGTGGTCCATTGGAGCTAATGAAAGTGTTAGATAACAAAACTATTATACTGTATTATACGTGTTTATATTTAAATTATGATTCATTGTTCTAATTAGCCTATTATTGTCTATCCACTTGTTAATTATATTTACTGAAGCATATCATAAAGTTAATGATCATTATCAAGCCAATGTCTTCGATTGTTAAGGCTAAGGATGGGTGTAGTGTTTCACATGACTATGCAAACCTGAACATTTTGCCACATCTGATGCAAACTAATCCTTTATCCGCCCGGGGTCTACATAATCTTTTTTGTTTTGTCCTCAACATGGGACTTTTCTTTGGACCTAAATGTGTGTCCTGCGAGCCTTTTGATGGCTCTCTTTATGATGTTCAATTCGTTATAGACATCACTGCCTCTATTTGTGTGTGGACGGGATTGAATTTCTTATTTCTCTATTGTCATTGCGGGATTCAAAACAAAGCATACATATTTGTTAGGGCACTATACTAATAGTTTGGGATTCATTGATGCGGTCGATAATCTAGAATCGAAATAGATGCGCTCAGGACTGAAACGGGTAACGTGACAGTCTTAAACAAGTGACATTAGAGTAGTATTGTTTGTTACCAAGTTAGAGAGAGACAGACTGGCGTTGAAAAAATGACATTTTTACTCTAGCAAGGAACCAATCTTCTCATTTGTGAGAATGTGCACGCCAACCTAACACAACGTCCAAAGTTAGCAAGAAGATTTATGTTTTTAATGAGATAAACATCCGTTTGAATAAGTTTAAATAACATTTTATGTTCTAGATTCCTATAATTTTTGTGACACTTTTTGAAAACTTTATTCCTTAAAACCCAGCCAGTATATCCGATTAAGAAAGAATGTTACTGTCTGATGATGACTGTAGTACTAAACTATTGATTAAATCAATTGTATGCTAGACGCATTAAATAGCGGACCACCATTGGTAAGCCTCCATACACTGACGTTCCGTGCTAGGATCGCTCATCAGATCAGGTATCTGTCATAGTTCTTTGAGGTTTTCTTGTCTCAATACAAGGCAAGACTCGCGCATGCAACATCTTCATCGTTCTCAAGCCCTATGGTACATCTGCAAACATTTGTGAGGACCCAGCAGTCGTTGTGAATGTGTTTCATTGTTTCAATGTGCATATGGCAGTTTCGAAATTTGGGATCGAAGTTTTCTTGACTTCTATCGAAGCAAGGTGTGCCAGTGGCGTAGCTAGGGTGGGGGGAGGAGAATTTGAAAATCCCTTCAGGCCCCCATTTGAGGGGGGGCCCCAAATGAGTGTTTTTACATTAAATATTACGCACATTTAGGGGCCCCTATGGAGGTCAAGCCCATGGGCCTCCAAATGATGGCAGATTATTAGTTTTGCCCTTGAGCTGTGCGCTGTGCGAAAATGAACATCTATGGCTTAAAATACAATTTCAATACAGTCGTTTATATATCATTCTCCTTTTAATCTTGCGACTGGTAAAAAAATTATTTGCATAAAAAAAGAATCAAGCTCGAATAAAATTCCTTGGTTTCATTTCAATTTTTAGTTATTTCCCTTTGCATTCAAGACTTTTTTTTTTACTTCATTGTAATTATGTGTGATTTAATTAACTAGAAAATAATAACTCAGTGTTCACTTATATGGACAAATGGCTTGGTGGCGAAGTGTTATGTAATGAAGCTGGGCCTCCAAACCGAGGCTCGTGAATCTGAATTGAATTTGAATCTCTGCAACGATTCGCAATTTTTAGCACTTCCTCGAAACTACCCAAATTCTAAAGGGTAGATGACATTTATGTCATTTTTGACATTTACAAAGGTAAGTTGTGCTAACCATGTTTGATACGTTTGACACCAAATGCCTATGTCATAAGAACTGATAAGTTTAACATCATATGCCCTATAAGAGTTGATACGTTCAACATATGAATATGAACTGATACGTTACACATCATGTGCCTAAGCCATAGGAACTGATACGTTTGACATCATATGCCCAGGAAGGACTATTTACATTACAGAAAATAAAAAACAAAGACATTACAAATGAACCGGAACAATCTTTTAATCTCTTTACAAAATATACTTGTAACCCATTTACATCCCTGTGTATAGGTCAACAAGTATAGACAAATATATTTACATGTAAGTATACAGGTTTGTGCACATTCTTTGGTAATAAATAAATGATCAAAGTTCAATGAACTCGGTAGATACAAAATCAAAATATACAACAATATGTCTGTCCGTTAAATATTAAAGCACAAAGATTGACTTATAATACCGGCTACATTATAGGAAACCGTTAAAGTCTTTTGTTAAGCAAGAGTATTAAAAGCAAGTGTTTGTGTTTCTTATCAGACTAAAAAAGTTGATCTTATAAACATCTTTCAACTATTGCACACGGTTTGTACTTCTCGAAAACTGCTAAAAACACAACACACTGTGGCGTAACATAAAGATGTTAGCATTGTGAAGGGGAGTGTAAGGCGATGGGGTTCATACAGTAGCGATATATTGCAGCTCCTAAATTTACCTACAATTATTCATCTTGTAAAAACTTTTCACATGTAATTCCCTTGAAAAGTAATTTCGAAACAAAACAAATAAATGGAGAGAAAGGGTAACTTTGGACCAGAAACGCCCCTGACAATAAAAGGTGAAAACAAAAAGTTTGAAACATAATATCAGTAGATTGTTGATTCCAATGTTTCAGACGTGCTTCAGAAAAGACAATGACTACCTAGCCCAAACTTACTACAGGACGGCAGGGGATGATGGCAGTAGGAAGTTTCGAACTTAGGACCTTTGTGATACGACGGTCCAAAGTGCATACCACTCACTAAGACAGCCTACTTTATTCAGTTTGTACTTGAAACTTTGGCCTTTTACACAAATATTTATTCGAAAAGAAAAAAAAGATATTCTAGCCTCAGTTTTTAAATAACTATAATCGACTATGGATAATTAGGCAAAATTTTAACTACATTCCAGAAAGGGAAGTGGGACAGAAAACGTGTACAAAACGTAATAAAGGTAATAACTCCATATATACAGTTACATTTCTTAATAAGTAACATTTTTTTTCTTTGTTTGATTTTAAACAAGATAATTAGTTACCAATAATTAATGTATTAACTAGTTATTTTTTTATTGGTGTAAAGTTTCAACTTGTTCCAAGAATGGATGTCGGACAGAGTGAGTTGCTATAAGCTTTGAAAAAAACAACTTTTCATTTGAGCGCTACATACTATCATTAATCGTTCAATAGGGCTACAAGTACAAACACATGCATATCGATCACAAATTACTCTATTGGTTTGCACACTACACCAAACGTTAATTCTAACATACAGAACTCCATTGTACTATAAAAAGTATTTCAAAAATATTACAAATACATCAAAGGCAACATTTTAAAACAAAGCATCCAGTCTATATCAATCATACAGAACTGCTTAGGTCTACATAAAACTGTTATTCCACACGCATTGTACACTGCTCCAAAGAACTGAACAGACCTTATAAATCATACATCCGTCTCCTTAAGCTCACGAAGATATCGAACATTAGGAGTTGATCTTGGTCTAGAATTGTACAAATCCGCATCAACTTTCATCGCGGAATCTGTAGCTTCGTATTGTTTCTCCAACTCAAAGTAAAAGTTTTCAGGCGGAATGGAAGAATCATTCGTGGAGACATTTTGGCGGTTTAAATTCAAAAGAAAGTTCGCAACGGTCAGCTGACTGGGACCGACAGGTGGTGGCGGCACCGATGTTTTTTGGTTTTGTTCTTTTTGGTCGAATATTTCTATCACAGCGTAAGGCTCAGTTCTGTTGGAGTCGGCCACATGAATGCGTCGCATGTCCGAAGATTTCTCCCAGTTTTGTTTTAACTTACGGCTTAAGTAGAGTGAGCTGTCCACCGAGTGGACAGTCGAGTCCACAGTGGTGTACCCGGAGTCGTCACTGACAAATCCTTGGTTGTCTTTACCTCTCATGTGTTGGATGGGGGCCAATTTGGAGCTTGGCTTAGCTAAAACTGGCGGTGAAATCTTTGGGTAGCTCTTCCGTTCTACGTGGGTATATTTAGCTTGCCTTTCAGAATGATCGAATGTGGCTGGTATGCTGGGAGGCGGTATGAAAGAAGGTTTGGGAGGAATGGCGGGTACAAATTGGTGAATATTTTCTTGATGTTTTAGAAAGTCACTCGTTTTAGTATTCATTGTAGTTGATGTGTTTGTTGTTTGCAAGTAAAATGGTTTGGCAATAATTGCTGGTTTGGGCGGGATTTGGTTCCGTGCTTCTGTAGTGTCGTTTAACACCGGCGCGCTGATTGGTTTCTTGGGAATGACAGGTAGAGATTTGACAGTTTTAGCTACCGTTGTCTGGTCGATGCTTGAATCGCTACAAGATTTGGCTATTTTTGAAGAAATAGTTGGCAATTTTTTGTAAACGTTTTCAAGAGCTGTTTTAGTCTGAGAGAATCTGTTTGTTTGAAGCCCATCATGAATATTAGCTCCAGGTGTATCGTAGTGATGAAAGCTTGGTTGAAAACTTTCTGTCCTGCTGTCATGGTTTATAACGGACACTCTGGCTGGTTTGGCTGCAATTTTCGGTAAAACTTTAATCCCATTAGTTGATTTTCGGTTGTAAGGGGTTGCGTGTGTGTCAACGTTATTGTTCTCGAACCCAGAGGCTTCATCAGAGTCGTGTGTTGTACTGTGTCTTCCGAAAGAAGCCTCAGAATCGTCGTCGTTAATTCCAGACGTGCCATAGAGGCTTGAGCTCAGACCTGACCTTCCGTTGGTCGCTGTCTTGGGAGCATTGGTCAGCTGTGACCTCTTGCGTCGACGTTGGAGGAGGAGAAAGACGGTCAGGCCAACAATGACAATGACGAACAGACCCCCTGCGATGACCGCAACTATAATAATCACATTTGTTTCGTTCATTTTAGAATACGTTGGTCATAGTTTTTGAATGGGTAAAGATTAACGAACGATGTTACGTGTTAGGTTATGTGAACTGTTAAAAAGTTTCTCCCGAGATTTTATGAAACAAAAATTTGTTAGAGGAGAAAAACTTTAATTAATGAAAGAAAATTCAGCTTACATCTTGACAATATATATCTGATTACATTTTGGTACTTAGTGAAACAATGTTAGTTTCCGTGGAAGTATCCAGACATTGTTGACCAATTTTTAAGAGACTGCACTCACAGCTTCAGAGTTGTTTGGTATTTGAGGAGAAATTTGATAAACCATACACAAGAAGTAAAAGAACGTCTGGCTTGTTTTTGCTGTCAGCCATTACATATTCAATCAAAATTGAAAGGATAAACTATTAGTTTCATCTTTAATTTCAAGTCATGGCAAAGATTATTCCAAATTTTCCTGAAAAGAAGAAAAAACAACATGAAAATATCTTTTAAATATATATAGTTTTTTCTTTAAATTAAAAGTAAAGATGTGGCTAAATTTAACGTAAAACAAAACAAAAACAAAACAATCCACTTGAATTCACTTATAAGGTAGATGAACTTAGTGAATCGCTTTGCTCTTCTCTTGGCCACAGCTTGCAGTGTAGGTCAACTGACCAAGACTGGAGAAGACTTAAACAGGATAGCGTCACTGCTCTTGAAAGATACTTTCACACTAGAACTTCTCGACAGAGTTACTTCCTCCAACTGAGATATTTATCTTTTAATTCTTAGAAACATTTTATTGTTAGTGCGTATATTGAAGGTTAAAGTGCAGTCAGCGACATTGATAACCATCGCATTCCCCGTTTACTTACTTGATTTTACGTAATGGACCAGGGGGTAGTCAAGTGATGAATGGACTTAGAGAATTAGTCAATTTTCCCTTTTGATTTCTGAAAGTTGCGATTTATTCTTGATGCTGGTCTCTGACTATTCTCATTCTGAAATGAAACAACCATGAAGAAAAAGTAGATAACTATGACCATTTCAGAGACAATTGAGTGCTAAAATCAACCATCTATATAAGAAGAACTATAAGACACACACACACACACAAAAGCAACCTATACAATAACTCAAAAATAGAACTCTAAAAATAACTTTAAAAAAATTAACAATAGAAAAAAACAAGGTTTAAAAAGCAATCCAAAATAAAACTAAAAAAAAATTGACTAACATGTGGACCAAATAAGAATGCGTGTATTTCCATTAGAAATTTGACTAAATCAAAGGCAAGGGATGTCGATCAATCTTGTGATATTTTTTTTAAAGCGTTGTAATTTTTTCAGTAAACACGTCACGACTCCAAAGCGTCCTATCAATGTGAATTTAAATATAGCGTGTTTCTCTCCACGGATTCAGCCTTGCCCAGCACGAGTATACGTTAGGATCAAGTACTCACTTGAAATGAAGAGATGATTAATGCAAAGATAATTGGGTTATCAAATTGTGCTGAGTGCAGACGTACTTCAGTGGGCTCTGCTTGCAATGCTGGGGGTGTGGTGGGGGGGGGGGGCTAAGCATGGTGAGTGTATGTGTGTGTGACTGTATGTGCGTATGTGTGTGTGACTGTATGTGTGTATGTGCGTGACTGTATGTGTGTATGTGTGTGACTGTATGTGTGTGCACAATCAGAATGTGTGGATTGCAAAGGTTCTTAAGTCTCAAAAGGTTAACAATATGGAAAAAGAAATGTTTCAAAGGCATGAATAAGACTAAGACCCTGTAGGAGCTGATGAAATGACTAATACCCTGCAGGCAGTATGGAGCTGGTGAAAAGAATGACTAATACCCCGCAGGCAGTACGGAGCTGGTGAAAAGAATGACTAATACCCTGCAGGCAGTACGGAGCTGGTGAAAAGAATGACTAAGACCCTGCAGGCAGTACGGAGCTGGTGAAATGAATGACTAATACCCTGCAGGCAGTACGAAGCTGGTAAAAAGAATGACTAAGACCCTACAGGCAGTACGGAGCTGATGAAAAGAATGAATAATACCACCCTGCAGGCAGTACAGAGCTGATGAAAAGAATGAATAATACTACCCTGCAGGAAGTACGAAGCTGCTGAAAAGAATGACTAATACCCTGCAGGCAGTACGGAGCTGGGGAAAAGATCATCTCTGTATGTTCCCACTGCATAAAGAGCCTAAAGATGATCGGCCAAGATTTTGCTGAAAGGAAAAAAAAAAGGAAATAGAAAAGAACAAAATCTCTAGCATCCTGGTTGTAAAGTCAAGCTGACCCAATCAAGAACAATTACACATAGTAAGCACTTTGTCAGGATTACAATTTGAGAAAAACAAGAAAAATAAAGAGGGGGGGGGGGGAAACAAAGGTCATTGAACTTTAACTTTAACCTTTAAAAAAATGTACTCACTTCTTATCTGGTTTTGTTTAATAATAGAATAACCAAATTTGTCCATGTGAGCATTGGCGTAGCTAGGAATTAGCCATCAATTGGGGGCTCGGGGGCTTGACTTCTTCGAGACCCCCCTGCATTTTGCGAAATATTTAATATTCAATATTTATTATATTTATAAGCCCTCAATTTGGGGTCCCCCTTTAAATGGGGGCTCGGGGGGATTTTCAAATTTTCCCCTCTCCCCCCCCCCCCCATCCTAGCTACGCCTATGCATGTGAGTAGTGTGGGTTAGCATGGAAGTTCAACAGAAGAAGCTAAGAAAACTGTGCGAGCCTTCTACTTCTAGATCGACGGAACGAAGTAATTAAATAAACATCAATTTCTTCCATATAAGAAGGCACTACACCCCAGTAGTTACGTTTACCGCGTCAAATGTTTTAATTAATATATAGAGACTACTATTTGTTCAGAAGATTAAGAATACAAAACTTGATTTACTAAGTCTTGAGTGTTTCAGCTTTTAACACGTTCATCAAAATTGATTGTTTGAATTGTTTATAGAATTGATTAATCTTAGTGGCGTAACTAGGGATATGGAGGCCGGTGGGGGATGCTTGACCTCTTTACGGGCCCCTGCATTTGGACATTCGACATCATGGCATGAGATAGAGGCCTAATATTTAATGTAAAACCAAATTTCGACACACATTTCGGGGCCCCCTTTAAGTGGGAGCCCAGTGAGATTTTAACACGCGGACACCCCCACCCCCCAAACCCACATCCTAGCTACGCCACTGATTACTCTGTCAGTTGTCACATGAGCCACAAGTGTGGTTATTTTTTATTTTTCAATGTCTGCTATCCTGTCCTAAGTCAAGGATGTCAAATCTTTCCTTCCCCGTGGCATAAAGTGTTGTTTTTTTTATGCAAGTGACCCTAGACCAGAAGTTCTCAACATATGAAACGCTCAAGAGGGTAAGACGATGTGGTGACCTACTGCCAAGATAAATAGTATAGTTCTTCCTTTTTCTAAGGATACTAATTCTGTTGTATTTACGAAGATCAACTCACTGTCAGGGACAAATCTTGTGCACTTCCATTTGATCCGAGAATTGTTAATGGGAGAGATAACGTGATTTGCATCACTCAGTCAGACAGAGTGAATTGATAAAAGCTTTGTAAAAAAAACAAGGGGAAGGGGGAAGCAAAAAAGGACTTACAAACGACTATAGTGTCTAAGTTTTATTTCCGCGTCACAATATTGTAGGTTCAGAATTTACGTTTCGAAACGATCTGTGGCCACAAGATGAAACATAGAAACTAGATCTATGTTGAAACATGGAAACTAGATTTAAGTTGAAACGATAGAAACTAGATCTATGTTGAAACATGGAAACTAGATTTAAGTTGAAACGATAGAAACTAGATCTATGTTGAAACATGGAAACTAGATTTAGGATGGAACGATAGAAACTAGATCTATGTTGAAACATGGAAACTAGATCTATGTTGAAACATGGAAACTAGATTTAAGTTGAAACGTAGAGACTAGATCTAACTACAAATATGGAAAACTAGATGTAAGTGAAAATTGGAAACTAGATCTTTATCAATCTCTTTAAAGTCAAAAGATTGACATTAACTTAATGAGACTGCTTGTACCCTTTGCAAACTGAAGATTCAGCATTATTGTTATAACGTAAGTTATAACTTACACAAGCTTGGGTTGGGAATGGGTTAAGTGTTTAAAAAAAGAGTAAAGTTCCCCTTTCAGACCATGCGGTCTATAGGGCAGATAATGTAAAGGTCATGTGATTCTGTGGCCCACAGCTTTTTGCTGCTGGGCTGTGAGCTCTTTTGCAGACTGTGCCAAGGAAAAATAGTGTGCTGTTCTCTTCAGTTGTTCAGCACTGCCGTACAGGGTGTTGGTTATGTAGGTCAGTGGTAACGGAGTCTGCCTAAGATGGATTAGGAAGGGGCATTCAAAGAGGATGTGGTTTACGGTTTCATAAGGGTGGGCGCAGTATCTACAATGGAGAAGTGTGATGAATTTAATTTGTTAAGATGGTAATTTAACAGAAGTGTGTGTCCTATTCTTAGTTGGAAGATTGTAGATTGTTCTTTGCGGGGGAGGAAGTTAATACTGTCCAGATGTTTGGCATGGTCATTTCTTTGTATATGGCTCTGCCTGTGTTTCCTGATGCCCATTGGTTGAGCCACTACTCTTTGTAATTGTTATGGCCCCTCGGTTAACGAGGGTGATATGTCGCCAGCACAACGACCTACTGCCTTTTCTTTTACTCATCTTATGTCAGGTACCCATTTGAGTTGGGTGTAATCCGAGACGCCCTTAAGATCCCGAAATTAAAACTCCAGTCTTCACCAGGGTTCGAACCCAAGACTCTGCGATTCGGAAACCAAGCGTTTTACCACTTAACCACCTCGTGTTAATTGTTTACTAGGATGAATGTGTGGATTTCACAACTAAATTAAATGTGTTAGTAGTGTTGTAGTCTTTCAGTCAGCTTAATACTGAATGGTAACGGGGGAAGGGAAGGAGCCTACTATAAGCTCTGGTCTTATCTCATTTGTAGGCGTGTGAGAGGAAGAAGAAGATGAGAGAAGGTTTCCGTACGGGCGTTCAGCAAACACAACCCAGTTCGTGTCAGATCTAAACATGCGACATATAAACAAGAAAAAAACATTTTTAAAAAATACTCTAAAAAAGTCAAAACTTTTATGAAGTGTAATTGTATTAAATAGTTTGGATCAGTCATGGATTTAACTTTTTAATAGATCTGGATTTGTTTAGCGCTAATTGTATGCTTCTAGCCTTCTCAATGTGCTATGATCCTATCACTTGTATGGACCAGTTTGGAAATAAAAAGGGGTGGTGGGAAAGAAGGGGGTATCTGAGTTAGTGTTTCCGTGATCGCTTTTTAAATGCATAAAAAAAAGTTGTTCCACTAATTCAACTTATACCACCGCATCTGTTAAGTACAGTTTCTTTCTCTTGTTTGAGGTGCCAAAAACAATTAATTGCTAACTGGTGAATTTTTTAAATTAATTATTCTTTTTTCAGGTACAAGAAATAATAATAATTGTCCACAATTTCAGCTTCATCAGAGATTGAATGCGGGACAAATAACAGTAAAAAATTTTTACCAGATGGACAGACAGACACGCAGAGTGAGTTGATATAAGCTTTGTAAAAATACTTATAGAGGGAAATTGCATCAACTATTTTGAATCGAGTTAGTAATAATTGTCACAAATTTTTAATAGGTCTAGACCACGAGTGGCCAACCTATGATGCATGCGACAAAAGTGGCGCTTTGCACAATTACAAGTGGCGCATTGCACAATTACAAGTGGCGCATTTCACCCCAAGATAAACAAGATGAAGCAAAAAATAATAACCAATTTTTAGGAAAAAAAATCTTTCACGGGAATCTAATTCACTGGCTATTCTGAGGCTCAAATTGACCGATATGTTTATAAAACTAATTCGACCAAAACAACAACAACAACAAAAATAACTCGTTGGTTTAGTGTAACTGTTTGTATTTGAAGTTGTTTTGATTATAATGTTCTTTCTTTTCGTTAGACTTCCACATATTTTTTGTTACTTTATTAAGCTTTTCATTATTAGAAAAATGCTGACAATTTCAACTTTTTTTTAGAGACTTTATTGGCCTTTAGTCACTCTAAGTAAAATCCAGATGGTCCGACATATTTGAGGAAGCAATGTCATGTCTAGGAAATCATCAATTAAATAAATTTAACTAAAGTAAATAAAGTCGTCAATGACTGGTAGAGCCACTGGAACTCTAATCTTGGTTATGCCTCTCTGATACTGATGCCAGCAAGCAGTTAAATAAATGCAAATGGTAGAAATACATCAGGACATTAACTCTTTGTCTCTTTACATTATAGATTTGGCGAAAGCAAGGCAAATTTTGAATGCTTGCTAAAGCTAATTCAATTTAAACTGCAAACAGTGTTCATAAATTTTAATTAGTCTATAGGTCACACGGAAATGATAAATTAAAATTCGAAAGGCAAAATAAAAATGTTAACAACTACTGAGGTAATAGTTTCGTCTACCCTACACGAGTGTGTATAACTAACCTAATATGTACAAATGACCAGACTTCAAAGGACTGAAACTTCTAAATTGTAAGTGGCGCATCTGTAGCAGAAGTGAAAACAAAAATTAGACGCATGAAAGAAAAAAACGGTACGTGACGTTTTGGCGCCGCCGTTTTGGCGCGAGCCGTTTTGGCGACGGGACGTTTTGGCGCGAGATATCATTTGACGATAATTTAATAAGCACGTAACTTTTATAATAATGTTTATTTCACTCTACCATAATATTGTATGTATAGTATGAATTCTCACACCGTTCAGCGAATTGTTTGTTTTTTTTAATTATAAAGGTTTTGCTTATTTCATGAATATAGGCCTATAATAAGTCAGATTCCTGAATGGTAATGACATGCTATATGTGAGTTCTGCTAATCGCACTGGAAGACATTTTTGGATTTCTTTCCAAAAGATTTTGTTTTTTATTTGACATTTGTGTAATATACGAACTAGCTAAGTGTCACACTTTAATATAACAAAAAACATGTTAACATCTAAAGCTCTATTACGCTGAATGACGACAATGGCTCCACACATAGTAAAGATCAAGACACGGTATGTGGTCAGTACAAACTCTAACGTGAATCCACCAATGTAAACAAACACTATGGGCGACAATAGATAGAAACAAATTCACGACACTAAGATACTTTGAAAAGATATATTTTGAGAAATTGGGTAGGGGTGATTTGGGTGACACATCTCGCATTGACGCAGGTAGAGTTAAACAAATGAAGACAAGACCAGCACCGATCACTGGTCGTTGGCGTCATGCGTCTGGCTATCATCTCCTTGGGAATGGTCATTACATGTGACACCTATCCCGCCCACTCTCTTCTGCTCACATTTCACTCCTTGTATATACTCTTTCCTCAACCCCTCCCCTCTCTCACGCGTAAGACGATAATCTGTTTCTAGCAGTCCACTTGACATCCCTAGGTGCGAATTTATAATCCTTAATCTTTAATCCCGAGAGCGGCTCAAAGTCTACCCCTCTCTTTCAATCTCTTCGCCCCGACGTCTTTATAAGCTCGCGTAGTTTGGACCATTCACTAATCATTTTATCCAGTACGCAGACAGACTAGAAAAACTTTCGCCATTTTATTCTATTATATTTCTAACTAAAAACCTGGTGGCAGTCTATATAAAAAATGGAAAAAGTCCGGTCGAAGCGAGAAAAAGACAAAATTTCGCATGAAGGATATCTCTATGTTTTCGATAAGTTTAGTGCAGACCACTCTAAGAAGTTCTGGCGTTGTGAACTTAAAAATGAATGTAGAGCTCGTCTCCACACAGATGCTGTAAACAACGACCTTGTTCTAAATCAACTAGGCCAGCACAGCCATGGATGTGATGCTGCACAACTTCAGGCTGCCTCTATTTTAACAACAACTAAAAAGAGGTCTGCTTCTTCCACAGAGATCCCATCTTGTATCATAAATAGCGCTCTACAGGGAACTTTAGCAGCAGTGCATGCAAAATTGCCTAAGAAAGACGCTTTGCGTAAAGTAATTCAGCGTAAAAGAAACGAAATTCAAGGAGCTCCTCCACAGCCTGAACATAGGTCAACTTTGACTAGTCCAATTGAATACCAGAACTATATAGTTTCACTGAGCTGACAGAAAGGTTTCTTTTGTATGACTCTGGAGAAAATGACAATAAAAGAATTTTACTATTTGGTAAAGAATCAAATGGCAGCTGGAGCAGTCAAATGAAAAAGCTTTACGTGGATGGAACATTCAGAATCTCCCCTTCTATATTCTCACAGATATACGTTATTATGGTAGAAAGAGGTGGTTTTGTCCTGCCTGTCCTATATGCACTTCTGCTAAACAAAGAAGGAGAAACATATCGCCGCATGTTTGAAGCAGTGAAAGAGTTGTGGCCAGATCTTAACCCTTCATCTGTTTCTATGGACTTTGAGCAGGCTGCTATCGGAGCTCTTCAGTCAACATATCCGTTAAGTGCAATACTTGGCTGCTTGTTTCATCTGACAAAAAATATGCGAAAGAAATTGACAGATGAAAATCTTCTTTCAATGTACAACAATGATCCAGAATTTGCTTTGGCAGCTAGAATGATAGTTGCACTAGCAGTTGTTCCCATCGAGGACTTGGATATGGCTGTTGAAACTCTGGCAAATGAGCTGCCTGTACATCTTACTCCGATAATCAACTGGTTTGAGGACACTTCTATTGGACGTCTAAACCGCAGTACAACTCGACGATGTGCTCCTATGTGGTCTGTCTATCAGAGAACACTCAATGGGGATAATCGAACAAACAATTTTTGCGGAAGCAGCACATCGGCGACTACAAGCCGAGTTTGGAATGGGCCACCCAACCATATGGAAATTCATTGATGGAATACGAGCTGTCCAGAAAGGCCGTGACCTTATATATGAACAATATATCCGGGGAGACCAGCCTCTTTCTAAACGAAAAAAGTATATTGACACAGACAAGAGAATCAATGTAATTGTACAAACTTATCAACAGAGGAACATCATTGAATACCTCAAGGGACTTGCACACAACTTTTTAATGAACCCTTGAATTCCAGCGACTTAGGCAAATAACCATGGTGTCTATGTATACTTAACTTACAGTATTTTGAGAAACATGTATTATATTTTTACTTATTACTAGACATATGTTACCCGCGACCCGCGGGTCTTTATTTGCGCATTACTGTCGATATAGTCACTGAGAGTGTTTTGTAAACAATTAAACGAAATAATAATGTAATAAGTAAAGCGAAAGTGTCAATGTAAAAATAGTGTGAATGAAACTATGAAATCAAAATAGCTAATAGGCTTAAATCCATTTTTTTTTTCAAATTAAAACATTTGCTTGTAGGCCTACATATATTTGATTAAAATTTGAGATGAATAGACTAAATTTTGTATGTTCATGTGTATAAAGTATAAAGTAGATCTTGAGGTAGACGTAGATCTAAATCTACACTAATCTAGAGTTCTGTGCTGCGCATGCGTGAGCTTTTTTTCATGAATGAATATAGGCCTATCTCAACACGGCTACGCAGCTTTAGCGAACAGCGAACGAATGTATTAAAAATGCTTTAGAAAAACAAATTTGAATGTTAATTTGATTAAAATATCAAATGAATGGACAATAATTAGTATGTTTATGTGTTAAAGCATAAAACTATCTTTGCGAAAAGAAGTTTTATCATCTTAGAGTTCAGTAAGAGTTTTAGACCTAGGCCTAGAAATAGACTCAGACCTCAAGAAGTTTTGAAGAAGAGAGATGTGTTAATGTGTAACCATTTGGTAATGTCTAATGAAAGAATGTTCGCCAGGAAATCTGTAGATATCAGGAACTAATTTATGTAAAAAATGCTTTTGAATAATCTAGTGGATTGGATTTATATGTATGTTAAACTTAGCTAATGATCCTTTCACGTTATTTCTCTTTCGCTACGAAAATAAAATTAGGTTTGCGAAAATGGGTTTACCCGAAGTCGATACATTCTTATCTATTAAAAACGAAAAGAGCGATAGCTTTGTTAAATGAATGGGATTATAAAGTGAACAATTAAACGAAATTATATTTAGTACGCGATTCATGAATGAATATAGATCTAGGCCTATCTCAACTCGGTTTCGCACCTTTTAGTAGGCGAATGTAGCTTTAGAAAACCAAATTTGAATGTTTATTTGATCAAAATATGAAATGAATGGACTTTAATTAATATGTTTATGTGTTAAAGTATAAAACTATATGTGCGAAGAGAAGTTTTATCATCTTAGAGTTGAATTAGAGTTTTAGATCTAGGGATGGGATTATAAAGTAAACAAACGAATTAATATTTAGTACGCGATTCATTACGGAATTGTCTAATGAAAGAATGTTCGTCAGGAAATCTGTAATCACAGATATAAGGAACTAATTAATGTAAAAAATGCTTTTGAAACACAAAATTGAAGGTTAATTTTATTATATAATGAAATCAATGGATCTTCTTTTGTCTTTTCATGTGTCAAAGTAAAAAACTATCTGCGCAAAGTGTATTTCTTAAAATTAGATCTAGGTCTAAATCCTTTCTATCTTTTCTCATGTCAACATTGTAGACATGGCCTAGATCCATAAAATACTATAGCTGTAATAGAGTCGGACAACTTTATTTTTTTTTTGAGGGTCTTACATTTGTTTTAGGGCTACAATACATTCACTAAGGTCTAAGTTGGTACCCAAGGAACATTCCTGCCTAGTTTTATCAAGATTGGTCAAGCGGTTTTGATGTCTATAAGTAACATACATACATACATACCCCTCACATTCTACTTTATAATATAGATTAGCAAGTGTTTGGTATGTATAGCTGGAGATACCGTACAGTCATTAAATAAACAAATGTTAATGTAAACAAATAATTGCATCAATTTTTAGTCTATCATCGTTTCATTTTGTTTTTGATTTTTTAAAGTAATATCTTAAAAAACTTTTTGAAAATAAAAGTGTGCCTCTTAATAAACACACATACACAAGCCAAAATGTTTATTTAAGAAAATGATGTGAAAAACAAGCACACATTTACATTTAGTACGTGAAAAATATGTCTTAACACAAACACTCATGCAAAACATAGATATGAATAATTCTTTAAAAAAAAATAATACAATAAACGTACATAATGTATATCGCGCCAAAACGTCCCATCGCCAAAACGGCTGGCGCCAAAACGACCTTCGCGCCAAAACGGCGGGGCCAAAACGGCGACGCCAAAACGTCCTGCTTCGCAAAAAAAGGTCCTCCCCCCCCCCCCCCCCCCCCATCTAGACTAACAAGAATAAGTTTTATGCGATTGGAAATATGCTTATTAATTGCTTTTGTTTAGCGCAGCTTTCAACACGTATGCTTCTAGAATGCGCAGTACACTTCAAGTTCGTGACCATTTCATGGGAGGGGAGGGGCGTATCCGAGAGAAGGTTTCCGTGCTGTCTTTTTAAAAGCTATAAAAAAAAAGTTGCTCGAGTCTGGAAAGGTACCGGTGCTTATACAAAAAAGTTGCTCGAGTCTGGAAAGGTACCGGTACTTATACAAAAAAAAAAGGTCTATTGTTAATTTAACATTTTTAGCGAACGACCTCGTTTTCTACAAGACTTATCTACCCTAGGGATACGAGTAATATGATAATAGTTCTCAGAAATGTGTTTAGACAGAAAGATTGGAGCGAGGGTTTAAAGTCTTTTGACTCAGTTACGAAGAATACATACAAACAACATTTTTAACATAAAGTGCTTTTTTTTTTTAAAAAAAAAAGCTTTATTCAGATTATACTTTCATTTACACGATCACTCAAGACAAACAGGTTAACGCATCCTAGTTAATGGTTTTGGTGGCCAATAGGTAGAGACACAGAATAATTTAGTCAATACAAAAAGAGTGTTGCAAACATCAACTTATTTTTGTTTTTATTGTTTTACAAACAGTTAATATTCCCGTGCATATAATGTGCATATTTAAATGAAAGTAACAACAAATATCTAGATTTAGTCCTATGTCGGCACAAGGAAGATATCCAGAATATTGTGAAGGAGATATGATTGATAATAATTTCAACGAAAACGCATACTGCATTTTTTTTCCATTGTTTTCAAAAAGGTACTGCATGTAAAAACAATACACACAATGTGATAAGTGACAAGGAAATTATAAAGAGAAAGTGGAAGAGAAAGACAGCAAGAGATATAAAGAGATAAATAATGAAAGAGAGAGAGAGAGAGAGAGGAGGAGGAGTGAGACAGAGTAAGGAGAGTGATGAATAGATAGTGAAAAGAGTAAGAATGAAAAATCAGAGTGAAAAAATGATATATTCAGAGAGAGAGAGAGAGAGAGAGAGAGAGGAAAATGGGAGAGTGAGAGAGAGAGAGAGAGAGGAGAATGGGAGAGATATAAAGATAGAGAATGAGACAAAAAGATGAGAGAGAGAGAAAGAAAAGCGAAAAATGAGTTTAGGCAAATACGGATAGACCTATGCAATTACCACAGAGAAACTAATTTTTAAAAGACAAATTTCGGCACTTTACACACAAAATTAATTGTTGAACTCATCGACAAAACCATTAAGGTCATTTGAAGGTGGTTTTATCCACTTCTCCCCATTTCCCTTCAATGTTTTCATCGTCTCTTACAGAGATGTTAGTTTATTGGACTAAAACTACACATTCGGCTACACAGTTAATTTGGCAGTACAAAGTGGATGTTTATCTGGGTAGGTCAAGATAAGTAATCCTCTTTTCTATCTCACTATTATCGTAATTCTCTGGTCACCACTTTGAGCTTTATCACCAGACACCTAACACTGTGACCAATTAGACGTCTCTAGACGTATTGAAAACTAATACATAATCTTAAAGGGCAGGAGTCGTGGGGGAGCTACCTTCTCCTATTAAGCGCGCCACCAGGTGGGGAAGTTATAAAGGCTAGCTGTGAATATGAAACAAACAGCTACGGACCAACTTGTTTTGCGGTCACGAAGATGAGGTAGTGTATTCTAGTGGTTAGGATATTCAGTTAAAAACCTAAAAAAAATACAGGGAAATTAATGCAAAAAAAAAAGCCAGTATATTCAACTTCATTAATAGATGAAGTTAGTTAGCAAGGGAGAGATAACTCCGAAACTCAACGACTGCTGGCTTGCATTTGATTTAGATCCAAGGCTATAGGCGCTTAACCAAGAAAGAAGAGCAGGCTGAAGCTAGACCAATCGTCATAAAAGGCCTGTACACTAACATGCAATGTCGCAAACTGTGGGCAGCGGAAACCATTAGCGACTCAACGACCAACCGCATTTACTTTCCAGGTACCCATTAGAGCTGTTTGACTCAGAGGCGCACGAAGATCCCGAAATTAAAAATTCCAGTCTTCACCAGGATTTGAACCCCGGACCCCGTCTCGGAAGCCAAAGGGCTTTACCGCTCAGCCACCGCGCCTCCTAACCTATAAATTTCTGACATGAATGTCTTCGGGGTTTCATCATGATATAATATAAACATATTTGAGTTCAATAGAACCGCGTCTCTTCGGCTTTACTATGCACTATGGGTAGATGTTTGGAAGGGCGGAATATTAACGCGCCACTGGCGAGATATCACAGTCGGACTGTAGATTGGGCAGGCTACTCTTTAGCTAGTGCACACATTTTACATTTGGTAATAATTACCGTTGTATTTGCAATTAATCAGACACACAAATAGAGCTGTGAGATTTATTTTTAAAAAATTGATCATTTACATTTGACTCGAGTAACAATATTACTAAAATCACCAAGATGCTTCAGGACAGAAGACTAAAAAGTAAAGTAGCAATAATAATAAGAAGGCTTGTCTTCTAGTTCGAAGATAAGTGAGGAATACAGCCCCAGCTGTGACCTACATATTTTGCTACACCAAGGGCAAGCATAACCATTGTCCGATAGTGGTCAATTTAGATTTTCTTTTCGCCGTCTGCGTCTGTAAACGGCAGCGGATTTTCTTTTGGTCTCAAATGTGTATCCCGCGGCCTTTGTGAGTGACCTCCAGCTGTCTCGTTCTGAGGCCGCATGCAACCAGGTACTCTCTTCTTTGTCAGCCAAGGCAAGTTGGCGCCTAAGCTGGTATTTGAAGAGTTTCCTTGGGGCGCCTGTTACGTAGATCACATTTTAGCTCACCATAAAAGACTGCCTTTGGCATACGTTCGTCTCCCATACAGGATACGTGCCCTGCACAGCGTAACTGTCGTAAGAAGTCCCTATATACTGTCCATACAGGCGTTTGTAAGGATATCGCTGTTTGTAGTGCGGTCTTGTCACCGTATGTCCATGATGGAGCGCAAGCATCTTTGGTGAAAGCGCTCAAGTAGTCTTAGTTGCTTTCTGTATAGTGTCCATGTCTCAGATCCATATACAAGGGTTGAGAGAACCACCGCCTTGTAGACATTAGCAATAATAGCCTACATAAATCAGCGAGCCATAAATTATAAAAACGAAAACACAAAGAAAGACACAAAGATAATGGCTCATTTCTTATTCCATACGCTAGGAAAAGCTCCTACAAGTTCTCCTTATTCCATAGTGCCATTATAGCATGGAGCGGGCTGCCTAAATTAGCTAGGAAAACCAATTATTTAGCAGAGATTAAGTCTCCTAAAACATAAAGGACTTAAGTAGCACATGGTTATGTGGATGACGTAATTAGGCGTATATTTTCTTTTAAGGAACGTCTGTAATTGATAAGATAAGATAAGAATCGTAATATAATTATGAAAAATAACGTATTCAGACCCAAGTATCAATAGTAAGAAAACGTCATAAAAACATAGACCATACTAATTGAGGCCACTAGATCTAGCCTAGAAGTGTTATATAACTATTTGCCATTTACGACAGTCTCTTGAAGAATGTTGAAGCAGTCCGTAAAAAGAATTATGTTTTATGAGCCATACAATTTCATAACAAAAAGTGGTGCGTACATACCTACTACTACATCTATGCTAGGTTAAATTAAATTCACCACAGACCAAATCATGACATAAAACAACCAAACTTACCTTAACCTTTATGCAGCATTCGGAGGTCAACAAGACAAACGTAATCCATTATTGTTTCTCTTTGTCAGTTTATAATTTGAGTTCGAGTCTAGATTTAAACTTACTTTGGCAAGATTTCAGAAACACGTTGAACACAAACAATGTATGGCCTTCTCTCGACAGGAGATGTGTAGACAGCCTTTTCACGAATCTTCTACACATATCATTGAGGCCTAATGTTTACATTGAATTCCTCAAGCACTCTACACACTTGTCTGACGAGGTAAACTTGTAATAGATAACAACGAAAGGGCCCTCCTCCCCCACCTTCCCCACTCACCGCCCCTCCACGACAGACTTGTTCTCCGCCAGTTCAGCCATGTTGTCACTTCGCTTCTCACGGGACATACTCGCGTTAAAAGTTGACAACGGGGTCAGACTAAATAACGCGCAATTACAGGATGTGCTGAAATTATCTGCGATACACAGCTCAAGCCAGAGTTTTTCAATTTGCATCCCCGAATTTCTCCCTCTCTCTTCCTTGTGCTGACTGTGATTTGGACAAGGCCAGTGGTCTCCAGGTTTCTAGGCTGTGGGTTCAATGGACCTCATTCACCAATCGTAAACAAACAACATTTAGTCACGTGATCTTATTGATAAAACAACGAAAAAAAAACTGTCACGTGACAACCATCATGAATTAAACATGAGATCGTAAATTATATAGAAGAGATAGATCACCACGTGCTAAATGTTGTTTGTTTACGATTGGTGAATGAGGTCCAATGGCTTAATTAAAATTACTATAAAAGATGTCACCGCTAAGGCAGAGTGTTATGTCCTAAAAACATATATCACTTAAAATTCATCTTGCGCTAGAGGATCAGTGTTTTCAAACTAAATCTATATTTATTTCTATATAATCTAAATCACGCACTTTTTTTTACCATCATCCTTAAGTTGAGATGTTATTTTTGCGTGGTCCGTCCGTCTGCCACTTTTAGATTACACAATCCTGATGCAGTCCCAGCTGCGATGGGCAGGACACGTCTGCAGAATGGAAGACCGCCGCATCCTTAAACGACTCTTGTATGGCCAACTAAGCACAGGTTGCTGAGGAAAAGAGAACAACGCTGGCAGAAGAAAAACGCCAGGGAAGAAAAGCAAGGCCAATGACACTAGCTCCAGCTGGAATAGCCTGCTCAGCGTGCAGCCGAACATTCTGGGCTCACATAGGTCTCACCAGCCACACGAGGAGGCATACAACCCCAGTGCAAAGCCATCAGCCCCCCTGGATGACAAAGTGGTCATCATCAAACCACGATGGACAAACTATATATATGACAAAATCTAAAAAGTAATATTGAAAATCCGAATTCATTTTGAAGCATGCCGATACCAGTGGAACGGCTACTTTTGGTTTTCTGAAAATAATGTATGTAAATGTCTACAACACAAGCTACTTTTATCATTTTAGTCTAATATACTGGCGGTTTGATGCCGAACCTGAATAGAAGAGTGATGGCTTGTAGACTATAAGAACCTCTAACATAAAGGACACACACAAAAAACAAAGACTCCTGTGTTCTTTATAAAACATGGCGCGCGAGCTTTGGTCTACATGTCACGCCTCGTTGGCATTGTTTAATGTTTGCACAGATCCAATATGCTCCATGGTATACAGCCAATGACCTTAAAGTAAAGCCAGTGACGAGACCAAACAAACTAAGCAGTTTCCAATATTCCGAGAGGGTCTCTGTTGTTTTACAGTGTGTGTATATCAACTTATGTAATACATGTCCTGAGGGGCGGACTAGGTATCAAAATCGACCAGGGCATTACCATGTTAACCGGCCCACAAATATCATGTCATATGTTGTAACCAAGATTTTTTCGGTGTGTGTGTGTGTGTGGGGGGGTTATGAAATGAGTGTGTGTGTATATATGTAATTAATCTTCATTACACATTTCATATTTTCGGACGTTGTACCCTAGAATAGGCTCTTCCTTTGGTTATCAAAAAATCTCCCCACATTATAGCACACTATTAAGAGCCTATACATATATTTGTATTATACTGAAATTGTTTTCTATTTTGAATCACGGGCGAGATATGACAGTCGGGAAAGTGGACACAAGTGCTGACCATGCAATGCCATCGCAGCTCGAGAAACTGATTGACTTTTTTTTAACATCTGGTCTCAAAAAGTTTACTACGGTGGGAGGGAAAATAACCAGTTTGAACATAACAACAAATCTACCTAGATCTACAATTACAAAACAACAACAACAAAAAAAACAACAAAAAAAAAAACACAACAAAAACATGAGATTTATGTCTGAAGTTTTAAGATTTAGTTGTGATGGGGAAGTCAATTAACAACTAACTTCTAATTTCATAAAATTATATTTGAACTCACATTTTTTTTTCGATTTATTCTCTTATTTTTTTAATGAATAGAAGATTTCATTTCACACGTCAGACCATTTTTTTTCACTTTCCAAAAGATACATTGCAAAAACTAACAAACAAACAAAAAAAAAAGAATTTTATGGTATCACAACAACAAATGTAAAAACTTTGTTCAGAAATTGTTCATAGTTCTTGCGTTCATTTGCTTGTCCTTTCTTCCCGCCCTAGACACGGGAAAGTCCCGCATACAACCCACATGGGCTTACATCTTACACGAAATGCACGATCTTCGAAGTTTTGAAGGTCAATGTCTTTATTTCCTAGTAAAGTCCAACAGTTCTGGGACACATACACACACACAAGTTTTTATGGATAGTGTGATCTCAGCACTCAGTCATTCTCAAACTGTGAGGGAGGCTTGTGTATACAGACTCTGTTATCGTGTAGACGCAGATATAGGAACAATCGTAAAAGTTTATATGGCTAGAATACGTTTCTGCATAGACGACGCTGATGCTTCATGAAATAATATATTAGCAAATGAACAAAGTATTTATGGTCATAGGTCTTACGAATAGAAAATACTTTATAGTTGTAACTATTTTTGTTTTCTAGAAATCTATTGAATCCTTGTGCAATGCTTGTTTCTCTTTCAGACCTTGCAAATGATGTTAAGGTCATCGGTGGTCTATGGTGGCAAGAACAACCACTAAACGCCTTTATTTTTCCCCCAACTTATGTCAGGTACTTATCAGTACCAGATATTAGGTCATCGGTGGTCCACGGTGGCCAGAACAACGACTAATGTCAGGTACTTATCAGAGATCCCCAAATTATAAATCCCAGTCTTCACCAGGATTCGAACCCTGGACCTTAGGTTCGGAAGCCACGCGCTATGACACTCAGACGCCGGGCCTCGTTGCTTGTTCATTTGAAGTATTCGGCAGTTTTCTATGTTGTACAATGCAAACCTATTGTAGGAACTCGTAGAGTATCTCTTTTTGTTTGCCATATAATCACGGAAACAAATTCATTCCCCCCCCCCCCCACCCTTTGCTAACAAAACCAACTATTCCATTCGTTCAGACTCGGAAATTTACGAGAGTTAACGGAGAAGGGAATGAGGCAGGTGAGGACTTGGCGATATGGGCATTCGGGCTAATGCCCGGTGGGCCGGTACTCAAGTGGGCTGGTAGGCCCACCAAAAGGGCCACTAAGACTAGTATGAAATTGTTTTAAAAAGTTTTATAACATTCTCTTTTAAAAGTGACCATTTGAACGCCATGTTTAAAACAATCTTTTACAGTCTCGACAGCGTAATATAAATATATTCTTAACACATTTCCCAAATTAATGTCATAGTCTACATCCGTAGTCAGTGATACTAATAGGCTTCATCCTTTTAGGTCCTCAAACTTAGCGACTAAAAAGCAACATAAGCTCTATATTTCTTTTAAAGAGAGAGACTTCGCTGCATGCGTGTGTAGCGTTATAGATACATTATCAAACTTAACATGATTTTGATAGGTAGGTAGACCTAGAATGGGATGTCTATCATATGATATACAATTTATAAGCCAGAGTGAGGGACTTAAAACAGCTTATTTTGTAAAGACAAAAAAGGACAAATGACAAAGAAATAGATGTTTCCATTGTCCCAGCGTTTCTCAAACTGAGTCGCGATGTCTTGATAAGAGGACGCAATGTCTTGATAAGAGGACGCAATGTCTTGATAAGAGGACGCAATGTCTTGATAAGAGAACGCAATGTCTTGATAAGAAGGCGCAATGTCTTGACTAAATGGCGCAATGTCTTGATAAGAGGGCGCAATGTCTTGATAAGAGGGCGCAATGTCTTGATAAGAGGGCGCAATGTCTTGATAAGAAGGCTCAATGTCTTGATAAGAGGGCGCAATGTCTTGATAAGAAGGCTCAATGTCTTGATAAGAGGGCGCAATGTCTTGATAGGAGGGCGCAATGTCTTGGTAAGAGGGCGCAATGTCTTGATAAGAGGGCGCAATGTTTTGATAAGAGGGCGCAATGTCTTGATAAGAGGGCGCAATGTCTTGATAAGAGGGCGCAATGTCTTGATAAGAAGGCTCAATGTCTTGATAAGAAGGCTCAATGTCTTGATAAGAGGGCGCAATGTCTTGATAGGAGGGCGCAATGTCTTGGTAAGAGGGCGCAATGTCTTGATAAGAGGGCGCAATGTTTTGATAAGAGGGCGCAATGTCTTGATAAGAAGACGCAATGTCTTGATAAGAGGGCGCAATGTCTTGATAAGAAGGCGCAATGTCTTGATAAGAGGGCGCAATGTCTTGATAAGAGGGCGCAATGTCTTGACAAGAGGGCGCAATGTCTTCATAAGAGGGCGCAATGTCTTGACAAGAGGGCGCAATGTCTTGATAAGAGGGCGCAATGTCTTGATAAGAGGGCGCAATGTCTTGACAAGAGGGCGCAATGTCTTGATAAGAGGGCGCAATGTCTTGATAAGAGGGCGCAATGTCTTGACAAGAGGGCGCAATGTCTTGACAAGGGTAGGGGCAGGCCCGAAGATGGTCAAATTATTATTTTTTATTTTTTTTTTACTTTGTGTATGTTTAAATCTTAACCATGTAAAATGACATTATAAACATTTTTTTAAATTAAAAATATTTTAACCAAGAGGCGTTGGTTTAACATATACATAGGGCCTTTAGAGATCTATGCTTTTTTTTCCCGCGTGGCGTCTGTAACTACATGAGTTTTTTTTTTTTTACAAACCTTCTGAAGAAGACATTTTGAAAATGTCTCCCCTTAAGTAATTCTTCGTCCGATTGTAAACGACTTTGTCAGTGACAACACATTTGACTAAACTCGAAGATGATTAATACAGACGTACGAGTGCTAATTGCTGTCTCTTGACCAGTGCTCCTCCCCCCCCCCCCTTCCCCCATTTATTGTGGCTCAGATAGAATTGCGTTTATTTTGTTTAACTAGTATGAATAGTGTACTCTAGATGCCTGGGTTTAGCATCTCTTATCTCTGATTGCAAGAAATTGCTTCAATATCGGTTCAACCTATCCCGACTTTTTTTTTTTTTTTACAAAGCTTATATCAACTTACTCAGTCTGTCTGTCTGTCTGTCTCTCTGGTAAAAGGTGTGCACACGTTACTTCTCCCACACCCATTCTCGGATCAAGCTGAAACTTCGCACAATTATTCATTGACATAGACATCAATAAATAAAAAAAGTAACCAACAATAAGCCTAATTACTTGTAATTCGTTATTTTGTTTAATAGCAACAAAGTAAACTAATACTTTATTATTCATAGATATGGCTAAATTTGTTGGGGTTAGTCCCTTAAATAATTATTAACGCTATTTCTCCCTTACGCATTCTCCGATCAAGTTGATACTTTAAACAATTATTTATTGTACCTAAAAAAATAAATAAATAAATAAACAAAAATACTAAATTAATCAATTAATTTTTGGTAATTAATTATTTTATTTGATATCGAATAAGGCAAATAACTTGTATATTTATTGGTAGATATAGTTTTAAGGACGGAGTTCTTCCCCTTTAGATAAGTTTTGATTTGAAAAAAGAAAGGATTTTTTATATTTTGATTGTTCATTGTTAAAACCATCATTGAAATTATTGTGGGAGCTTACATCATCCAAGCCAAGTTGTCTAAGGGGGGCGAGAAATAATTTTTTTTTTAAAGGGGCGACGATAGTAAAAGTTTGAGAAACGCTGCATCATGCCATCACAATGATATGTTATGACTTGTTATGTAATACTTAAAACTGTTTATGTGACCTGATTATTTTTCGCAGCACCATACATTTATGTTTTCAACAACAAACAGCCATAGCATCCTTTAGGTCTAACGTATGTGTCATAAGCAGATTCGTGATCTTAACATGAGACCCTCAATTCAGGCACTTTATCACGTGACCAGCAGGGCACATATGATGTCATACGATGTGTTATGTGAACAGCTTAGTAAGTCTGACATCATTGGGAAATTTCACTTATCTTGCTTGAAACTATGTGTATGTTGGTGTAGATTTTTAGGTGTGTGAGTGTGTGTCTGTCATTGCATTGAATGCTACTTGGATTAAACTTCCTCGTTTAACGACCCTGGTATGATACAGTTGTGCACACTATTTAAGTGTCTATTTGACTAAGCCCAGACGTAGATAAGTGCTTTGGTTGTTCATGATGCTAGTACGATACGCGACGATTATAAAGCATTTATTAGGAAGATACTCTTGAAACCAGATAATTGTGTATAGGACGACAGAAACTGATGACGCGATATTTTAAGGCAGTGAGTTGTTTTGTAACCAAGCTAGAGAGTAACTAGAATTTAACTAGATAAATAAGAATCTAGACAAGAAGAAGACAACAATTTTAACCCTGTTGAAAATAAATATTAGTTGTTATGTAAAAGAACTGTCTTGAAGATGTTGTTAACACTAGGAGATGAGTAGCTGAATAGAGCTCGCACCAATAACTGATTATCACATCATCATCTCAGGAGCCAATGAGCCTTGTGCAATTTGTAGCATACAGTAGGCGGGGGAAATCTCACGTCGCCTCAGAGTGGCGCCTACGTGGAAACGCCCACGTGGAGAAGTGGAGAGCACACACAGCCTCCAGTAAGCTACCACAGTTATACTCTAGCGAGTGTACATGCACTTGGCGAGGATGTGAAAAAGGCTTGATAACCCATCCGCATCCATTGCACCGTTCTCCAGAGGGGTCCATACGGTACCGATGGCTCCCCCAAGGAACGCAATGATAAATTATAGGAATATGAAGTAGTCCCTTCGTGAGATCGGCCATTGCATTGGCTTAAGGTACCGTGACTCATGAACAAAAGGATGTGATTAAATAATCATCTATTTTATGTGGGCCTTCAGACTAAAGGATCGGTGAAGAGCCAATCCTTCATCCTGACCACGGGGTAAAATCCTTTCCCGGGTCAAAAGTTCATAAAGGGATTTATCTCAAACCTTTTAGGACATCTCAACAAGGCGACTAGTACATATTGGTAGGTCTTATAACGCCGCTAATACTAAACATATCGGCTTTTGCCTACCATTTGGACAAATGTCGCTCAAGCTTGCTAGATATAAGGGCGCCATCAATGCAAGAGAATCTTCCATTCCGTCGGAACCGATCCTCATGATGCACCATGAACCGTCAGTTTGAGAATCCGGACAGCAGTACTTTAGTCTCCTAAGTTGGATCTCTAGTGCAGTGTACCACTTGATAAGAACCAATGTACGAAAGTACCACTGTCAATGAATTGTTAATTTTTTTCCCCCATTTTCTTAAAAAAAAAAAAAAATTAAAATCATTATACTGATGAAGTTCAGTGATATTAAACTATTTAAATTGGTTGTAGCTGGGTGATAAGCGGTTGGTTACGAACCGAGAGGTCCCGGGTTCGTGTCTCGATGAAGACTGGGATTTTGAATTTTAGGATCTTTTTAATACACCCATCTCTCATTGGTACCTGACTTTAATTGGGGGAAAGAAAGGCGGTTGTTCGTTGTGCTTGCCACGTGACACCCTGCTCCGTTAACCGTGGCAAAAGATATAGACTCTTAGATAACCTTAATATCCGCTGTCCTGTAGATTGCAAGTACAATACTGTTTTTTTAAATTATTAATTTAAGGTTTAGTTAAAAACAAGAACTAAAAGTGATTTAATTTCAAACGAACGAAAAGATTTTATGCGCGACCTATGCGCGACCTATGACTTTATACGCTGATTTGAAATTGCAGATAACGTTGGTTTGACATTGCAGGTAACCCTAGTTTGACATTGCAGGTAACCCTAGTTTGACATTGCAGGTAACGTTAGTTTGACATTGCAGGTAACGTTTGTTTGACAAACAGGTAACGTTGGTTTGACATTGCAGGTAACGCTAGTTTGACATTGCAGGTAACGTTAGTTTGACATTGCAGGTAACGTTGGTTTGACAACCAGGTAACGTTGGTTTGACATTGCAGGTAACGCTGGTTTGACATTGCAGGTAACGTTGGTTTTACATTGTAGGCAACGCTGGTTTGACATTGCAGGTAACGCTGGTTTGACATTGCAGGTAACGCTGGTTTTACATTGTAGGCAACGCTGGTTTGACATTGCAGGTGACGCACACAGACTGTCGATGATTGTCACTTTCAGTGTAATTAAAAAATCTTTTGCAAATAATTTTCACAGTACCTGCGATTTGGTCCAGCATCTTCATCTTCTTCTTTAGCAGTTAATTGAATGCTGTTTTGGCATCTCCAGAAACATTGCTGTTCGAGCCACTGCTTTGTGACTATTTTACAAACGTAGGAAGGAAGGCGGGGTGGCTGAATAACTTCGAATCCTGGTGAAAAATTGGATTTTTAATTTTCTGGATCTTTAGGGCGCCTCTGTGTTCAACCTGCTCTATTGGGTACCTGACATTAGTCGATGAAAAGTAAAGGTGGTTGGTCGTTGTGCTGGACACATGACATCCACGTTAACAGTGGCCACAGAAAAAGATGACCTCTACATATCTGCCCTGTAGACTACATGGTCTTAAAAGGGAAGACGGGTGACATATCAAACCTGGCAAGCAACTAGTTTTAAGTCATTTCTCGATTTGTTTTGGTCTCAAATTAATGGTGATAATTCAAATTTAAAAAAGTAATTATACTTCCGTTTTTAGTTCGATCATATATCCTCCTGATGTAAACTTAGATGGACAAATATAAACTGTTGAAACGAGAACGGAATGATTGAGACACCGATTAGTGAAAGTTAAAGGACCTCACGAGTACCACTTGGCTTGGCTTGAAGTACCGCCAGTGGTAAGCGTACCACAGTTTGATAAGCATTGCCCTAGTGATACTAAGCTGATCTAAAGTATTGAAAACATGTATTATATTTCAAACTTTAAAAAAAACAAGTAGGTGGGTGTGTAGTAGTGGTCGGCTGCCTGGTGGTGTCATCTCAATGATTCAGCCCGGGTTCAAATCCTGCCCCCCGCCGTGCTGCTGGAGGATTGAAATAGGATGTGATAACCTTCAACCCTTTGGAACATTGAAACATGTAAAAGCTAATGTATGTTTGTTATTAAAAGTTGATAAATGCGATAAAAGTTGAAATCCGCAATGCCTGAAGTGGCCCATGACGTTGTGTTTTGGAGATTCTATCAAGGAAGTTGTTTTTCGATCTTCAATCTAAAGAGAGTGACATGCTCCTTCCGCTTCCGTTGTTAGTTTCTTTTTAATTCCTCTAATTATTAATTTTTGTTTGTGTGTGATTACTTTTCTTGAAGAATCCTTTTTTTTTTTTAAATTTTTAATTTACATACCTTACTTGGATAATTTAATAATAATAATAATAATAATACTCGTTCGTTTCTAACATAATAATAATAATAATAAGAGGTTCTTGAGTCTACTGAACATCTGCTGTACTGGGATAGGCCTATTCTGACCGACAAAACGGTAGATTTCAATCGCCCAGATCTGCTGTTCATCGATAAAAAAGAAAAAACCGCTACCATTATCGATATCGCCGTACCACTGTCTCATAATTTAAGAAAAACTGAGATAGAAAAACAAAGAAAATATGGGAACCTGGGCTTGGAGATTAAGCGTCTATGGAAATTGTCCAAAATAACAATATACCCCATTGTTATATCAACCGAGGGGATAATAACAACTGACTTCACAGACACCTTCAAGGCCCTTAACATTCCTAGGAACATCTTCGTTGCCTGTCAGAGGGCGGTACTGCTGCAGACCTGCCACATCACCAGAAAATTCCTCAGTGGAAACTGTTAAAGGGACTACGATGAATTTTGTTTCTCTTTAGCGAAACTCGACCCTGGCAGCGCCAGAGAATGACTACTCGTTCATTTCTAACATAATGATAATAAAAACTGAAATGCAAAAACAAAAAAAAATTGGGAACCTAGGCTTTATAGAAGTTATCCAAAATAACAATATACCCTACTGTTATATCAACCGAGAAGATACTATTAACTGACCTCACAAATACTTTCATGGCCGGGAGGCCCTTAACATTCCTAGGAAAATTCTGGTAGCCTGTCGGAGGGCGGTACTGCTGCAGACCTGCCACATCACCAAAAAACTCCTCAATGGAAACTGATAAAGAGACTACAATGAATATTTGTTTCTTTCTAAAGAAACTTGAGCCTGGCAGTGCCAGAGAATGACTACTTGTACGTTTCTAACCTAGTAATAATAATCTTAATTATCCATGAGGATAATTTGTCTTATAATTTGTGCATTACAAAAAATACAATGTATGTTAAATGTTTACTCTATATAGATCTATTCGAACATCGGCAGACAAAGGTTATACCTGCGTTGGTGGTGGCAAAATATAAAGGTCACAATTGGGGCTGCGTAGCCACGGGAAATACTGCATTCCTCATTAATCTTCGTACTCGAAGACAAGCCTTATTATTATTATTATGGATTCTATTCGATGATTGTTTATGGGACTATTGTTTCAAGATATTGCCGTCAAAAGTGTGCATGTCTAAATAAACATAGAGAAAACAATGCAGTCATAACGTACGTTGCCTAAAGGTAAACATACTATTTTTTTTTTATTTAATCCATTTTATTTTAACTGGGTCGTCGCAATAACATCACTATGTATATTATTATAAATGAACATCGATTAAGCCGGTTTTAGATGTGATTATAATAAAAATGGAAGGGTCCATAAACTATTTATATCGATAAAATAATGTTTGCATATTGGTTGCTGCCTTTGCATTATTTATATTACTGTAAATTTTCTATCTTTGTTTATGTTAATAAGATTTTGAACAAAGATATTCATGCGCAAGAAAGACACGTAACTCCGTTGTTCTATTGTACTTTGGTAGGCAGAGTGATCGTGCTTGAGTAAGTGGAATGGGATTATGCGTCACTTAGCTGTAAACTGTGTTAGCTTAAATTTAAATATCATTGTAGAAATAGTGGACTTAATAATATTTACACTATTTTACACATTATATTTATAAAATTTCAACCAACAAAAATTGATACAAACACAAAATGAACACATTTTCGTTCCATTGTAATCACCATGCGTTTTTAATTATAATCTCCTTTTTCATAGTGCAAAAAAATGTTGGTTTTATGTTGCAATTTTAATACTCATTTGAGGAGACTGATTCTCATTTTATTTAAAAATATTGAATGCATTGTTGAAATGTCTTCCTTCAGGTGCCCATAGAATTCATTAAATAGTACTAAACAAACTGTTTAAATAGAGCAAATAGTATGCAAGCGTTTAAACAAGCAATACGGGTTCAGTATTCTATAGTTGACTAATATTCATTTCATCTTTATCACATATACAATGAACGAAGAATGTCGTGTTGAAATATACAAACATAGTGCTTTGATTTAAAGTGTCAAAATATTCTAACCTATCGTGGTGTTAGCTTTACTTTACGTCATTGTAATAATAACAATACGAAATAGACATAATAATAATAATAATAATAATAATAATAATAATAATAATAATTTTGTTTCTCTTTAGCGAAACTCGACCCTGGCAGCGCCAGAGAATGACTACTCGTTCATTTCTGACATAATAATAATAGTAATAATAATAATAATAAACGAATGAATAAATAATAGTATACTAAATTTGGTGTTACAAAACAAAATAATGAATATTTCAAAACAATGTATAGGTAGAGGTAGAACCAGCTCCGCCCCAATAGTGAGATCAAAAAAAAATTATTGTCAAAATCGAGAAATTTCGGTCAAATTTGAAAGCAATACAATAGAATTAGGACAAGGCAATGTGCACGTGACCGAGGGATCACGTGTCGGACGTGTTCAAATACCTAATGTCGACTCGCCATTTACAGTATCAAGCAATCGGGTACATGGTGTGGTCGACAGCAGCCCTGATGATCTGCTGTATGGGTACGTAGTGAATAAGTTCAAAGTTCAATAAAGAAACTTTAAAACAAAAAGTCGTTTTTGTCCTGAAATAATTTCTGGGACACTTGAAAGGAATGTATAGAGTTTGCTGAAACGATGGTGCAGAGTTGGAAGAATGTCTCCAAGCCACGAAGTTATAAAACCTCCACTTCAAGAGGTCACGTCATAAGGGAGGAAGTATAAAACATGATACAAACATTGCATTGCGCTCAGGAGAACTTCCTGACCTTTGTCCCTAATCTCACAAGTCACGTGGTGCAGCATGTCACAATACTTTCAAGACATGGTTTAAAATTAAAAAAAAACTAGAAGTAGCAAAAGATAAATAAATAAATAAAAAGAACAAAAAAAAATATAAAAATACTTTTAAAACACAAAGCTTATATGAAGCGTACTTGTATCAATTAGTTTGGATCAGTCGTGTAATGAAATCTGTAATAGACTTACAATACAAAAAAAAACATTTATAAAAATTAAATTAAAAAAAAAAAAGGGGTAGCGACCTGAATTCGAACTCATGGCTCAAGCCTTCTCATGCCAACACGGTTACCACTCTGCTAATGGAGAACTTATGAACATGTATGATTGTATAGTAATCTATTGTTTCTATAGTCGCGTCCTTTTTTTTTTTTCATGTTGTGTTCACTAAGACTCAGGCAACGATTTATAAAGGGGACTAATTCAGTTTATACCACCACTTCAGACAAGTACAAATTATTTCCCTTGTTTGAGATACCAAACAAAATAACTACTTACCAATAATAAAATAACTAATTGGTTAATTCTTTTAAGATTGATTGTTGTTTTGTTTCGTAAAATAAAAAAAAAGTGTGCAAAATGACTGCGTGATCCGAGATTGGGTGTGGGAGAAATAATAAAATGACTAAACTATAAGATGTCATTGGTACTTGACATCTGCCTCTGTTTTTATAGTGCGCTTAAAATTGGCCTTCTTCTGACACCATTATGCGCTTTCCTCATCGCCTTTGTTTGTTTCGAATCCTGTTGGAGCTTCAAGAGATATCTCCGAACCAGTTCCCTGTTGTTTTATATTTCGCTATGCCTGCATTGAAGATCCTCTTCGAACTTAAGAGCTTGTCCATTGTCTGCCCATCGTTTCCTTTTCTTTTTTAACAAAGCTATTATGAACTCACTTTGTCTGTCTGTCTAGTCAAATGTTTGTACACGTTATTTCTCCCACACCCAATATAGGATTAAGTTGAAATATTGCACAACACAAAAATCAATAAAAAAGAAATTAATCAATTAGTTAATAAACTGTTAATATTTTGTTTCGTATCTTGAATAAGGGAAAGAAATCGTACTTGACATATGTTGAGGTATAAGTTGAATTAGTCCCCTTGGGGACTCGAGCCCAGAGTAAACATTTTCTGTATGCATTAAAAAAAACGATCATGTAAACATTCACCAAGATAGCCCCCTCCCCCCCCCTCCTTTTTATTTCCCAACTGGTCCAGACAAGTGATAGGATCACGGTGCATTGAGACAGCTAATAGCTAAACAAAAACAATTGGTAAAAAATATTTCTAAAAATATTATGTCTACGTCAGTCGTGCACAAGATTACACAACTGATCCAAACCAATTGATACGATGACATTTAACATACGCTTTTGTTTTTTCTTTAAAGTATTCTTAATATTTGTTCTTGGTATCTGTCAACAGATGAAGGAAGATGCTTATATTTATACAAGATCTCGACAACTGGATGCAAATTCTGAAGAAAACCGATTGCTGATATAGCGATCGAGAATCTACATCAGATAAAAATAAATTAATAAATTAGTCAACGATCAGTAACATTAAAATAATGTAGAGGTATACTATCATAGCCTATGGCCATATTACAATGTCTTCGGGACTTGCAAATACCTTCCTACAGGGAACGGTACCAGGAAAAAGAAGAGGAGACATACAGAGAAAGCGATGGGAAGACATCTTAAAAGAATGGACGGCCCTGCCATTGAAAGAAGTTCTATCTAAGGCAAAAGATAGAGAGGAATGGAGAAAGACGGTCAACAAATCTTGCATGGTGCCCAACCGTCAAACAAAGTAGTGGATAGATATAAGTAAAAAAAATATATATATAATTATCTCTGTGATTTACAAAATATTACATGATTGCTGAATCATAACATAGATTTCTTAAAATATCTCTTGGTATGTAGATCTACTCATAAAATGCTACCACAGTAATGTTTGTACCATTTACGGTTATGCAAGCTTTCTCAAGGGCAATAAATCTAGATTTCGCATTTCGGAAATGTAGTGTTATTTCCCTTACTATAATTTATGATGATCTGAAAAAAAAACTATACTGAACAGTAAGCGGGTTAGTGGAATGTTTATGCTGACGTTTATTATATCATTCAGTGTCGTACTTATTACTTTGTTATTGTTCCTTTTAACAATATGTGTTAGCACACCAATTTACAAGCATATTTACACATTGCATTATCTGCTTCTTTATCCACAGATGGAACATACGTTAAGAATTAGAGTGAAATAATTTAATTCCATCCAATAACAAATATAATGTTGAAAGTACTTAATTCATATCTCTTATAATATGTTCCTGTGGGAATACTTAAAAATTGATTTATTATTCAATACTTATTTAACAGCGGATAAACACTGACGTAACAGTTCCAATTTTGTTAAATAGAATTCTCGAAGCTACACTATTACAGTAAGAATAGCCAGTTTCAGCCTTTTAGAGTTTTTTCCACAATTCTCAAAAATGTTCATTTTCTATCTGTTGAGACGTAGCGACGTGGTCTACAGGCTGAGATGTTTCAGTGCTTTGGTCACTGTTCAAATGATGTACACCACTGACCACTCTCTCAACGTTTTTCCGCCGTAAACTTCGTGGCACCACCGTGGCGTACTCACACTCATTCTCTTTGTCAGTATTATTCTCCAGGGGGACTTGTATGACTGTGACATGACTGGCTTCCTGCTTGTCATCCGCTCTGTCCATTTCGAGTCGCTTCTTGGCGACACTGTCCAGGGTTGCGTAGTCGCCTTCAAGCTCGTAAAAGTCCGACTCCTGGACAGCATGCATGATTTCAGCATTTTCCGGCACGCTCTGCAGCTCTCGGCTGGGCGGCTCCATAACCACCATGCTTACTCTGGCGCCTATAGTGGCGTAGTCGCCGTCTTCAGTTATTTTGAGCCGCAGGGTGCCGTTGCTGAACACCACTGGTTGTTGGTGTTTCGGCGATGGTTCAGCCTCTCTCCTAGGCGCCGGTTCCGGCATTTTAAAAGGGATCTCAGTATAGTCTATGACGTTAACGCTTTCATCCTTGACGGTGGCGCCCTTGTTGGTGTAGGCGATCTTCATCGACGTTTCTGGCACTTCCTCTAACAGGAAGTCGCCTTTTTTTTTCTTGTTCAAGTAGCAGATGACGATAACGGCAAAGATGATAATGGCAGCGACGACGGCAATAACAATACCAGCGATACCACCGTCTTGCATCTTCAAGAACATGCGTTTTCAGACATGCTAAATGTGTACTGTGACATAGCTACTGGTACATCAGGTTGTCTTTATCGGCATAGATGTGAGCTCTTGCAGCAAAAAGCACCCGAAAGAGACAGCTGGATATTTTTGTTACTAAGGTCGTAGGATTCACATACAAGACCAAAAGGAAATTACTGCCGAAGGAAAAAATCAGCCGCCAGCATATTATACATAGATTTTGTCTGAGCTGAATGTGGCATAATATGTAGGTCTCAGCTAGGTCTAAGTAGCCATATGGAGTACTGCGATTCAACTTAAACTTCGAAGACAAACCTAGACATTGCTTTTCATCTAGGGATAAAGAAAGTAGTGGTGCACTGAGACATGATGTCTAGGATGAATGTACTTCAATTCAAATATCGGCCCACTTTGACTCTTACTTCTAAAGGTAAAGACTGGAAAGAATCAGTGCTTGCTTAAAACTTCCAGCCAGATGTAGCTAGCACCAAGCGGAGACCTATTTCCTTCTCCGGTATCTAAAAAAGAAAAGAAAAAAAAAGAAAATAACAAATATTTATAACACAAACGTATATAAATATAATAATTAATAATAAAGCTTGTCTTCTATTTAGAAGATTAAGGAGTACAGTATTTCATGTGGATACGCAGACCTAGCTGTGACCTACATATATTTATAATCATAACCGTTGTCTGTCGGTCGTCTCAGCCGTCTACATCTGTCCCGGACAGTAGATTTACTTTTGGTCTCGAATGAGTAATCCACGGCCTGTGTAAGAAATCTCCTGCTGTCTCGGCCAAAAGCCACCTGCTGCAAGTGGCTGTCTACCATGTCTTTTAATGCAAGCTTGCGGCTAGGCTTGTCTCTAAAGCGTTACGCCGTCCACCTTTCAGCTCACTTAAAAAGCATTGCCTCTGGCAAATATCCTTCCCCATACGGGATACATGCCTTGCCCAGCGTAGCTGTTGAACTATAAGCAGTCCCTCTCTACTGTCCTTATGGCATTTTTCATAATTTATATATGGTTTGAGCTCATGTTTCTGTACTGCATACACCGATCGATGTGTTCTTCTTATTTATAGTTATTTTGAATATTTGTTTTAACAAGTAACCTTAACCGATTGAGCACCTAATAGAAAAAAAAGGGGGAGGGGGGTTGGGCTGTTATGAGAATATGCCTCGTCGAACGAAAATGTCTATAAAGCATAAAGCAAGGCTCCATAATGGGTATACGCTGGCGAGACTGCCCAACAAATTATAATGTTCTGCTGGAGGCTGGTGTGGACACTGTGGAGGTCCTATAAACCATTCAACAGCTGCGCTGGGTTGCACAAATATCCTGCAAGAAGGATGACCGCGTGTCAAGGGCGTAATAGAAAATACGCAATAAAGATCAAACCAAGAGCGATTTCTCCGTCACTGACATGAAGGAAAGCAGAAGATGGACTCAGAAAGAGACAGCTGGAGGGCCCTCATGAAGACCGCGGAACTCACCTTTGAGACCAAAGAAGGGCACTTGCCAAAGACAGGCGCAGACGACGAATGAAAAACCTAAGTAGATCCCCTCGGAAACTGCATTGTCTTCATTAGAATTGGCGCAATCTACAGGTCGCAACTGGGTTTGCCTGGTCATGTGAAATACTGAAATACAAGAAATCAAATGTAGCTGGATTTGGAGCACAATGCGAAGAACAGCGGACAACATTGCAAGAGAGGTTCTAGACTTGAACCCACAGAGAATGTCTAGAGCAGGGAGATCAAAGCTACAATGGAGAAGATGGTAAAGCAGGATTCAGGAATGGCAGGACGGACATGAATGCAACTGAAGGGAATTGTCAAGAACTGAGTCCGATAGCGAAGTACTGTTGCATCTCTAGGTTCCACTGGGAATCAGGGGGACAAGGTCAAGTGAAATCTTTGATCTTTGGAATCGAAAACGATCTTACGAAAGGATTCAGTTAAATGATTTTATAAATGCGTTCGAGTTCTTATTTTTTCTCATGGGATCTTATGCTGTAAAACTATAATTTGATTACTATTGCACAATTAAAGGCTCATTACTTATTTCCCAATTACTTATAAGGAATGAGAATATTTCTCATTAAGTGGGAACATTTACCACCAAAGAGTTTTATGATTATTCATGTAATATCTTGACGCTTTGCGTTTTAAATTAGGTACATACTTATATAAATACAATATGTTTTTAATACTTTATAAAAACTGCTTTACGAAAGTTACAATATTGCTGAGGTCGTGTCGAAATAGTTGAGAAGTGAAAGATACACATTCATTTTTGTAAATATCAAAGTAGGCCTTCAACAACTCCATTTAAAGTTTCACTACAGTGCATAGTTTTCATTTTATTAATATTATATTTTAAAATTAAATATAGAACAGCAGTAAAACTATAACATCATTAGAAAAGACACAAACTCAGAGGCGGCTCCCGAAGTTTCCAACTAATGGATCATAAACACTATAAGCAATTCTTTTAAAAAGGCAGGTTTCAAGATTTTCAGCACAAATTTAAGAAGCTCTGAGGTACAGATGATTACTCTCCCTTTTATTCAAGTGATAAATATAGGAGAAAGAGGAAGAAGAAAATATTTAACTCTTTCTCTCCTAACTGACGATACCAGCGTTGATTCCACCAGAATGTGGTAAATAATTACGGAGAGAAAGAGTTAAGTATTTTTTTTTTTAATAAAAGTATTCCCTTGTACTCACGTTAACAGTAGAGAAAAATATAATCAGCAAATGTTTCAATGTATATATGTATACGCACAAGAGTTGTTTGATGGTCAAATTATAAGAGAATGTAAAAAAAAAAGTATTTCTTTCAGACCTTGCGAACAAATGATGTAAATATCTTACGTTTCTGTGGCCGACGGTTAACGAGCGTGTCATGTGGACAGCACAACAGACTTTACTTTCCCAACCAACTACTCAAGAAATCTGTAAATGACCTAATACGAAGGAAGAATACAGCCTCTGTGTTCACTGCCATTATTTACAATCAATTAGAATTGGGTGGACTCATGGGCGTAGTAACAATACAAAATTCCAGGCTTCACCGAGATTCGAATGCCAAACTCTATACCACTGAATCACCACCCATGTAATATCTGTCTTCAACATGCAAACTTTGATAATGCTTCAAGAACTGAATTTATGTCTGCATGGGTTTACGTGCTAAAACGATTGGACCCCCCACCATGACCTGCCAACTATTGTAAAAAAAAAACACAAAAAAATAAACCTCATATTACAAGGTCCTCGGGGCTCGCTAAGACCTTCCTTCGGTAACAGTACCATACAAGTGGGAGAAATAACGTGTACGAAAAGTGTACCAAGCAGACAGACAGACAGACTGAACGAGTTAAAAAATACTTTGTATTAAATTGTAAATGGCATTAAACACAGAAGTTGTTTTCTACCTTCGTATAAGGTAATTACAGATTTCCTGAGTCGCGTGTCAGAGAACGTCCTATTATCTGTACCCTTCATGGTACACCAGCTATTTCACGAGGAGACCTCAAGTCTTTAGATCTATATGTGTCGTTAAAAATTGTGAATTTATAGCTCTAGACTAAGGTTGTCATTTAGCTAACCGACATTTATCTCCTTGCGTTTATACTGTAAATTTCGACTGCAGAACTGTACATAATGTCAACTATTCAAACTTGGCCAAATTTAAATTTTAATAGAGTAGATGTGAACATCCACAACAAATTGCCTCCGAAAGTGACAGTTGGAAAGCAACAACACATGTATGCTGTAAATAAAAAATTTTCCTTTCAGACCTTGTGGTCTATAGGGCAGATGATGTAAGGGTCATCTGTTTTTGTGGCCTACGGTTAACGAGGGTGTCATGTGGACAGCGTAACAACCAACCGCCTTTATTTTTCCCCAACTAATGCCAGGTACCCATTAGAGCTGGTTGGACTCAGAAACGCCCAAAGATCCCGAAATTAAAAATCCCTTTTCTTCACCATGATTCGAACCTGGTTCCCAAGTTCGGAAGCATAGCGCTTTTACCACTCAGCCACCGCGCCTCCCACAGTACACACGACAGTCCAAAATTTAGTCATTTAATGTACTACTATAACCAAAGCTTTAAAAGTCCAAAACTTGTTTGTATTTCATTAAACCATTTTTATAACACTAAAGAACTTATATGGCTGGTGACTGAATTGTAAGGAGCTTGACTTTGGAACCAACGGGTCTGGAGTTCAAATTCCAATGAAGATTGAAGTGTTGAGCTTTGAGATTTTTGAGTATACCTAACTTAAACCAGTAACAAACATACGTCGGGGAATCAAAGGCTGTTGACAATTGTGATGGCCACATAACAACCTCGAGAAACCGCCTGTCCCAATAAATGGCAAGTTCTGAAATGTGAAATTTACTGGCTAGTACTTTATGATTTATATGCACGTATTTGGACCAGAACTATTTCAGAGTTGAACTGTTTTCTAGAGAATTAAATACTTTAATACTATTTCTTTGAATTGTTATCTAGAGAATTAAATACTTAAACACTATTTGTTATTCTTTAAGCCCCTCAATCTACAGACTATTACACAAACTGCAGAAGTTGATTTCGTAAGTCAGCGTATTTTTACTAGAAAATGCAAACTAAACAAACATCTTCCCCCCCCCCCCCTCGCTTTTAAAGGTGTTACATTAAACAGTGTTAGCCATACCTGTCAGTTCTCCAGAAAATTCGTCGAATATATTCCCAGTTGTACACTTCAGCAGATCCCAGTAATCACACACGCTAGACTGTTCAGACAGTGGTATACATTCACAAAGTGTGACGCTAACTAAATACCGAGACGGGTCTAGTGTTATCTAAGAAGTTAAGATTGTGGAATAGTACAACAGCCGTCTAACTTTTAACTTCCTACCTGGCTACATCTAGATGACATAATTTTTAAAGAAAGGCATACACTCTAGGGCACACCTAGGATAAAGTCTTCTCCCAACTTAAAAGCCTTTTGAGATAATGCCAATGTGAAAACAAAAAAAAGGGCATTCAACAAACAGTTAACAATTTTTTGTTCATTCTTAGGCTACACACTTAACCATAGGCGCTGCCACATACAAAAAGTCAAACTAACTTTTGAAAGAAATAACAAAGTGTGAATAATTATTGATTTTCTAATTACATATCCACACCGACTGCCCTTATATTGTCTTGAGTGTTGTGTTCGTGACTAGGTCGAGGTGGGGGGAGGGGTTGTTAAAAAGGAAAGGTTGAGAAATACTAGTTGAAATCACTGAAAAAAAATAATGCTTTAAAAAATACAAAACTTATCTAGGGGGAAGAAGTCTACATTTACAGTCCTATATTTCAATACTGTAAAATTTATTTCTATTTTCGATATCAATCAAAATTAATTAACCACCACTATTTTATTAAATTTTTTTTTTCATTAATTCATATTTCTCTGGGAACGATGGATAATCTCACGAAGATTCAACTTGGTCCGAGAATGGTATATGAGAGAAATGACGTGTTAAATATTTGTACCAGACAGACAGAAAAAGTTGATATAAGCTGTGTGATTTAAAAGAAAAAAAATTATTTAGACAGAAAGTTGGGGAGGGGAAAGGAGAGTTGTAACAAAACAATTTTTGTAACTGACTTTGTTTCATTGCAAACTGAATTAATACCAGAATGAAGGTTCCTGTTTGTAGTGGAGTTAAAAACATACAAATAGTGAAGTAAATTGCATGCTCTTAAAATAGAATCTCCGTAACGAGTATCATGGCTGTATGCCCCTCTTCCGTAACTGTCACACTTAGAAGAGAATCGAAATATCGTTTCTGTTAATGGTTGTATTAATTAGCATAGACTGACAACATTTATTGTTCAATGTTTATGTAACATAGAGAGAGAGAGATTTTGTTGAGAGTCAATGCCACAAGATTTACAGGGCTCGCAATGACGTGTCTGCAGGAAACAGTTTTAGAGAAAAGAAGGAACGACAGACAAAAGAAGAGATGGGAAGAAACCATCAAGACATGGACAGGCCTGTCAACGAAAGGGACCATAATCCTGGCAACAAGACAGACATGGAGAAAGATTATCAACAGATCAAGTGTGGTTCTCCAGCAGTCCAAAAGACTAAGGGACAGTTGGAGGTGAACTAGTACTTAGAAATTTGACTCCCTTAAGGTAGCGGTCAACCAGAATACAGCACGATTCATCTGGTCTCTTGTTAGCTATGCATGAGTTCAAGGCAGTATCACAAACATAGCTATTTAGCGTATCAATGGCCATGCAAAGACAGAACACATTAAGCTCTGTAACGAACAAGTTGACACCTATGATTTGAGTTACAAAGGGGGAGGCCACCAACATAAACATAAGCTAGTAAGACAATACTTAAATGTACGCCCACGGCGTCTGCTAAATATTTTCTTAGCTGGTACATTGGTGACAGGAATTTCAATATCAAAATTATTGTCAACAGGCCAGGCGTGACGACATCATTGTGAAACCACGTGATTCGTTCCGCTTCGTTGCTTGAAGTTGTTCTTCCTGCTTTGCTCTTGTTTGTCTGCATTACTAAGGCGATGTCCAAGTTTTTTTCTGCCCCTATCTAGCCACCATAATGGTGAATGCGCTTTAATATTAAACTTTACAATAATTTTCTTTTCTTTTATATTTTATTGTCAAATTAATACATTTACTAAAGATACAATCAAACCGTCAAAATAAATAAATAATTAATTGGAAATGAAACTATAAGAAGAAGAATAGATATTAACAATCTATATTACACTGTTGTCTCTTGATATCCGCTTTCCTACGTTCTTGAGTGCAGAATTGTACATGTCCCTTTTTGCCTGTGCTTTTATTGGACTCGGCACAGGGCTGACTTGAACATTGTAGAGTAAACTAGTTTAATCACTAGGATGTACCAATATTTTGTTGTAGCAGAGCTTTTTTTTAAGTCAATTCTTTATCTAGCGACGATGAAATCAAATTGAGACACAGGGCTGTCAGGGGTTTTATAGCGCCAAATCTTGAACAGCTATAAAGTTTTATAACAATGTCAGGCTACAGATTACGTATATATTCTAAAGTGTTTCGTGACATTAGAATTGAATCTTTTATGTCCTTATGACTATCTATTGTAGGTTTAAACAGATCTAGACTTTAAACATTAAAAAAATGTGTCCCTGACAAGCTCAACAGGTGTTAGTAAACTGCATTCCCCTACTTAAATGATAGACATTTAAAATTAGTTGTGAAATAATGCTGTCTACTTTGCTATATTGTAATAATACTGTCTAGTTTGCTATATTGTAATAATACATTCTAGTTTGCTACATTGTAATAACACTGTCTAGCTTGCTATATTGTAATAATACTGTCTAGTTTGCTATATTTTAATAATACTATCTAGTTTGCTATATTGTAATAATACTGTCTAGTTTGCTATATTGTAATAATACTGTCTAGTTTGCTATATTGTAATAATACTGTCTAGTTTGCTAGACCGCATCACAAACCAAGAGATTAGAGATAAGGTTACTGCAGCGATCGGACCCCATGATGACCTGCTAACTATAGTAAAAAAACGCAAGCGTGAAATCTATGGCCATATTACAATATCTTCGGGACTCATAAAGACCTTCCTTCAGTGAACAGTACCAGGAAAAAGAAGAAGAGGCAGAGAGAAAATATGGGAGGACAAAATAAAAGAAGGCAAAAGACATGGAGGAATGGAGAAAGACGGTTGACGAGTCTTGCTTGATGCCCCAACGGTCCAACAGACTAAGGGATAGGGCCAGGACCAGTTTGCTATATTGTAATAACACTGTCTAGGTTGTTATATTGTAATAACACTGTCTAGGTTGCTATATTGTAATAACACTGTCTAGGTTGCTATATTACAATATTGTAATAACACTGTCTAGGTTGCTATATTGTAATAATACTGTCTAGGTTGCTATATTACAATATTGTAATAACACTGTCTAGGTTGCTATATTGTAATAACACTGTCTAGGTTGCTATATTGTAATAACACTGTGTCTAGCAACTGAGTGAAAGGGTGTTCAAAATGATAAGGATGTTTAATGCCCTAATGACATTGAAAAGACGAATATAAAAAACACACACAGCAGACCGCCTTCGACACGGAGCTTTCTTCTCCTCTACCATACTCTGCCCCCGTTAACTTTGTCTCCAAACGGCGTGTTGTTGTCCCTTTTTAAAATGGTGCCCTATATGTTTCCGTATGTCAGTGTGAGGACGCAGAGTTAAACCAAAATGATTTAACAACCAAAATTTAAAAAACAATACAGTTAAAAACAAAGCTTTTATTACGTGTATCAATCAGTTTGGATCAGTCGTGTAATTAGATTTAAAATAAGCCCCAGACGACAATCTGTAAATGGGACTAATTAAGCTTAGACCACCACTTCAATCAAGTATTATTTCTTTCCCTTGTTTGAGATACAAAATAAAGTAATTTATTACCAATAGTTAATTAACTAATTGGTTAATTTTTTTTTATTATTGATTCTTGTGTTGTCAGGTAAAAGAAATAATAATTGTTCAAAATTTCTGCTTCATCCGAGATTCAGTGTCGGAGAAATAACGTGTACAAAGTTTTGGCCAGACAGCCGGCCAGATAGACACACACACACAACCAGAGTTAATATGAGCTTTGTAAAAAGTATCCTGTCACGCTCTTGCTATATCTTATTGAAGTTTTCTACATAGAAATCAAAATTTGAAAAAACTTTTAGGAAAGAAAGAAGGAAGAAGCTTAGACCACAAGCTGAAATCTAAACTGAATTAACGAAGGCTTGCTCAATGCTGGGAGGAGTTGGGGAAATTTGTTGCCAAATTATGTTTCGCATGGAGTGACGAGGATTTTGAGAAAAAGTTAAAACCATTGTGTTTCCTAAAATGAAAATAGTTAATAAAATGATCATTTTCACTCTTTTTTTTTTCGTTTTAAAAGCGAATCATTCGATATGGATTCTGAAGAATTTAAAGAGATTTAAAAAAAACAACAATTCTTCATAAAGACCTAGAGTCTAGATTATAATATGTCTAGCATAGTTTACTTAGGCAAATAGTCTTTTTATTGATGTGAATGGCTCTTTGAATGCTCACATAATATTTAATCTGATTGTTACAATTATATTCGCATATAAGCTTATGTCATTGTGACTTAACTGTCTAGAGTCTGGTTTCCTTTCACACCTTGCGATCTATAAGACTGATGATGTCAAAGGTCATAAATTTCTGTGGCCCAAGGTTAACGAGGGTGGCCAGCACAACGACCAATCGCTTTGACTTATCCCCAACAAACGTCAGGTACGCATTATAGCTGGTTTGACTCAGAGACGCAGTAAAGATCCCGAAATAAAAAAAATTCAAAAAATTGAAACCCGAAACCTCCGGTTCAGAAGCCGAGCGCTTTACCACTCAGCCACCGCGCCTCCTTCCACAATCTAGATAATACATTTATTAACAAATAATAATTAAGTATTTATTACCTCTCTAGGGAAGAAAGTTCTGAAAGAAAGTTCAACGTTATGCAAGTATTTGTCAAAGATTCCTTATAAACTAAAAGTTCTATTCAGAACATTGATCAGGAGTCCCCATTCTGTGTGTACATATTGACATAATACAGAAACAGGAACAAAATTCGTTCTTTTTAGTTGATAAGTGAAAAGGTCTAACATGGCATGACATATGACACTGGAAACACATAACACACTGATTAAACACACATGGAATCAGTCTAAAATCGTATAAACTTGCAGTGGCGGCCCCTGCGGTAGGGTAACTATTGCCTTCTTATTTTCTGTCTAGAATAACATATTTGTATGTCAATATTATTAAGTTTAGACACTTTAAGACTGAAATGTTAATACACTTAATGGTTCAGTGCCTAGAGAATGAGATTTTACCAAATGTTTATGACCTTTGTTCAAATAAATGGACCCCATTCACAAAATCGTATATAAACGACATTGAGCCACTTGTTTCCCTATCTCTTCTATACAAATTACGATCTAATTTTAACTATCAATGGTTATCACGTGACTTTTTTTTCTCTTTGTGTTATCAATATTGTAACGAGACCGTTCGTTTTGGTGAATGAGGCCCATTACAAATGTGAAGCTAATTGCTGAAACTAAGATTAAAGCCTACATGTTACATAAATGTAGCATCAGATACCAAATCTGTAACAAGAAAAAAATGGTTAAATAATTATAATGACTAAACTGAATATTTCTGTAATTTTCACCCAGTAGCACGAGAACATTAGTTATAGAAGGCCCCAACATTGATCTGAGACGTCGCAACCCGTGAGCAGTGCAGACCAATAGCTAATTGCCATGTTGTAAAGACCAGTGACGTGGCAACGAGCCATTGGTCTAAACTGCCCAGACGTTGCGACGTTCCAAGTCAGTGTTCAGGCCTTCCTTGACGATTGGCCTCGAGCAGCAACACGGGACTGGGCGAACCTTCGAACTATTCCAGTAGGGACTCGGAGCCAAAAGCGCCATCATCCCTCTGATCGTTAGGCCTTTATCTAACGAGCTGGCCTGGACACGGAGCTCCCCACCCCTAGTCCTGTCTGAGGGTCCCCAGCATTAACGGCCATGATGTCGGCCCCCTTTGTGGAACGGCGTGGCGGACCCTTATTGACTGGGTTGCTGGCCAATGTTCCATCCCCAACCCCGAGTGAGCATATAGATTCCATTTCCAGTACCTAAATTTGGCTTCCAAACATAGAAAATAAATATGTAAATAAAAGCCAAAATCATGTTATAACTATATGTCTTTCAGTTTCTTTTCTTTTTTTCATTACAATCTTGAAACTTTACAGAACCTCAACTGTGGAAGCTTACAGCCATTACAGACGCCAGCTGGTTAAAGGGACTCTACGTATCTTTTCTCGTATAAACAATGAAGACGCTACTTAAAGACGTGCGAGAAAAAGTGCGATAGGCTGTATATTAGACAAACAATTCATCATTCAACTATGTCAATGTTAATATTAATTCATTAACAGCAATAAATAAATACTGTTGATCAAAATGAAAATTTCAATTTTTTTTGGGTAAACATTTAGCAATAGTGATCTATAAATAGACTAAGCGTTGATATGTGCTTACGTTTGGTGGCAGAGGATTCCGATTCCCGAAGCCTTAACGAGGCGCCTCGGTGTACAAGCTTGTTAGTGGAAGCGGATACGTTAGCGATGGGTAGCGAACCTAAACCCCTTCAGGTCACCTTGGCGTTCCGAGGCTGAGATGAAAGAGAGGCCTGATATCCAGCAGTGTGTCGTAGAGTGGCGGTCCTTAAACGGTTTTGAGTTGAGAGGCCCTCGGTCGATGAAAGAAGGGCATGGAACGAAGGACTGCGCAGTGTATAAGACAAGGTCCAATCGTAGTGATAGTTGATGTCATTGTGGGAACTTCAGACAGGACTAAGTGGGGGAAGAGATAGAGAACTCTTCTTCTCCTGTCTGTTGGGAGAAATTCATACCAACGGTCATGGGATACACTGGAACGCACGCCGACACCGTAATGGACAGTTTTGAAAGTGTCAGGATATATTTGGAACCTTGTAAATACTATGTGCATTACCTAAAACACTTTATCGCTTTAATCTTTATCTCTTTTTACTCTCTATCTCTTTTATCTCTTAACTCACTATCTCTTTACTTTTTATATCTTTACTCTCTCTCTCTCTTTACTCTATATCTCTTTACTCTCTCTCTCTCTCTCTCTTTACTCTCTTCACCTTAATCTCTCTATCTCCTAATCTCTCTTTCTCTTTACTCTTCATTTCTGTACTCTCTATCGCTTTATCTCTTTACCTTTATACTCTTTATCTATTTACACTTTGCGCTTTAACTCTTTACTCTCTATCTTTTTACTCTTTATCTCTTTACAATTTACTATTTATCTCTTTAGTCTATATCTCTTAATCTTTCTTTTTCTTTACTCTCTATCTTTTTACTCTCTCTTTATACTTTACTCTTTAGCACTTTATACTTTACTCTTTAGCTCTTTATACTTTACTCTTTAGCTCTTTATACTTTACTCTTTAACTCTTTATACTTTACTCTTTAGCTCTTTACTTTTTGCTTATTATTCTCTGTGTATCTAAAGTGAAAATATATTACTCCAATCGTTTAAAACTTTGTGCTCATCGATTAAAAAAGTTTAAAATGTGTACATAAATATTACATGTAGATTTGTTTAATAAATACAAAACGGACAAGTTTTTCTCTAACTGCTAGGGATCAAACTACTAGCGGATTTCTCAGCACAATTTTCAAAATTCTAAAGTGCTGTGAAAAGTTTTTTTGAAAACATTTGACTAAAAGGAATATTGTTAAAAGAAGAAATAGACACTAAAAAAAAAAGTTCAACTTAAATGAACAATAATTGAAATGTAAGGCTTACTGTTTAAAGAGCTCTAATGAGACTTCAGACTTTAGATGTTCGTATATCCAATTGTTTAGCATTTGAAATTGTTATTATAGTGTTCAGTGGTGTCGTTCATTGGTATGAAATGGTAAATATTGACTCTTTTTTTCTGCTCTAAGAAGCAGTTTCAGCGTCAAAGCACTTAAAACCTATTTCTCTTTTCCAATGTCAAATCAATCTTTTGATCCACCTTTTACCCCCCCCCCCTTCTCTCAATTCTCGCCCTCTTCTTTACGTCGATGACTCAGGCGCCCTATGTCTTGATACTTGCTGTATCGTTCCGGCTCGGGGGACAATCGGGGCGAGGAAAACATAGCAACAACTTTCCCTGACTCCCGCCCGTGTAGGTGAATAAATAGGACATGCCTGAGTGACACGCCAACACCTTTCAGGAATGAACACTGACCCCCCCCCTTTCCCATCACTCCTCCCCAACTCTATTTAATTGATGGTCTAGTGCAGGGGTCGGCAACCTTTTGAGTCGGAAGAGCCAAAAATTTGAATTTACAAAATTTTAAAGTTTTTAAAGAGCCACAAAATTTACATTTTTTTTCTTACCAACAATAAATAGTAGACCTACTCACACAATATTTAATGAAACAAAAACGAATATATTTATTCATATATAATTAGTGTTTTTCACAACAAATTATATAATATACATATGGCATTATTAGATAATTATTTTTTTATTACGGTACCAACTAAAGCAATTAAACATTTACTTACACTACTAACTTGTACTTCACTAACAAACAATTGAGCAAAGAAATTTAATGGGAGCGATAGCTTTGCATGGTTTTAGAAAGTTTGGATACATTTGGCTCATAACTTGTTTTTAGTTTCAAACACGACTCTAAATTTTCATTTGTTTTTTAGCTTCTTACTTTTCATTAAATTATACTCATGCAAGAGAACACTTGCTTGCACGTAGATGTCGATCTAAAGATAGTCAGTACTCCAAAGACCAACTTCTTCAACCTACTGTAGCATTTTGGAAGATTATTCCATGCGTCCAATCAAGTCTCGGCATTCCTTTTAACTGTCCACTTTTATTGCATAACTTACAGACAATTCTCGACCTCCAACGCTTCCAACTTGATTTTCAACTCTGTAAATTTTCCACCCCACAAAACTTTACTTTTTAAATCGATCAAAGGAGTTTCTAGAGATCCAGTATCAATTCCAAACGCATCAATGTGGATTGTGTTACTATTTGTGTTGAGAGGAATGCTAGAATGGTTTTGTTGGTTTTGAATGGCTCAAATCTATCAAGAAATTCATCTTTGATTTTTTATAACTGTGCTGAAGTAATTTATGTCAAAAGTTGCCCTGATTTTATCGTGATGCTGCTTTAGACATTGAACATGAACTAACTTAACGCTCTGAATATCTTCTGCAAAAACAATTAATTTTTCTTCAAAACAAACAAATTATTCTACCAAAACATTGAATGGGTTTCCGTTTCTTGCAGTTTTAGATTCAGGTTATTTAATTTCTCTGTTATATCAACCATAAAGTAATTTTTTTGCAAATATTTGTCGTTCTTTAATTATGTCTGATTAATGCCTTTTTCATTTAGGAATATATTTATTCCATTCAAGCACAAACAAGACGTTTCAGCCATTGCACTTTATTGGGAAGAAGGAGCTCGGAATACTGAGTCTCCATTTAAGTCTTTAAACTGACAATGGTGAAGTGCATTTGACAAGATTATGTTAACAATATTGATTATCAAATTTATGGTCTCAACTATTTCAACCGGAATGGTGTATTATTCAGTGAAACGTAAGAATTTCGTGGTTTGGTTTGCTCTGAAGAATCGTAGTTGCCTCTTTATTTGCTCCCGTCATACTTCTAGCTCCATCAGTTTGCATTTAAACGATTTTATTTCAATTGATCTTAATGTCTTCAAGGTATTTTTGCATGGCATTCGTTATATTCTCACCTTTAGTTTGTCACGATAGCGGTATCAGACCCTGAAGTTCTTCCTTTGGACCTTGGGAAGACATATACCTGACAAAAAGGGCAACTTGTGCTGAGTCTTTTATGCTGCAAGACTCAATTATACCAAGTGATAGGGCAGAAGAAAGTAGTTGAATATCTTCCACCTGCAAATATGTTACATTTGAAGACATTTTAGCCAATCTATCTTCTTTTGTTTCGGCGGACAGTGGCAAATCTTTGCCTTTTTTTCCCAAGATTTCTGGTTTGTTTTTTTTAAATAACGAAACGGTTCTTCAGATGCACGTAGGAAGCATTCTTTGGTGTACTGACCATCTCTAAATGGTTTGCTTTTTTTGTGCAACTTCTAGTGGTACTGCAAAGCTGGCCATATTAGCATTACTTATAGAGTGCTTCTAAGTTTGAGAAGATAATCGCTTCTAACTCATTTATTTGAAACAACAAACTTTACGCCACAGCCAAAGCACGTGAAGATGCATATTCGTCTTGCATCGAAAGCGAATTAAAAACTACATAGAAACAAGCGACGACGGCCGAGAGCTTCCCACTCGCTGACAACAGTCAAAACGCGTGTAATGGGGAAGGGTTATGGTGAAAAGCGAGTACAAGTGGCTGAGAGATAGAATCAGCGCCTAATTTTCATTAAACGATTCAGAACTATTTTAAAAAATGTTTCGATAAAAAAAAATAATATTTGCGTATAGAACTAAAGAGCCGCAGCTTCACACCCAAAGAGCCGCATGTGGCTCGCGAGCCGCAGGTTGCCGACCCCGGGTCTAGTGGAAACAAAACTAATATTGTGTTCAAATAGTTTTAGAAGCAGTGGGACTGAGAAAGTTAGTCACATGTTTATTAGGCCACTCACAAGTTTATTCCATTATTGATATTTATGTTTGAAGTTTACTCAATTATTGGTATTTATGATTGAAGTTTATTTGATACATTGATATTTATGATTGAAGTTTATTTGATACATTGCTATTTATGATTGAAGTTTATTTCATACATTGATATTTATGATTGAAATTGTTTTCGTTATTTGATTTTTATCATTAAAGAAATGATAGTAATAATACAATCTTGTATTATCTCGAGGGAGATTACATTCTGTTAATAGAATCTGAAACAAAGATGGGACTGCCTAACCACATGATATACTGTACGTCTCATTTTACTTCAGACTCGTGAAGACTTCATATTTTTACTTGTAAGACTGTAGTGTAATAAATATATCCCCTATAGAAACTGTTTAATCATTCTCACATATGTATTTTCTTGGGTCAGTTTTTATTGCTATTCTTTCATATTCAGTGAGTATTTATTGATTTTACAGATAAGCTTACATTGGCAAAAGCTTTAAAATATCGTCACACTTGTTGGTGGACAGAAGGCCAGGTTCCGAAGCCAAGCGCTTAACCACTCAGCCACCGTGCCCGAGATCTGTATAATTGGTTCTCTTAAACATGTTGTTATCAATCACATTGCTAGACTAGACGACGAACCAACACTCGAATGTTAGTGCGTTACCTGTTCAGCGTCTAGCAAGAGTAGTGCGAAGCTCTGTCAAACTCTGACCTGAATCTGCTCTCTCTATTCACAGATCTGATCTTTTTCACCACAAACACTAATACAATCAGTACGGCAGCAAATCCTAAGACACCAAAAGTGATTCCGATGATCCGATTCTTCTCTGAGGTGTTGATATAGCTGGATATATAAGAAATCACTTTTGTGGTATTCGATGTAGTGTCTGGTGTACTGGAGACAGTTGAAACGGTGTCTGTCGATGTACTGATGCTCACACTGCGAGCACTGGACTCAAAGAACGAGGAACCTGACAACGGAAGTTCATACGTCATAGATGTGGATCTACTTGGCGAGACTATTGGATGTAAATTGCTGAATAAGGCCAATGAGTCATAAATAATACTAGACTTTCTTGCATAGGATTGAGACGAGTTCTCTAAGTATGTGTAGAAAGGTTCAAGTGACTTGGCTATTGTTTCTGCTGCTGTATTTAAAGCTACGGTAGACGATTTGTACAATGTCAGAGATAAATAAGATGTAAGCTGTGAACTTTGAGATTTTGATGCTCCACTTACAGTGAGAATTTGTTCGCTTTGAACTTCAGAGAAAACAGTTGCATCAAGAAGAACATAGGCTATAAAAGTAGTAGAACTTGGTATTAGATTAATAGCATCTGTAACTTCTGAGAGCATTGTTGAAAATGTATTTGTAGATAGTGGTGTTATGCGCCCAGTTCCATCGTAAAAAGTATAAGTTGACAACTGGTGTGTCGTTCTTATTAATTCTGGCGTCTCTTTTACTAAGGTTGACTTTATATAGTAAGTCGAAGTAGTTTGCGATGGTTCTAAAAATGTTGTTGGATATAACATAGCAATTGATGTTGTATTTATTGATTTGCTTCTTGCATCGATAGTTGAGAAGGTAGCTTGATACTCATCTGATGTAATGAATGCTGTAGACACAAGTTCTGAACTAGAAGTTGAATGGAGTACATAGAAAGAAAGAGTTGTATTTTCTACCACATGTAAAGAGGTTAAATCGTTGATGAATGAAACATCTGTCAAAAAAGAAGAGTCTATGTCTGCACTATCTACAGGCATGTTAGTGGTACTTCTACTTGGTGTAAGAGTGGTAGAATCAAATGAAACGACATCTTCTTGACTTCCTGAAGATAATTGAAAAAAATGTTCAGACGTGGTCGAAATTTGAAGCAATAAGTCTTCAGTCAGGCTTGAGACAGTGGGTGCTACATTTATAGAAGCTGTTAAAAGTGTTTGTATATCAGATGTAGTGGTTATATCTAAATACGACAAATAAACTAAAGTGAATGTAGCTGAAATAGTCGATGGTTCCAGTATTACACCATCCGTAGTGTTAAAGGAAGTAAGAACGATATCTACTGACATTTCTGAGGCTCCTTTTAGTGTATTTTCCGATGACAATACATCTGCTAAACTGGTTTTTAAACTTGGCAAAATTTCTTCAGAAGTGGCGTGGGATGTGAGAAATATAGACGATGTTTGTGCTAAACCTGAGTGTAACGCATCTTCTAAATTGGTTTGAGTTGCGTGTAACGCATCTCGTGAACTGTCTGATGATGCCGATGTTACATCCATTGTTGTGGCTGAGCCTGTTGAGAACATGTCCAGTGGCACGCTTGATGCCATGCTTGGTACATCTGTTGAAGACACTGAGGCTGTCAGTAATATATCTACTAAACTGGTTGGGGCTGTAGGCAAAATATCTTTTGAAGTGGCAGATGGTGTAGGTAAGATATATAACGTTTTTATTGAGCCTGTAGATATATCTTCTACATTTCTTTGGGTGGTGTGCAATAAATCTAATAACGTGCTAGATGGTACCAATAGTGCATCTGTTATAGTGAATGATGTCTTAAGTAAGATATCTACCGACATAGTTGGGGCAATGGTTGGTATTTCCGTTGAAGAGATATGTGTTGAGTGTAAAATGCCAAATGAACTGACAAAGGTTGTAGGTAATAGATCTTCTAATTCAGTTTGAACTGTATATAACATATCCACTGAAGTGGTAGAATATCCACGTAGTATCCATTCTGATTTACTCATAGCTAAATGAACGCTATTTGGTGAAGTGTTAAAGTCTGTAGGAACGTCTATTGCTAAATTGTTAGAAGATGTAGTTTCTGTATTTCTTAAAGAAGCTGCGGGAACATCACTTACTGCCAAGTTCGTGTTCATAAATTCCATTGCCAATGTTGTAGCGGCCGTAACACGTATCACAGAGGTATTAAAAGATGCTGACTCTGTATTTTGCGTGTAAACTGTAGGGGCTAAATTTGTCGGAGATAGAGAGTCTATAGAATCTAAATCAACATTGATTGAAGTTTCTCTTATGTGTGAAAGTTCGGCTGCAACGTCCATCGAAGAAGTCAGATGTTTACTTTCATTGTCTTGTGAGTTTGTAAAGACTGAAGATGAAGTTGGCTCAACAATTCCTGAAGATTCAGATCTTGTTGAAAATTCTGCTGTAATGTTAAAAGATGATTTGGTTAGTAGAGTTTCAAAATCTGTAAAATTCATTTCATATGCAACTGTTGGCACACCCGTCTGCGATATTATTGAAAGCACTGAACTGCT